>NC_004354.4:909090-1212121 GCF_000001215.4 Drosophila melanogaster | reverse complement strand
CTCCACTCCCTACGCTGCTCCACGCCTCCCACGACAGCCGTCCACTCTTTAGTTTGATATAGTTTCACGCATCAAATGCGAATCACAATTTTTAAGCGAAATCCGAAATCGAACCAATTTGTAACCACAAATCGGAGAGAAACTGCCAAAATCTGCGACGTGTGCGGCATTCCAATAGCCTGGAATCTATCCAGTTGGTAGGGAGGAGCCTCCGCACACGAAGAGAAGTTGAGAAAGTTCCATTTCGCTTTTAAAAAGAAATCATTTTCATTTGGCCTATTAAGTGGCTTCATTTTATTGTAAAACCCATCAGTTTGTACTGCTTAGAACTTTCTTTCCACATAACTATCTCACTTGCAAATACTCTTTCTTCCTTCCTTTTCAAATTGTTTCAACACTGTGACTCTTGATTTCTTGATTTTTATTGTTCCATCTTGGCTTGCAGTACCAAATAGATAGGGATAAAAAAATACATTGGACGCTAGAGCTTAAAACTAGTTTAATAATTTAGTGGTAACCATGGGAGGACGCGGCCGTTGGGCCGTAGCTGCTGGCAGGAGGCAGGTAGGTCGCCTCCGGTTCGAAAATAGGCGTGGCCGAGTCCCCGGAGTGGCCGGGTGGTCCGTATAGTTGCGCCGGAGCCTGGTAGTCATAGCCTGGCGAAGAAGGAGCCTGCAGGAATGTGGAGCTGGGCGTGGCGTAGTCGTAGCCGGAAATGGAATTCGATCCGGACTCGTGCTTGGCCCCTAGAAAGGCACTGGGCCTAAAAGGCGCCTTGGAGACGTCTAGGTCGTGGCTGGGTGCTCCGGACTGGACGGAGTGGTGGGCAGAGCTGAGAACGTCGGTGTGGAGAGCCTGTGGCTTGCTGGCCGTGTAGCTGAAGTGACCCAGGCCCTTGTGGCCCAGAGCATAAACCGGTGTTTCCCTCTCCTGCTCCCGATCGCCCTTGTGCTCCTGCTCCAGCACCTGCACTTGCACTGGCTCCGGCAGTGACTCCTGGTGATCGTAGCCGGGTATGAGTGGTACGCCGTAACTGCTCAACGGCACTCCCTTTCCAAAAGGCGTGGCGGGAGCATCGTAGGAGTACCCAGAATGCTCCTCCGCCGGCTGGGGCAGCGCGTGCTGTGGGAACTGTCCTCCCGAAGAGTGACCCAATCCCAGGGCGTGGCTCAGACCGTGCTCCAAGGCATGCTCCAGACCGTGATCCAAACTTTGGATAGGTCCGTGACTGACTGGTTCATGGGCGATGTGATGGCTGGGGCCATGGCCAAAGTTGTTGCCATAGCCGTGACTTTGCAGGTGGCCACCGTAGCTGGGTCTGTGGGCTGGTGCCGATCCGTAGCCAATTCCGTGGGTGCTGCCCCTCGCTCCGTGGCTGTGTCCGGAGTACTCGGGAGTGGCCACCACATATGTGCTGGTCTTGTGTTCATTCCCAACGAGATTCAGATAGGCTCCACTGGTAGATGGTGCGTACTTAAAGGCCAATCCAGATCCATGCCCGTGACTCAGGCCGTGACTGATTCCATGACTGATCCCGTGACCGATTCCATGTCCATGTCCCTGACCATGGTAGTTGTGACCGGAACTCGAGCCGCCACTTGTTTGAACGATGTAGGTTTCGATTTTAGGAACTCCACTACCGCTGTAATGATGGGGCCTTCCATGGCCACTGGAACTGGCGTAGCCGTGGCTTCCGGAGTGTCCGTGTGCGAAGTGGTGTCCGTAACTGCTCTCGCCCTTGAAGTGACTGGGGTAATCGGAATAACCAGCCGAGCTTCCATGGAAACTGCCGAGGTTAAGGTGACTCTCATAGGCGGGCGGCAGATATTTGTGAGAAGGGCCGTGATAGCTGGATATTCCTCCGAAACTTAGGCCAGCATCTCTTTTTGGCTTAGCGGAGGATGAGGTCTCAGCCGAAGATGAAGCGGGCTTTGAAGAAGAAGCATCGGCAGCTGGAGAAGATGAGGCGGCTGCCAACAAAAAGAAGCAGCAGCTTAGCACAGCGCAAGCTAACGGTAGTTTCATGCTCAAGTCACAGCAAAAATCACGGAAAAAAAAGTGAATTTAACGGTTATCCTTCGATCGTGTTATCGGTTATCCTTGTTCCTCACGTTGGATCCGGAGTATAGAACGAGACGAGACGCGACTCTAATCGCTGCCGTTGGCGTTATGTTGACGAACTCTGTGAGTGCCGACCCTTTTATACATTTTAAAGAAGCCACTTCAAACTGCAAGAAACTCGGTTTTTGCCTTTGCCTCTTGCCATGCTGCTCTCTTGGCATTCTCTTTTTGTCGCTCTCACGCTCACGCACGCGAAAAACAACGGTATTTCGTGTGTGACGCCGACTCCGACTGCGCTGCAGCCTTTCTTCATTCCCTCACTCTTAGTTTCGTTTGCGCACAGTGGGTTAAATTCACGTGTGCATAAATATTCAATGGTGTGACCTAGCTCCTTAAAAATACATACGACTTGAACAAATGTATACAAAATAGATTTTCTTGATAACGCTATACATTTAATTGTCTTTTAGATTCGAAAAATAAAGAATTTAAAACATTAATATTTAAAACTATATTACAGCATTATTCGAATTAAAAAACGATTTAGATTTCCAAGTCATAAAACTGTTACGGTTGCACATTCACTGTTCTCAATGTTCTCAAACTGTAACGACATCCTTGCTCTCTCTCTCGCGCGAAGCTGTCGCTTTGGTTAGTTTGATTTGCGATCAGCGTGTGCAACTTACATATATTGTATGGGCTCCGGGAAATGTGTGCCAGGGATAAAAGCATTTACTTAAACTAAACAAGGAACACGTTTGTACAAGTTGTGGCTGAAATAGTGATATTTACGAATTCATAATTTTGTTGCGACTTGCGGAATATAACGGCTCTCTAGCGATCGCTTTGGTTCATCTGAAATATAGATAACTACGCATTTGCAACTTGCTCAAGGCTTGTGGATTATAACGGTTCTCGCGTCGGCTTCGGTTTCCCCCGCGCCCCGCGTTTCATGAAGCAGGCAGATGAAACGAAAGGCGTAAAAGGAGAGTGCAAGTTACCACCTAGTGATGGAAAAGGGTCCACGGTTTGTGGAAAGAAGTGGGCATCGTCTGTGGATCCTGGGCAAAACAAAGTGAGTGAGTTTTTGATTGATACTTACAGTTTTTGTACATACGTATGTACAATATATTCGATATAAAGATCAGTATTATATTATAATATTATATATCCTTATATTATAAGCCTGTTTGGACTTCAATTTTCAATAGCATTTTTACCCACTGTGCGAGTGTTACCACTCAAGTTCAAGTGACACTTTTAAAAATCACATGTCTGCTTACCACGCCCCTTGCCATCTTGCCATTTTGGCCCTGTTGTGTTCATGTTTCTTCTCACTTCCTCCTCCTCAGCTGGCTCACTTACATTTCCCCAAAAACAGCTTAGTTTGTGCGTAAATTGCATTTAATTTACAACAACCCGTATCTTTCTCCTCTGGTATCCCTTCTTCCTCTTCTTGGGTCTCTCTTGTGCACCCTACTTCGCCTCGTAATTGTTGCTGTTTTCCCAGGTGCGCGATTTTTTTTTCGAAATTCGAAAAGCGATTTGTTTTGCTACCGTTCGGGATCTTAATTTGGGTCTCTGCCGCAGATGATGATGATTTGGCAATAGTTTGAGGTATGTTAGTGCCCCTTTGACCCCGACCCCTCTCTACGGCACCGGTAACCCATGGCTACTAATGGACTTGGCCCGAAACCTTTGCGATATATCTGCATGCAGCCCACGACCATGGAAGATAAATGATGTGCACCTTGCCGGTCTTGCTTGTGTTGTCGTCAGACGGCCTTCAAGGGCAGTTCTTCATCACAGTGGAATTTAAGCCCATACATGTCGAGATTAGTAACTAAGAACTTGGCATTTGGACATGCAAATCTATGACAGAACAAGCTGATTCCAATTTCGGAATTGGTGTACATACAAATATTACCATGAAAAAATTGAGAGAATCCTCCTATTAGAGGACTCATTTGAATGTAATGGTAATGGTAGTGAACACATTGTATACAAGGTATCCTTCCGGGCTTTCGACTGGTCTGGTAGGCGTGGTTAGTTGCTGCCGGTACTCCTCTAGGCCCGCTTCTTTGGTCAACAGTCGTGTGCCACGGCTGAGATTTTAGTTGATGTAATTGCCCGCCAGCCGCTAAGACTCCGCCCTTCAGACAGTTGCGCAATCCGCTTGCCAAGGTCACACCTGCCACGTCGATCGAGTTATAATTTCACCGATTTGCGACTTGTGCGAGACGATTGTAATTGAGGCATTTGAAAGTGGCAACAAATTGCCAGACATACAACAGCACAGCCCGCCCATGGCAAAAGTCGGCCGCCTTCAAAGACAGCGGTCTCCCGGAGTGGGGGAGTCATCCCCAGCATTTCATTACCCAGAGACAAAGCTGCGCTTAAATTTGCCATGGGAAATGAACCTGTGGGTTTGACTCGGATTTTGACTTGGGCTGGGTATCCACATACAACTCCACAAACTCACATATGAAGAGCCTGACTTTTCTTCACGTTATAGTTTCTGATTGTACTGATTGATATTTGGTATTCAATAGCTTAGGAACTAACACAAAGAACGAGACATTTATGTTCACTCTGTAACCTAAGTTCTTACTAGATTATAGGCATTACTAGGCGATAGATAGACGTAGCCCCTTGGGTGCTGCGATCCCTCCGCCACTGGCTTATTATTATAGACATGCTCATGGAAGGTCGGCTCCTCCAGTGTCCGCTGCGACGTTTGCTCTGGCATGCCGTTGCCCTGCCCTTGGGCTATATGTTCATCTCCGTCATCCGTGTATCCGGCGAAGGGCGAGGGCCTGAAGGGCAGGCTAAAATGTCCAGCCTGCGGAGGAGGAGCTGACAGTGGCTGGGCCTGCAGTTGAGGAGTAAATAAGCCCACCAGGACGGAGGGTTGCTGGTATTGCTGCGGATATTCCTGCTGGTATCGCTGTTGCTGGTATTGCTGCGGATATGCCTGCTGGAATTGCTGTTGCTGATGTTGCTGATATTGCTGCGTCTGCTGGCGTTGATCCTGTGGAACTGGAGGAAAGGTCTGCGGGCCCGTGTAGCCAGGACTCAGTTGAGCCAGCGCCGTCAGAGAAGGTAGTGAAGGACTGGCTGTTGGCAGGATCAAAGGACGCCAGGGCATCGAGTACAGCCATGGTGGGTGGAGTTGTATCCCCGATACCTCCTGCTGGTGGAATTGCTGCTGCTGCTGGGCGTTCATCAATGCAAAACAGCTGATTAGGCTGATCAGGCTGACCAGGATGTCGAGGTGAAAAAACCTGAACATGCTGCTCAATATGGTTGTCTGTTGCAAATGCTTGCAGTGGCCCTGACGCTTTGGGCATATATAAGAAGCCACCCCGATGTCATTCGATACCTGTGGTTCCGCTGAAAGCGATACCTTCCACTTGCAACTCTTCCTCCTAGTTGCGTAACCTGGTATCTGCTGCCGAAGCAATTATCCAATTGTCCGATATCGAAACGCCCAAATTGATTAAAACTCTTGTTGTTATTAAACCTAATTCTGATTAAATGAACTTTTTGGCTTTTGGCGCTTACGAAACCATTTTGCAATGTTGCAAGTTCGAAAATTGCTTTCGCCGTCTTTTGTGGGATCAACAACCCGTGTAACTGAGCCGGGGACTTTTGGTCTTCGTCGCCCTTCGAATGCAAAATTTTCCACTTCAGGAACTTGCCAGATTAGCTGCCGTGCTGCACAGAAAAAATTGCTATAACATGGTCATAATCAACATGAATTTCTTGCGTTCAGTAGCCACAAGAGATCGTAATGTTTTTTTCTGTGTAGACGTTTTCCCCGTGAGGAATGTGCGACACTTGACGTGTGGCCTAAGATTTAATAGTGAAGTTTATTGGTGGCTTGGATTTTAAATGATTGTAATATTGCGTTAGTAATCTATCTGAATGCCTTACAGCATTCTGCATAAAGGTCTGCCTTCGGGTTTCCAATACGTTTCTTTCGACTTCCGTACAACAATTTGCAGACTGAAAATGAAAGTGACGCCGTGCCACAATCGCACACACCAGTTTGCCCTCAGCAATGGGCAGTTTCTGTTCATCGATCGCCTTCGCACGACGCCAACATTTCAATTTCGATGACTCGACTTGATGGAAACCGAGTCATGAACATAACAAATAGTGTGCCAAAAGCAGAGCACTGATGAATGCAATATTTACCGATAGCTGCTGGCTTCCTGCTGCAATGAAAGTTGCGGTGCTTCTGCATCATTTCATTTCTGCAAAAGGCGCAGGCGTGTGGGTGTTTTTGAGGTGCGGTTTCTGTTTCTGTTTGTTTTACCTTCACTTGGACGGCGGAAGCAGCTCGAGAACACCGAGAAATCCAAACCCGAATCCAAATCCGAATCGTCTCTAATTTGCCACGGCAACATTGGCATAAACAAACAGCAGCATAAGTATGAGAAAATTACAAAAATTCTCGTAATTATCTGCTAAAATCGTAATCAAATTAGCCGCCACGCTCGCTTTTAGCCAGCTATGAAGGTCGTCTTTGTTTCGCGTTTGGGATGATATCACTTGAGCGCCACATATACACGTTTCATTCGTTAATGACCTTAGTTATTATCATGTAAACTACAAAAGCGTTGGTTCACCAATGCACTCTTTATTAAATATATATATATAAAAAAAAAAGGGAAAAGTATTTATCTGCACACTTCTTGCTGTGATAGTTTTGCTTTTCAGACCAAATGCTTTTCCGGGGAAAAGCGAATGTTGAAGTTGGTACGATCTTATGGTTGATGTGGAGCATCGAACTACCAGTTAATTCAGTTATTAAGTCTGTTCAAGGGCCTTAGTAGTAAGGTGGCTGGAAGTCACGGCTAGGATGTGGCAAGCTGTTCTTGGGCGGCTGGGAGGCTTCGGAGGCGTGCAGATACGAAGGGGACACTGCGAAGGCACTAGCCGAGTACTGACGATTGCCGGTGGCCTGCTGCTGGGGATTGTGCTGATGCTGCTCCTTGTCCTGGGTCCATTCCGTGTGAGTAGTAAACGTTGAAGGCAGCTGATACGAGTGGGACTGCATTTGCAGGAAATCGGATGTGGATTCGCCAAGGGATGGTCCGTGGGAACCACCATAGGCTGCGGATCCGGGCTTGTGTTGCTGGTTATGTCCCTGGGCTAAAGACGATGGTTCTGGTGGCGAGGAGAACAGCTGTTTCCGGTAGGCATCTGGCAGAGATTGGGTCAGCAGACGAGTGTCCGTACTATCCAGTCCGATGAAGCGGTCGTGCTCAAAGTCGCTGGAGAGCGTGTAACTGGGCACGAGCTTTACATCTCGTCCAGGAGCTGCAACTGTCTTGTGGCTACTGGCGTGCGCCTCAGCCGAAGGAAGCTTCTCTAGGTCCAGCTCACGAATGGGTTGCCAAAGGTCTTCCCGCAGCGGAAGCTGTGACTCAAAGCGATTGGAATGCTGCTGCTGGTGCTGTTGGAAGCCATGCGAAGATTGCCAGGGTTCGTGATTTTGGGGTTGCTGCTCTTGAACGAAGTTCCAGTGCTCTTTCCTCTGCTGATGCTGCTTGTGACCCTGAATTTCGTGATGCTGCTGTTGCTGCTGGAAATGAGCTGGTTCGTAGGCATATTCGTTTGCGTGTTGGGACTGATGGTGTTGCAGCTGGTTGGGGCTCTGTTGATAGTGTTCCTGCCCGTAGCTTTCATGCTGTTGCTGTTGGCTTAATCCATAATGTTGTTGGTGGTTAAATCCCTGATAGTGCTGGTACACAGGTCCTTCATTGTAGGCGTTCTGATGATTTTGCTGGTTTCCGAAGCTCTCGTGTTGCTGCTGGGAAAGAGCCGTTTGCCAGGAGTCAACCTCCTTCTGCTGATGGTCGTGCTCCGGCGCTCCCTGGCCATGTTGCTCCTGTGCTGGGTAATGATGTGAGTTGTAGGCATTACTGGGGCCCTGCTGATCATGCTGGTGACTCGAATCCAAGGGGCTGCCGTGCGAGTGCGACTCCTCCGATGGGAGATACTTGTGGGCGGGGCCATTGTAGCGGTAGCCGTTCCTGTTGTTATTATGCAATGGCTGGGGACCAACCACGACGGCCTGGATACACACAGCACCCAAAAGGGCGAAGAACAAGGGGATCTGGCAAGAAAACCTATTAATACAGGACCTTCGAATGAAATTCGCCGGGCTCACCTTTGCGGCTTTGAGCATCGTCTATGCGGCTGATTTGGGGGCTTGAATGCTGAGTGAGCAATGACTAGCTATGGCCAGTGAAAATACGTTTTATACCCACCATCATCGGCCGGCACTGAGCCACTATATGATCTTGAATAAAATCTGTGCGTGAGCGGGTGCCGAATTTGAGCCACAAAAAAATAGAGACAATGTGGCCGCTGGGCTGGCGATTAATCGTCCAAATCTCACGTAACAACACATTTGACACTCTTTTCTGCCATTTACAACAGATTCTTACCCGTACAACTTGTGTTCCTATATAAAACCAGAATGCAAATGCGGTGGATGTACTTCCACCAAGAGAAAGAGTTAAATTGCAAAAGAGGAGGCACTTTTACTGTGACTTACCCAATCCGAGGCTGAATCTCTGGATGTTTCAATCAGTTCGTTCATTGGGTGGATGTGGGCGGCTGCCTTATAATTGTGCGCTAAAATTATTAATTACATCACACACACACACACTCAAACACTCACACCCACACATAGAGCGAAGAAATGAGACGAATAAAAATCGAAACTAAAAAAAAAAAACTGATCAACAGAGGCGGCATTCGCACTTTTCCAAGCAGTTCGAATTTTTGGATAGATATAGAAAATCTAGTTCATGGGGCTATCATGATAATGGAATGAAGTCTTGAGCTATTTAAAAATGTCAATGGATAAGCGATAGTTTTTATTTTAAGTTATTTCATTAATTTGTTTATTGGCGTAATTTGTTATCGTCTGTTTTAGTTGGCTACCACTTCAGCAGTTGGTGGCCATACAATAAATAATCGTACTTACACTTAGATTCTACAAAAAAAAGACAATAGCATATACAATGAAGCATGCTCGAAATTCTGGCATAAAATAAGCTATGAGGGTGGTGGTGGAGTTTTGCGGCTTATTCGATTGATTAATCGAGGGATGGGGTTTACTATTTGGGCGGTGGCCTCAGAGCCAAACTGGCTTCCAAGTCCTTGACCTCCGATGAGCGCAGTTGCTTCTTAATCGCCTCTTGTCTGGGATGACCGCCTCCCCCCCGCTTGCCGCGCTTTCCAGCTCCGGTCCCCGTGTTACTGCCTATGCCAGCCACGCCCCCCGACCCGGCACCGCCTGCTGGTTGACCTCTGACCTTGTACGTGTGCTGATAGCCGTAGCCCTCGGGATTGTTGTTGAACTTCGGACTGTAGCTGTCGTATTCAAGACTCGGGTGCTTGTTGCTGTTGCTGTGCGAGTGGGCGTGGCCATGGGTGTGCTGGTGGGCGTGGCCGTGCGCGTGGGACAACCAGGGCTCATGATCATCTAGTAGGGTTTCCTTCTTCAGCACATAATGATAGGGATAGCCTTCTTCGTTAAGGATTAGTTTTGATTCATTCTCAGTCTCTGCTTCCGGCTCGGCAAAGTAACCGGATGAGGAGTAGCCTTTGTAGTCCGGATGCAGTTCCCCGGATGACCCGGAAGCCTTGAGCTTGTGGCGATATTCCTGCAGAGCTGCCTCTTTACTTTTGTAGGGCAAGGCATTGATGTCATGATAGATTTCCGAATTGAAATACAACTTGTGCTGCTTGCCAGAGTTTGTAAGCCTCTCCTGATCTTCCCGAGAATCACGCTCCCTTTCCCTTTCCCTTTCCCGCTCCCGTTCCACTCGATCTGGAGTGGGAACTACGTGGGATAGATCGAATTCTTCGATGTTCTTGAGGGCCGCACTGTGGTCAAAGTGCTCGGCACTTTTCAGAGGCAAAGTGTAGGGCTTCGAAACCGTCTTCACTGTGGCCGTTTGCAGGGGAGCTCGGGTCTTGATTTTGTAAATAAACTCCACATTCGGACTCAGTTCGTCGACGGGCAAATCGGGGGCCTGATATGCCGTTTCCGTTTCGGACTGAAAGTGCTGAATGGGCTTTGAATTCGTTATTGCCAATGAAGAGCCCCTCAGTTTTCCGGCTATTTGGTGGCTGTGGTGCTGTGGGTGGAGCACCTGCTGCTGGTGGTGATGCAACTGTTGTTGTTTTGTCGTTGGTGGGACCGTATACTTGGGCCTCACTGTACTGCTGCTGTAACGCTTTTCCTCCGAGTGTGAATGCGAGTGCGACGAGGGAATGGAACCGGAATGGAGACCAGATGAGAGCGTCTGCGACTTGTAGTAGGTCTTGGTAATCGGCGGAGGCGGTGGTGGTGGAGGAGGCGTGGCCGTCTCTTGGGGCGTACTTATGATTTTACCTTCGGCCTCTAGTTCCTTCATGTACTTGATCACGGACTTTTCAATCTGTTTCATTATCTCCGATTTGGGAATTTCCGTGGAGGCAGAGACCCTGACTTTTTCCTCGGCCTCGGCCTCGAGATTTCTGTAAATTTGCGGCGGTTGATAGGGGGCGTAGATGTTGTTGTAGTTATTGCTGTACTTGGGACGATAGTGGCGTTCGATGTCTTGCTCTTGGGCCTGGACATGGGACTCGTCCTCGGTTGCGTGTTCGTAGAGTTCATAGCTCCGGGTCACGGGTTCCTTTTCGTAGACTGGCGCAGGCGCTAGGGCGGGCGACGGCGGAGAAGAGGAGGACGACGATCCAGACGAGGATGGCGACGAGGGTCCTGAGGACAGGAGCAGGGCCTGCTGATGCAGTTCCTTCTGCAATTGCATCTCCAGGATCTCCCTATCCCTTCTCTGTTCCTGGTAACTTCTCTGGGTGGTAGGTTGCTGTTCCTTTTGCGCCTGGATGTGGTTGTTGCTAGGGTTCTGAACTTGGCTTTGACCTCGCAGTTGAGTCGGTGGCTGTTTGTAGGCCAACTTGATGGCATTGGCCACATACTCGGCTGCCGATTTAGAGTCTTCTAGGTTGACATACGCTCCGGATCCGGATTCTGCGGTCTGCTTTGGATGCGATTCGTGCTCTGGGCGAACGAGATTTAATTCCACCTGGCCAAAGCTGTAATCTGGGAAGTATACAATGCATGTCGATTGCGGATTAGTGCATACTTTTAGGCTTGCCAAACAAAATGGGACGGTTTATTACCTTTGCTGGGCGCCTCCTTTAATCTGCTTTGTGTAACCGATCCCCGCCTGGAGTAACCACGATCGTCGGAGCCCCTACGGCTAGCTGCCATAGCCAGTTGATCGGGAAAGGCCTTCTCCCCAGTCACCTCCAAAGAGGACACCGCTCCTGAACCTCCCGATCGACGGCGACTGTTCCCAGACGTGCCTGAGGTCACAGTCACGGCACTGCAAAGCGTCGACATCTGTTCAGAGAAATTAGAAAGAATCACAGCTATTTGAAAATTACATAATCGGAGATTCGCATGGCTTACAATAAAAACCGTACATTAAAATAAAATGAGTAAAACGATAGGACAAACAAGGAACCTTGGCCAACTGATGAGTGTGCCATTTCAACGGGTGCTAGTTAGGCGAACTGCCTTAAATTGGCCTCTTCGTTTCAGACTCATTGGCTTGTGCCTACTTCGCAATTAAACTAATTAAACTCCGCCAATTCGCTTTCGCTTTCAAGGAGGAGAAGAGAAAGAAAAGGAGAAGGAGGAGGCGGTTGATAGTCAATTTCTGTATGATTGAGTTGGCGGCGCTCAGTTGGCCAAGTTCAATGGACCGTTTTCCAGAGGAGAGGGCAATGACACACCGGCATGAAAAACCCGCAGCACGCAATTGCGAATCGCCAAATGGATCCTTTTCGATCGAAATGGGAAAAGAATTTGGCGATTATGTATCAAAAACGTAATTCTCAGTCATTCGGGACATATTTTCCCAAAAAGGCTAATCTTTTTGGTCTTTGTTTAAAAATTTGGTGTTATGTTCCGAAATGTAATTTTAGCGGGATAAGCTTCAGCAGTTCATTACTGAAGATTCAAATATTAATGTTTTTAAAAAGTTTTAATTGAGTATTTTTACATATTTTTTTCACTTATTTTCGTTTTTTATCGTAAGATACATTTATATATATTTTTTTACATATTTATTTATATTTTTTACAAATTTATCACTCTTCTTCACTGAATTATTAAATAAAAAAAATCTCATTTTCAAATGGGCTGTTTTTTTACTTCTGGAGATTCTCTCGAGTCCAACATTTATGAATTTTCAAATACATCACTACACTTTGGATCACTGGCCACCAAAAAAAAAGGTACTCCTCGTGAATCGAATTATCCGAATCCTTGGACGTGAGCGCACTACTTACGATGATCAGCAGACACAGGCACCATTGCCGCCGGCTGAGAATGTTTGCTCCCATATGGACAAGGTGGTGCTCCTGATATTGAAGATTACGGAATCGAGATGTGAGCGCTGACATCATGGCGCGCCAGAGTCTCAGCTGGAATTGTTAGCGGCCAGCTGTCGAGGCGAGGCTTTTATAATGATGCGAACCGCTGCAGCGGAAAATTTATGCGAATGTGCGCGCCAAAGAAAAGCGAGAAAAGTGCAAGTGCAAGCGAAGAGAGAGAGACAGTTGGAGATAGAGAAGGGGAGAAAGATCGCTTCACTTTCGATGACAATTCGAATCGTAATAAGCCATCGACGCACAACACGGCGTATGCGTGATAAGTTCGCCCATTATAAGTCGATAAGGTGCAACAGAGAAGGCGATAGGCCAGCACGAAAGAGAGAGGACAACGGGACAACTGGTTTATAGTTTTTAGTTTCTTGGCTTCAGTTTCGGCCTCTGTTTAAGCTGCCACTTTGATGGCCAATTAAGCCATAAGCTAAGCCAAACAATCCCCATTCCACCACAGGCAGTTCAATGAAATGTTTGCCGGCACAGGTGGGTAATACCCGTAATTGACTTGTAAAATCCTCGCCACCGAAGGCATTTATTGGGTTAAACGACAAATAGTGGACAACGGGCAGTAGTCACTAACCCACTCTGGAGTGGAGTCCGGAAAGCAGCAGGACTTTTGCAAGTCCAATGACTCGACAGGGAGCCTTTAGCACCCTTTAAATTAAACTTGAAACAAATCCATTAACACTAGATCTGTCTTATTTTATGTATTCTTAAATTTCCCCATTTGCTGTATTCTCACAGTGTTTACATTGCGGGCAGTCGGTGGTTGGTCGTGGCAGATCTTCACTCGGTGGTTGGCTTCATGGTCACTGATTCAGTGCATAATAATTAACAAGGAGCCCAGACAAACGGAGAAAAGTGTTCGCTGATTTATGATGATTTTACCGAAAGAGCAGCAGCAATTGCCGTTGCCGAAAACCAACAGCGATGATTTCAATTTCGATAAAGAGATCCGGACTTAGAGAACTGGGAGTACGCCTTGGAATAACTTGCCAATTGGCATTTCATTGATTTCCCTTACGTGCTGGCCGGGGATTTCTTTATTGCGGACTATGGCGCTGGCCCACAGGGCGTATGATTTATATTTTAATATTCTGCATGAGAAGCGAAAAACGAAACTGAAACTGAAAATGAAACAATTGCCACACTTAACACTAACGATAATAGCCGTAATAATAAAAGCGAAACAACTTTGCAGCGGCTAAAGCAAAGCAAAACAAAGCTGGCAAAGCGTTTCGGCTCCTCCACATATGTGCAGATCAACAACCTTGTCAGCAGTCGAGTGCGATTGCCATAGGTACATAGATACATATAGCCATGGCTATCCATGCCCCGTTATGCGGCCAAAAACTGCAGAAACTACCAAATCCACTACCAGCTGCCAGCTGCCAAAGAAACAGCTGTGGCAGCCGCACCAGATGAACAGTCTCAATACCAATTGATTTGCCAAGGATTGGGTTTTTAATTCAATTTAACTAATTCAATCAAAGATTTAACTGCGGCTTGAAATGTATCGTAAATGTATTTAAGTTCTTCATCTCATACATCTTCATACACCGATCAGCATTTATTTATTTCTTTAACTTTCCTATTGCCTTTGCTGCACTGTGGCAGCTGCAACGCTTCGACAATGCTGAAAAATGTTATGTTTGTGGATCGGATTGCTTACATCTTTCATCTCCCACCCTGCCACACATTGTAAAGCAATTAGTTGTTTATAGCCGGAGCTGGTATTTTCTTTCAAGATGATCGTTTAGATCTGAAAAGTGACCTCTTCTGCTGCTAAAAAACGCAAGTTCTGGCCAGAGAGATCAGAACTCACTTTACGGCAAATAAAGTGACAGAAACCTACTTAAGTCCGACTTAATCTAGTGCACCAGTCATCTACTGTAATTTGCTACGATTTGCCGCCCCAACAAGCCCAGTACTTTCACATGGCGGTCTCTTCCTTTTTGCCACATCCATCTTGCCACATGGATGTTTACGTAAAGATTCGAGATACTACTGACAAACAATTAGCATAATCAGCTGCCGCAATGGATGGTAAATTGTGCCAATTTCTATAATTTTGAAATGCGGCAGCGCCTGTCGACTACTTTCCACTCAAATTAAAAAGCGGTCGGCAGCTTCCGCACTCACTGGCAGATTCGCATTTTCATTCGTCACTTGCATTTGCATTTGCATTTGCATTCCCAATGCCGTACCTCCTCCTCCCATCGGGATGGTGATCTCTACGCCTGGCCATTTTGCACGGGGAATTCAGAAGTGCGCCGTCGATCACATTGTTTTGTTTGAACCTTTGGGAAGCCTTCCAATTTGCTTTCAAAGTAAGGCCATTCAGGGAATCAGGGTCTTTTCCCTGTCCCGGAATCTTATCAATCATCCAGTACTTCCTTTCGCTGTGCCGAAAAAGTGAAAAGCACCTGCTTTAAGATCTGAATAAACGATTGCTACGTCCCAACAATGGACCCATAAAACGTCAGCTTCACCAGAAACCACTCCACAACAAGCAGCCACTGTGTAGCACAGATCATATAAACTTATTTTATGTACAATGATGCTGTGCATTTGAGGATCTTGTTGCGCTGAACTACAGGTATAGTCACACACCCAGAACTCTTGCCATGCTAACTACTTGACTTGATAGGGAAAAGAGAACTCTTTGGAATGGCGAGGGCCATCATCCTCGCAAATTTCCTCCGGGATTTTCCCCGCATTTTCCAATTGCGTGCCTGCTAACAATTCGGTGTATTTAATTTAACAAAAATTTGTTGTAACACTCGTGTCAAAATCGTTCAGCTTTTAGTACTTCAGTTACGCCGGATTTGATGCTATTTTTATGGCTTTGCTGCGTGACTTCCGTGAATTGGCCAAATATTCGAATAAAATGGAAAGAGTTATTTGGTTTTCAAATTAATTTCTTTTCGGTTTAATCATACAAAAATACAAGTACATAATATAGGTAAATCAAGAAGCACATTAAGACTAAATATTGCACACATGATCAGCAGCACATTTTCTTGGTTAACAATATAAACAACATAAAAAAAAACGTCGTACAAAATAATGAAAAGCGAATGTGTCCCGGCAGCACCTCTTCGCTAAGAAAAGAAAACTATGCCTATCTTTAGGCGCCCTCTTTTCCGGCCAAAAGTATGCCTTGGCTGTGTAGCTCAGGGATTGCGGGTAGGTGTTGGATGAGATTTGGAGCTGGAGGATCACCCCGGGATCGTTCTGCTCCTCTAGCTTGGAATAAATACTAATGAGCGGATATCAGGCACAAGAAGCAACCACAAATTGTGTGTTAAGAATACGAGTGAACGTGGGCATGGCACTCACTGGAATTTTACTGTCTTGCTGGACTTGATCCCCATATTCATAATGTACGGATGTTTGAATTTGTTTTAAAGATGGCTTGCCTGGATATATACATAGAAAACGTGCGTAAGCGATTTAAAATTTAATTCTAGAATTCTAAGGCATCCGAAAAAACCTTTGATAAAATCGTTTGAAGATTGCCAAGTTTAAAAATTGGTTTAGTTCATCCAGGCAGAGATAGTGCGTTCGGTCAAATGAGTTTCCATGCCTTCGAACATCTGAACATTTATCCAGACCTCAGCCCTCGAGCAGCTGTGTCGTCTTGTATTCGACAGCCGAACCCATTTCAGCGCCCAGTTTCTCCCTCACATACTCCCTGATCTGTTGGAGTCCCTTGTCGCCCGAACTGGGACCCACGTCCCCATCCGCGGGTTCCGGCTTGGCCGCCCTTTTGCCCTGGCGCATCTTGATCGCATGGGCGTGGTAGTTGAAGGGGCGTTCGCCCTCAGGCTGGTGCTGGTGCTCCTCGATGTTGGTGGTCTGCTGTTGCGGTTGATGCTGCTGCTGCTGGTAGGGGTACGGATTAAAAATGACCTTGGTGTGGGTGGGTCGTGGGTTGTTTTCCGTTATGGGAAGGCTGTGGTCCGCCTCCGGTTCCTGTTCAGGACCACCTGAAGGACCCGTCGGTGGATCAGATTCTGGAACGTATATTGGTTGCTGCTGCTGCTGCTGCTGCTGAAGATGATGATGGTGCTGCTGATGATGGTGCTGCTGTGGTTGCGGCTCCGGTTCCGTTTCCGGCTGGGCCATTGCTATCAGATAGAGCTGAGGCTGCTGCTGCAAATGGGATTGGGGCTGAGCGTAGTAGAACTGTGTGGGCTGCTGGTAGTCCATGGGCGCGTAGTATTGTTGCGGCTCATATTGTTGCTGCTGCAGCTGCAGCTGTTGCTGGTGGCGACCCTTGTAGCTCTGGTAGACATCATCGATGGGTGCGTACTGGACGGGTGCCGGCGTGGGTGCCAGTTGGTGGGCGTAGCTGACTTCCTGATGGTAGGTGGCCGGTTCTGGTGGTCCATATTGCTGCGAAGGATCCACATGCTGATGCTGCTGTTGTTGTTGCTGCTGATCGGCCTCCTGGAGCAAGCTGAGGTACTGGGCCGCTCTGATCTCCAGATATTGCTGGAGAAGGGTCTGCAAATGGGCGGCGTACTTGGCGGGTCCTGGAATACGCAAGACAATGACGGGCTCCTGATATCCCCCGTGGCCACTGGAACCACCTGCACCACTGGGACTTTCCGCTTCATCCTGGGGCAGATCAATCTGCGGCTGCTCGGGAGCTGTGTGCTGCGGTTGGGTTTCATAGCTGGTCTGGGGCTTAAGCTCGTAGGAGTACGAGGGCTCAATGGTCACGCTGGTCACTTGCTCGTGATTGTGATGATGTTGCATTGCCGGCTGGTGTGCCTCCTCCTCCTGCTCCTCCGGATGTGGCTGTGGAAGGGCAAAGCCCGAGGGAATATCATGCTGTGAGTATGGATAGAACATGAACTTGGGCGGCGTGTAATCATAGCCAGGATGCGAGTAGCCGTATCTGTTTGGATATAGAAGTTAGATGGGTTAATATCTGGTCAGTCAAAATGCTGTCATCCATGGTCTCACCCCAAATCCCCCTCGATGGTCCTCTTGCTGTTCTTGCCGCCGCTACTCGTGGAATTATCCCTCTCCACCTTGATCTTGATCTTGTTTCCGTGCAGTTTGAACTGCTTGTCCAGCTCCTTAATGAATTCCAGGTCATCCGCCGGCAGATTGCCAAATGTCTCGGTTAAGGCCGGTGCTTTCGTGGGGCTCTTGGTGGTTGCCGATGTGCCGATCTTCACGCGTGGCTTACTGGGCTTCAAAGTGGTTGCTCTGCTGATGGAAATCGGAACTGTGGTCGGCGTTTTTGTTGGTCGCTTCTTCAGGGTGGTAACCTTTTTGGGAAATCCATTGCCCTTTGAGCCACTCGCCTCTGACTGGCTCAAGCTGCTGGCCAAGCACACTATAGCACTAAGAGTGCCCTGTGAAATATAGACAAACACAAGGTAAAATGTTTATCAATTTTATAGGACTTATACATTTAACTAAAGGAATTGCTTTTTTGATATTATTTAAAGCTTAGCTACCAGCTTGCGAGTTGAAACAAACAGGAAGTCTATCGAAGTTAGCTTTTCAAGAATTTGTAACGATTTAAAAATGTTCCAAAGCTGGAAAGACATTAGGTTCGTTGTCGGAATCAACTCAAATCAAATTGTGAAAATTGTTGGTTTCGTTTTGGCCAATCTTGGTTCGGGCTCAAGGTAAGAGGCAAAGACAATAGAGGGTGACAAAGGGGGAGTTGGAGACAAAAGCTGTGGTCCATCTATCGCTCTCAATATCGATCGTTAAGCCATTCGATGCACAACACACGCTGAGAAGAGGTTTCACATTTGACATTTCGTCAGGCGAATTGGTGTTGTAATTGAATCTCGATGTCTTTGAGTTCGTGTCTTGAGTCTTTTCATTTTAGCGCTTGTCCGCAGTTCGTGCCTTCAGTCATTTGATTCGCAAATGGTGGTAGATAACACTAATGGTTCGGTTTTCATCGATCAAATGATGATTATCTGGGTGACGATTATGGGTTACGGTCGCTAACTGTTACTGATACATGCGAATTATGGGTTATTAGCCTGATAATGTTTCATTTAATCCAGTTTAGGCTAGGTTCTTGTCATTACTGATCATTACTCTTTAATTTCAGATTTACGGTTCAAATCGAATTAGCCCTCCAAGTAGCAAAATAGTTTACTGACTTTGCATGCCATAATTGCAGCATGCGCCTCTCCCAGTTTTCCATGTGCAGCAATAATTTCGTACTTCGCTTGGTTAGTTAAGTTTTAATTGCACTTTGTGACTCGATTATCCAGTGAGTGAGTGAGTAAGTGAGTGTGTGTGTTATGTTACCCGAAACTAGGACAGTGTGTCAAGTCATTTTAATAGTCGTTGTCGTCTCTTTACTGCTGGTTGCTTATGTAGCAGTTGTTATTTAGCCTAGTCGTTAAGCAGGAAGAGTTTTTTTTTTGGCACACTCGCCTTGCCACAAGTCAGCCGCAACAGCGAATAGCTGCGGATTTTTGTCAAATGCTAGCATGAGCTGTGGGACCCGAAGAGCGAACTGCTTTTATGTAACCTCCACCGCTCATACAGAAGGAGCAGAGCAGCAACTAGTTAGATCTGTCTTCGTATTGATTTATCTTTACCAATTATTTTCTGTAATAATTTAATTTAATTGCATCAAGTCCCGAAGTCGCCTTGCCTTTCACTTGCCGCACAAAGAATCGAACCGAGTGGACGGGTTGGTGGGCGATTTTGCGCCAGAGATGAGATTCCCATTCCCGCATTGCAAATTACGAGCTACAAACAACGGCAAGTCGGGGCAAACGATCGTCACGCAACGCGTGCAAATTAGTCGGACTTGGATTTTTGCCCAGTTTGTGTGCTGCGGTGTGTTAGTTATTGTTTCACTTTCGTTGTTGCATCACCAGCAGCAGCAGCAGCAGCAGCAGCAGCAGCAGCACAGCAGCTGCTGCAACATCAAAGCCAAGCACAACAATAAAATGTAAATTAGACGTCTACAGATTATCCTGCCAGTGGCTGAGCGGCGCCTTCTCCCCCATCGGATGGGGCGTAATAACTTTATGTAACCACACGAGTGGCGACTCCAGAAAACGAGTCTTTCCAGCGCTGCGAAGGAAAAGACTACATCCAAATATGTGGATAGACTAACAATATGTACGAATATTAATAAAAGTTAAATTAAGCTTCTCGTTCGAACTTCTTTGTTGACATAGTTGTAAAGTGCCCTTATAAATTAAATACACGCTATTGCCTGACATTTAGGTACTTTAGTACGTTGGTTCAAAACTTACTTACTTAATATATCACAAGATGATTTCTTTTATGAGTAATGCAAATAAATATTTATAGCCGCTTGATTCAATGTGAAGACACTTTACCACCTACCACCCCTTAATTTCGTTCAGTGTGCACATTTGCGTAAACGAATCTCTGCTGGCCACTTCGGCAATCGCCAGATTTGTGATTCTACCATCTTAGCGTCCAATTAGTGGGCGATTGACGCAACTCAACCCCACTACTCCTCCATCGTGCTGCTTGATAGATGGATCTGGACACGGACTGGCAAAGTGGGCAAGGGCAGGGTCAGATAGCCGAGAAGCCGAAGGGCAGGAGTCAGTGGAGCGAGTGAAAAGGTCAAGATTATCGAGATATGGAGACACCATAGACAGCGGGAGTTGGGAGTTCATTGTATCGTACACCTGGTCGAGTTGGTTGAACTGCAACCACTTTCTAAGCCGGCTTGGCCAGCACTGCACCACTTGAATGCAAATTAATTTGTCAGCCGACGACTAGTTTTTATCCCGCACAAATTGCACAATTCGATTGGTGGGTGGGTCTATTTTCCGGGTTTTCTAAAGGAGATTGTATAATCTTACTCCTACTCTTACCAATATTAACGCTAATCTCATGGCGATTCCAGGTATCAATGCGCATGCACAGCGACTTTTTCACAAAATCCGAATTTGATATTGACGTTATATGTTATATGTAATAATATATGCACTTTTCAATACATTTGTGTCTTCGAGAACCACAAAAACAAAAAATACCAAGGGTACACGGCCGGGCTGGTGGGTTTAAGTTATGTTGGTTATAGTGTCTATACGAATTTGGTTTTGATTTTCGTCTCAGATTCGTAGTCGGAATCGGAATCGGAGCGGTGCTAGCGTTCAAAAGTCGCGCCTCTTACTGCGGATGGCGCTGGCGATGCTCGCGGTTTTTATATCGCAAGCACAGCATAACAACTTGGTCTTCGGGTTGCATCAAGCTGGAATATCGGCTTCGGAGTTGGAGTTGAAGTTGAATTTTTGAAGCTGAAGCTGAAGCTGAAGCTAAAGCTGAAACCAAAGCCAAAGGCGAAGGCGAAGGCGTATTGTGGACCGGGGATCGGGAAAAGAAGACCGAAGTTCACCACCAATGACACCGCACGTAGCTGTGTGTGACTGAAGGTGTAGGTTGCCTGGGATTGCCGCAACTGTAAACAAAGTGCTGGAGTACTTTAGATGCTGGTCAGATACAGAGAGATAAAATGCGGAGAAAAAAAAGTTGCGGAATTGGGAAGATGTAGTTTGAGGCACTGGAATACGAGTAGGGGAGATGTTACAGATGTGCCCGTTTAAATATTCCTGCCCACTTTGTTCATTGAATAGTTTCCATTGCCATCTAGGCATGGAGCTTCCCGTGCTGAGAATCATAGATGATCGACCTTGATTCGCCATGGGAGAGCAATCTTTCACAAAGGGCCATATATATATATATTTATATATATGATTGTATAGTAGATAACCAGATATGGAGGGAACTGGGAAACCTTTCCAATTTCTTTGGGGACAAAACGGCGACGCTTTTGTCTTGGCTTTTCCAGTTCAAGTTCAAAGCCATAAAAATATTGGCGTAACTTTGGCTTATGACAAAGGCCTGGACTCAAAAGACCGATTCCGGGGCCTTTCATTTCGGGTGAATACGTTTTGGGTTCATTATTATTATTATTTCTGTATTCCGCTGGCCCGCATAAAGCCACAAACCAATCGAAACAGAAACTGAAATTTGCATGAAAACAATTGCAGAGCATCCCATCCAGATGGGAAAAAAAGAGAGTGCCGGAGGTCCGCGAGTAGTGGCACTTTAATTGGCGCATTAAGTTGTTTTCGCTTGGGCTTGGCCTGGGATTTGGAGTGGCTTTTCGCTTTTGGCTTTGCCCAGCGCCAAAGGAGAAATGGCATAACAAGAGTGGCGTTTGTGTTCGGATCGTCGCTGGTGGGATTTGGTAATCCATTTTGTCAAAAGACACAAGACACGACACTAAGCGGACCGAGATAACGATAAAAGGCCGTAGATAACTGAACACTGCAAGCTAAAACCCAAAAACATCATTCGCAATCACGAGGCGGCACTGTCGAAAGTGTTTTTGCCGCCTGGTGGTACCCTTGCATTCGAAATGTGTTGGCCGTTTCAGGGTCGTCGACAATCTCCGAAAGTGACATGGTGAAGAAAGTGCATGTGGACAAAGAATCGAAACATGTTTGTCCATTTAGGTTGAAATAGGTGATGTTTAATCGCTTTGACTCTCCTCCTTTAGGGTCTCCCTCTGTCGGCTAGCTATTTCGATTAAGTTCCCATTGATGGTCGCGCATCGATAAGGAGAATACGCAATTGAAATGCTGGTCAGCCCGCCAGTTCGATGCTCTTTTGTGCTCGGGCACTCCGATCCATTCGATTCCGCCCAATTCCGATGCCAACAATGACCGGAGCGAATCAAAGCCGCGGCTAAGAAAGCATTGCCAAACCAAGCGGCCGAACCTCAACGTTAGCTCGATTTCAACAATTCAACTAGCCATGGCTCATTGTTCAGAGGTGCAACAATGTCACTTAGTCAGCCGTCATAATGCGGCATTATGATTATTTATTGTGCCGGGCAAGTCCCATGCTGATGAAGAGGCCTACGGATCGCATCGCACACAAAGCCAAAATCGAGAAGGCTGACCGTGGGCATCCTCCACAAAGCGCGACCCTTTCTTTATCAATTCGAATGCGTATTTACGATCGAGCAGACGATTTATTTCGGCTCGTTCAACTGGAGCGAGATGTGACCCCACGAGAAGGTCACTGGCTTTGGCTCAATACAGTTCTCTATAATGCGACAGAAACATCGAGATTTTATATGCTATTTCTCTCAGTGTGGTCTTCGCCATCACCGGAATGAACGGCAGCCAGGAAATACCCTTTAAAGCAGGGCAGGGCTGCCCGTCATCATCATCATTATCATCCTTATTTTCCGTCTGTCGTCTGCATATTTAATGGGTGACAAACAATGCAGCAATTTTGTGCTTCATTAACAGCCATGAGATGGCCAAAAGAAGCGCAGCTCAGCGAAACGAAACGAAAAAAAAAAAAAAAAACGGCAACACAAACAACTGCCACAACTCGAAATTCGCAAGTTGCAACTGCAGCATCTTCGCTTCCTACTTGCATAAATCTCCACCTGTCCGTCTTTCAGTCTCGTGTCTTCTGTCTCGTGGATTTCGAAGCCGCATCTCTGCATCTCCGCATCTCCGCATCTCCGCACACTGCCACACAAATCATAATTTTGTGGCCACTCCGAGTGGCATCGCACCGTAATTGTTTGTTATTGCTGGCTGTTTGGTTTATGGCCGCGATTACGTGAGTAAAACCTCTGGGGGAGAGTCCAAGGAATCGAATCGGTGGCTTTGGGGCTCAACTGGCTCATTGACAAAGTCACATATTGCACATTTGATGCGATTGGCTTCGCTTTTGGCCCGCGATGGCCTGGACTGGCCTGGCTTAAATGGCGAGCTGAAGAGTTGCAGAGCTGGGGATGCGGCTTGTTGGCCATGTGTATGCTGTTATGTGATCACCGATCAACTTTATGACTTTAGGAGAAAACTAATTTCATCACGAGACTGATGGCAATCGGTTCTATATTCATAAACATTCGAACCCGTAATGACACCAAAAGACCCCATTATAAGGTTTAACAAAATACAATCTCATTTTTGCGGCAATAAATATTCGTATTTGTAGGTAAATTAAGAAACAAAAAATTAAATCGTACGCTAAGCCCGAACTCGAACTCTAAGGTTCGGGTAAGGTTTCCTTGACGATTCTCGACCGGTCCTCCTGGGAATCTCGCTTGTAGAGCCTCAAGTGCGCCGGAGCGGGATACGCGAGTGTTTGGCGTGCGATGGGCGTGAATCCTTGCTGCGGCTGGTGCTGTCTGATCAGGCGCAGTACCTCCCAGCTGGGAATGTACGAGTCGATCAATGATTTCGAGGAGCGTCCAGCAAACAAATCGGGCGTGGGATCCGGTTGCGATGGCCGGAATGGCCTGATACGCTCCGAACCCGGTCTCCGAGTGGTGAAGCTCACAAAGCTTGGGGGATACGGTATCGGAACCCGTGGCCCATTCGCGTAGTGCCGCTGGGGGGGCTGAGCGGGAGCGTAGGCGAACTGTTTGGACTGCTGGACCAGCAGGGGCTGACCCGGCAGCTTGTGGCTGGTTGCTCGGTTGCCCTGGGCGGTAAATCCGTAGATGAACGGCGCTCGGGCATGGGGTGGCGGAAGGGGGCGTGGCACTGGAAGGGGCAGGGCATTACTGGTTACATATGGAATGGGGCGCAGCCCCAGTTCCAAGTCGTAGGGAACTATGGGATTGGCAAATGGAGTTGCAGAAGAGGCCACTTTCGTCGTCGCTGCCGAGGGCGTGGGAGTGGGCGTGGCAGCTGTGGGACCACTGGAAAAAACGAAGAGAAGCTGATTAGCGAACGGATTAAGTCCTTTAAATTACAGCAATCATTTGCTTCATTTGTCGGAAGCTAATGCGGCTGTAAGTGAAATGCTGCCTTTTCAACACTTTTAGCCACTAACTAACTAATTTGGCCATCCGAAGTTGGCTGAAAGCGATCATTGGGCCCAAAATAACGGCTCCTTTCCGTCGCCATTACGATTAGCATTTCCATTGCCAATTTGCAATCTTCTCAAGCGGTAATTTACGTGTCAATCAAGAGCCTGATTGAGGGCTAGTTGCCTCAATCAGTTGGCCATTAAAGGGGCAACCATTATGATCCTCGGTCGGGTGTTAAGTGAACATTGGTATTGACTGCTACGGCTTTTATTTATGAATACTACTTTGAAGACACTGCTCAATTCTCGAGCGTAGATTCTCGATGTGAAATAAAATATGGTATAATTCAAATCTTCGAACTATTCATTGCCATTGGAAAATTCAGCTTTATGTTTTTTCTTTTGTAATAATTGTTTTCAATTTATCTGATTCTGTCTTATGATTTTTTTTTTTTGTAACAATTTCCAGTCTCTAATTTAAACTTCAAAGCTCAGAGCTTTTCGTTTGGGGAACTCGTTTTGGTCTCAGCTAAAACTTGGGCTTTTCCTTACCCAGTTTTATGCCCAGAAAAGTTTAAAGAAACTAGTAAAGCTCGCTTGTAGCCAATACTCACACATAGAGCACACCTGGCAGGTGGGCAGGAAAGGCGTAGCCCGAACTCAGCTGCTGATGCTGCTGCTGCAGCTGACGCAGCTCCTCCAGTCGCCGATTACGCTCGAGATCACGCTCGCGCTCCCGATCCCGTTGGGCGGCCTCCTGAATGTAGCTGGGCGGCAGACTGGCGGCCACATCCGGGTGCCATTCGTAGTGATTGGGCAGAAGTGGCGGCCGATTGAGGTCCAACTGCTGCAGGTGGTCCCGTTCCAAGTCGTCAAGGCGGAGTGGCAGTGGCGATGTATCGTCGTCGTAGCCAGAAGGTGGCAGGATGCCGTGGACATCGTTGATCAAAACGACGAATAGAAGAATCAGTTGGGGCAACACCTGTTGAAAGTGGGAGAAGTACAAAAGGGGCAAACATTAGAAGGGCCCATATCAACAACATTATATCACAATCAATTATCAGCAAGTGTATTCGCAACTTGGCTTGGCTCTTTGAATGAGAAGTGTGTCTTTTGCAATTTTGACTTCGGTGAAAGGTTTAGTTTTGGCGCCTTTCTCTAAACTGCGAACGGACGGGCACGCCCACCAGCGCCTATTGATGCGTTTAATTGCGTTCGACCACTTTTAATTTAGCTCGAAATTGCAAAAGGGCGGGTAGGGGATTTCCCAGTGCTTTTCTTTGTTTCTCGCAGCCTTGTTCGCATTCAAGAGGAACGGTCGGTCGACCGATCATCGGAATGTGGTCCGAGACAAATCGCTGTGTGAAATCTGGGCAGGCCAAGCCCCAGCGGTGGGTGTAACATCCCCTATAGCCAACGTAGCCACTGTAGCCACTTCTCTACTTCGATTTGCACCTGCTGGCGAAGGCCGCTCCACTGATAAGCCACTTGCAGAGCGGCCTTTCTAAAACGGAATCTGTAAATTGAAATTGCAAGCTCTGGCCAAGCAACTTACGACCATTTGTCACGCGATGAAGAAGCATTCCAGTTGATGTGGAAATACTTGCCGCTAAATGCTGCGCACTCTGCAAAACTAGTCGTAGTCACTAAGTCACATGCGTGGCCCAGTTTTAGCGGTCTTTGAAATTATTTTGGGTATTTTGGCGGCCCCGGGTCGGCTAATGATCCCAACCAGGTCAGATGACATAAGACGCGAGATGCAAATGCAGCTTGATTGATGGCCTAAAGAAGCTAATGAAGTGCGCATCGTTAACACGCGTAATTTGCGCCCATCTTCCATGGAAACATGGACAAAAAGCGACCACACATAGTGTCAACAGGGGAGTAGAAAAAATCAAAGGAAAAATAAAATGAAAAAACCGAGCTTGCGAGCATACGAAAAACTTAAGACACAAACTAGGCACAGGGCCAGCCAATGAATAAACTTCGATTAGGTCGGCTGATTGTTGCTTGCAGTTCAAGTCTATCGGGGGGAAGGGCAATGTCATATGTCATATAAATAAAAGAAGTTTAGACTTTTGTTCGCTTCAAATCCTGCTTCAATGCCCTTTCAACTCAAGTTTTCTCAATACAAATGAACTTGACTCTCCCCTATGTATGTATTAATATGTAGCTCTTTATCCGGCCGACTACCTCACCCAACTTTCCACTCTTTTGTCCGACCCAATAATAATACCCTGGTGACATATCATACCATTAATCAATTCGCGGACCATGAAATTGTCTCAGCTGGGCTCATTAGAGATATTTTGTTTTCGAACAACTCAATCAACCTTTTTTCGCTGTCTAAATATGAACTCGAGTAAAAGTGGACTTATATACAATTTGGCGTTTCCTTCTTACCACTGCTAATCTATTTTTCTAGCCCTATGTGGTTTGTTTTCCAAGTAGTTAACTTTCTCTGCATCTAATATTTGATATTTGCTAGCTCCCTTTAAATTATATTCTTTATACAATTCGCACAATATAAATGTTCCTATCTTCTTTATGTTAAAGTACTATTGGTTCAGACCGTACTATGAATGTATGTATCTGCACGCTACTGATGTATCTTTTTGAGAAACTATTCCTTTCGAGTCGGCCGCAAACGCACCATGATTACAGAAATCCGTTTATGGTCTCCTCCGATAATAACTTGTGGCAATGTTGATGATGGGGCTGCTTGACCGCCTTGATCCGGCTAAATGACGATGATCACTCCTTGGAGGGAACCAGCACAGACAACATTCACCAGTTCGCACGTAACACACTCAGGTGCACCAAAAAAAAAACAAAGTTAGCACTAAACTAAACTCGAGCCATGTCCAACAGTCAAAACTGAAAATGAAGTCGACAAATGGGAAGTGAAACCAAAAACTAAAACCGAACCGAGCGAGAGACGAGCGCTGAGGCGACTGCAATGGCGCGAAGCTCTGACACGGCGTTTTATAGTAGTGGCGTCTAATTCTCTCTGGTCTCGGGTCTTGGATCTTGAAACTCAAAACTCTAAACCGAATCTCGATTATCGGAACCAAATGGGCGGCATTTGTTGGGCAGCTAGAGATGCAGATGAGCGAAGGATGGAAAGATGAATAGATAGATGGGGAGCACAAAGGCGGATTGGATCCGTTTAGATCTGCGGCAATTAATTGAAAAGGAAAGTAAATAGCTGCAAGCTCGGCAACTCAAATTGAAATCATTTCAAACTCAATCAGCGGCAACAAAGCGAGCACCGCCCAGCAACAACAAAGGCTAATTTACGCGTTTTAAAGTGTTATAACAACGTCGGACAAGTGAAGCGCGCACCCCTTCGAAACAGCTATGTAAGTCATCTACATACATCTCGAGGAAAATACGACCATTAATCGAGTTCGAGCCGCGGACTCAAACGCGAAGTCAGACCATCGATAACCGCTCATTTCCGCAGCCAAAACTTTGTGGCAAGTGGCCATCCGAACCATCCAAATCCAAATCCCATTACAAGGGATTCGCCGCCACGGGGCGTCCTCCACATTATCGAGAGCATATCATCTCGTCATCGTCGATGCATCGACGACATGTGGAATGGTCGGTGATTGAAAGTGAATTGTGGCACTCAGTGCGCAGTGGAATGCCTCTCAAATTGCGTTTAGTACCCTAACTGAAAGGGTCGTGTGAAGAGTGTAAGGCGTTCTATGAATAGTGAATAGAATTCCTCACGATCTAATAAAGTCGATCTATTATATTGATTCAAATGGTTTGCAGGGTGCAAATTCTTCTGAATATTTTATTTACAATATTCTCAAGCTAATTTCTATATAATTTGTTATCGTACAAGCGTTACATAGAAATCTCGCAAACCAGAAGTGTATGCCTTTGTCGATGTTTCACCGGGGTCAGGCCTTTAGTCATTTGCTCCACTTAATGCGGCAAGTGAAAGATGCTTTGGGCTGAGCGCCCCTTTACTTACTCCGCGACTCGGAATAGAGGCAATGATGGCCCTATTTCGATTTGAGCCAGTAAATTCCAAATAAATTTGTCAAATTGTGACAATTAGGAGTAGACAGACCAAATGGCTGGCAGCACTGACGCAACTCCAAGGTTTTGTGGCGCAGCACACACTCTCCAACTGAACCATACTTAACCGTCTCTGTTCCGGTCGGGCGCGAAATAGTGTGTTTTGGTCACTTTCACGCAAATGAAAGAGAAACAAAAACAATGGCCTGCATTCTGCACAAGACCAAGACGACCTTCGGCTGGGGGTTCCAGCCTAAAAGGTGTGTTTGTTTGCTCACTGTCCCCTATTTGGCGCTGTGCAAATAAACAGTCTAGATACGATAACGTCTGGATTTCATTTGTGTTTATTTGGGTTTCGTTAGGTTGGTTTGTTGGGTCTTCTTAGCACGGCGGTGTTTGGGTTGGTGTGAAAACGAAACGAAAGGTGGAAGGCCGCTGAAGAACGACACCAGTGACTCAGATAAAAGGGAGTTATGTAAATTGAATGGGAAGCAAACTGTTTTGCCATATGTGCTATATACTGTCCATTATACTGCTGCTTTTTCCATTATATTAATCGCGGCTCTTGAATTATGGGAAAACCAATTTCTAAAATCACAAGATGGTCGGGTAGGTTGTACTCGTATCGTATTGTGTAACATTTCAAGGTGGAAAGGCTTAGATTGAATTGAGTGGGATATAGACTTGCATAAAATAATCACAGGCTCACTTTACATATATACATATAAGGCTTTATTCCGGAAGAGAAAAAGAGGCTCGAACGTTGCGAGACTTTGGCGGTAGCTGACATCCTATGACCTGGTCCGCAGATACACATGTGGACTATTGACGGAGGCGTCATGGCCTCCGGTCAGTCCCAACGAGGCGGCTGGCAAGTACTCGTTGAGATTAAGCGAGAACGAGGGCGGGAAGTGTTTGTCCTTGGCCTCGCGATTGATCCGATAGGTATTGCGGAAGGCGGCGGCTGGATTGATGGACCCACTGGCGTAACCCTGCAGAGCTGCGTAGTTGGGCGGCAGAGCACTCAAAACAGTGGCCGTTCGTCCTCCGAAGTCTGGCTGTGCGCCGGCGGAGATTGCAGGTTGAGATCCGCTGGCTGCTGCGGCAGCCGAGAGGTACGGCGAAATGGGCACTATGATCGGGCGGGTGGGTATCAGCTGAAGGTACTGAACCGAGTTTCCGGATCCATCCTGGATTGCCTGGGCCGGAAGATACTGCATGAGCATGGGAGTAGACGGTAAACTGGACACACTTGGTGTTCCCGCCGTTTGCATGGGCGTGAAGTTGGTCTCCATCTCGGGCATCTTGTACGAGGGCTTGAATGCCGGATCCGTTTGTGATGGAATCTGGCCCTGAAGCTGATTTTGGACTTGAGCCTGGTTCTGGGCCATGTCATAGCCACTGGCATAGGCACTCAGCGAGTTCAGGTGGGCCTCCTGTTGCTGTTGCTGCTGCTGTTGCACCTGTGGCAGGCCATTCGGGGACTTGGAACCCTTACTAGCTATCTCCGGACTCGAAACGGGGGAACCCTGAAGTAGGGGCATCACCAGGAGCTGCAGCAGGAACAGCTGGCAATGGATGTGAATGTGTCGGTGGCACAGCATCTACACGTAGCGAATAAGAGAAAAGTTAAGGGATCGTGTTCATGAAAAATATTTGCGATAATATATTTTACTTGTTAACCCAAAGGATATTATAAAATAACATTTTGCTGCTTATACCCGAAGCTGATTTTCAGGACGCGAAGTGCATCCGAAATGGAAAAATTGTATCGTAAGCTGCACTTGTAACTGAACTATATCTGCTATAGCAGCTTAGTTAATTCTGCAACACGAAGGTCAGATATTTTGGAACACCTTTCGATTTTATTATAAGCACAGAAAAAAAAAGTATGCGTATTTCACCTCGCTGAATTTTCTCTGCGATTTGAGTTTGAATGCTGCCTGGGAGCGTGGAAAACACTTGCACTTTTCCTGGCGAGCGACGCGCTTTGATTAACACGGCTGCATTGCCAGCCAGGCTTTTATATCGCTCGACGACCCGACCAATTTCCCGCAATTGGCAACAGGCTGCGGCTGCAGTTTTAACCAGTGCGAAACACGACAGCGCGCCAGCAAGCAACAGCATTTGGCTGGCACTGCCTTGGAAGCATTTCAGCGGCATTGTTGCGTGTGCCAGGCTCTTGCATGTCGCTAGTTGCAAGTTGCAAGTTGCTAGTTGCCAGTTGCTATTTGCTAGTTGCCAGTTGCTGTTTGCCGTCGTGGTGTCCATCGCTTTTGGCTACGCTTCAAGTTCAAGTTTACAGCCATCGATCGCGCATCAGAGTAATGGTTTCGTTTTCGCTTTCGATCGACTTGCTTTGCTTTACTTTGAGCCGCTGGGTTCCGTCTTCCGAATCCGAAACCGAAACCGAATCGGTTGTTTGGGGGCGTGTCGCTTTTGGATCTCGGATCGGTCCTCTTCCGCATTGCATATGGGTACGGCTACGGCTAACGAGTTTACAAGTCTTTTTCGGGGGGATGACAGCCCCCAGTGGTTGGCAGTTTGGCCGGTAGTTGTCCGCTTCAAATTGGCTTCATGGATTCGGTCAGAAAGTGGTCTTGCGATTTAATATATGTTCGATTTTTGAGTTTATTTTTTTCTTAAAGAAGCTAAAAGAAACTACGCTTTGAATCGAAATTTACTATTATGGTTATTCATAATTCAATTTATGATGCAGCCCGTTGTGTCCCACTGTGCCTATTAAAACGCTTTTAGTATAATTTGAACCATAAATTTAGCTATTGACTGAGGTAGTGTGATATGGCTGTGGAAGTGGAATGGTCACCCCTCCGTCTCAATTGGCAAAGCTCTGTGCGCTTCCCTGGGATTGGGTCTGCATTGGAGTGCCGGGCTCGAGACTTCCGAAGATCAGCGCGGAGCAGCGGCGATGAAGGGTGCGACGCCAGTCGAGCATCCCGCAGCGGAGCTTCTGGGGCAACGCGGTGGCCCATAGGGAAAGCCACAGAAGACATGCGCCGATCAGGCCGGTAGTCAGGCCCAAAGTCCAGTACTCGCAGACCAGGAAGGTTTGCTCCTCGACGGCCAAGGCCTGGAGTATGCCCACAATGGCGCACTGGCAGAGGGACTCTATGCGATGCCACAGTTTGCTAAGGGTCAGATCCAGCACCAAACAGCAGACGCCTGTCTCCAGTAAGAGCGATGCCCAGGACGACTCATTGCCGCGAAGGTTTCGATTCCCATTCCTGAACCGCTGATCGGCGGGCAGGGCACTTGAAAACATCCTCACCCCGTGAAGAAGGGTCACCACGCAGGCGGAAAAGAGCCAGGCGCCCAAGAGAGGAGCAGCGGAGCCGGGAGATTCGCGAAAGTAGTAGTAGTACGAGATGCCCAGTACCGAGTGAAGCAACACCGCCATGATCAAGGCCATTAGTCGAGCCATCTCCAGATGTCCTCCTAGGTGTACACTTCCAGTTTTACGGGAGTAAATTCGGGTCAGAAAGCCTTAAACTGAATTATTCAACTGACTTTTAAAGCAGCAGTCACTACTTGGTTAACTCCGAACACTTGTGTACAAGTATTCCTTGTTATTTTAAGAAGTGATACAAAAAGCAAGTTGTAAACTCTGTTAAAGTTTTTAAAGGCAATATTTAATATATTCGATGTTATCTTTTCAATTTATAATTTATATATTATGATTTATACAGCATTCTTGCGTGGCAGAATACCCCATCGGTAATGGCATAGGTTTCCTCTTTGTGTAATCACAGTCACTGTCTGCGTCACAGTTGAAGTCACAGACACCGCGCCAATTGCAATTATCACCACAAGTCAAACAGGCTCAGATGTCAAGGCCTTGTTTTCCTCATTTTCAGTGGGCTCATTACGTGAGGCAAGTGGAAATGGGAAATGTGCTCGATAGTAGTCAGCTTACTTTCATTTTTGTTTCGGCCAAAGCTTTGCGGCTCCAACTTTTGGACTTTAAAGCTTGAGCATGATCATGGAGAAACTCATAGATAAGCTCTTCCAGATCTTTATATGTACAATAATATATATGTACGTCTGGTAAACCAAGATGATTTATAAAATGATTAGGCTGGTTGGCATGGAATAAAATTTCTTGCATGCACTTGCTCCGCACTGTTCTCTGCCGACATGACGTCCCAATCCTGGTGATGCTGCTCCGCTTGCTCTGTCAGCAAGTCATAAATCTTCGGCTTCAACTGAACTTGATACATCAAAATGTTGGTCAAATTAAATTTCTTGCGCCTCGTCCTTTCCCGCACAGCTCGCCCCCGCCCCGCCCGCTGCTCCTTGATTCTCCCAGGGATTTCACTAGGAGCAGCTGCCAAGTAATTCGTCAAGCTGCTTTGTCCTCCTCCAGCGGCTGTTCTTATCTCATCTCTGGGTGAGCATTGTTGCTCCGCTCCTCTGTGCTGTGCTGTGCTGTTCTGTACTGTTCATCTGTCTGACTCCACCACCTACCAATCTACCTACCGACCTACCACCCCCATCCCTGTATCCCTGTATCGCCCCGTTTTGGCTGGCTTTCATGTCAACTGCATTTTTCTTTTGCTGTGTTGCTTGTTGTGTGCTGTGCGCTTTTTCACTGCTTTAAACCACTTAATGGGTTTTTTTTATGTGGACCTGGGTTAGATGGAAAAGCGCAAGGAGTGGGAGGCGGCCTGGCGGTGCCTCGGGGCTATTCATGCTGCAGCTTTCTTGTAGCTTCATTCACAAAGACTTGCAATTCATCAAATCTCGTTAGCCTCGGCTTTTATAGAAAATCTGCAGCTGCTTTTGCTTCTGCTTTTCTTTTCGGGGTTTCGGGGGGCTGTGCTCCTCTCATTCATCTGCCACGCCCACGGACACGGAGTGGGCGTGGCCGAAGCTTCAGCACCGATTCGAATCCCCGTCCGCATCCGCTTTACCATTTCCAAACGGCATCCTATCCTCTGGGATCCTCTGTCATTATTGACTGGCAACGACTTTAAGGCAACTTTTGTTCCGCTCCCATGCGCTTAACTTTAAGGGCTTTACCTTCTCCACCTGAGCTGAGCTCCGATCCATGCTTCTTCCTTTGAGCTAATGAAAAGTGTGTGTCTCCCAAAATGGAGTGGAATCCTTGCAGCTGCAGCTTGCATCATCAGGCTCTCCCAGCGAATAGCTCGTCTAAATAAAAGTAAACCAAAGCTCTGCCAAGGAGCAACAATAAACGAGTTGGCCAATGCATTTTTAATGCAACCAACCACCCAACCACCTGTACAAATCCGTTAGGGAGGAATGGGGATGCTCTCGAGGTTCTCTAGGTAGCCTCAAAAATGTTTCCAGAATTGGGGCACATGTTGCCACCACATTGCGATTAAATGACCCTTTTGTGCTTCCTTCACAACAATTTTCTGGGATCAGCACTATGATTCGGCAACACTGAGAGGTGTGGAACATGTGGGTAAATAGAAATTTGTAAATACGAAGAAAATCAGTTATTCAACACTGGTCTGGTGTGGGACCAACACTGTTCGCATAATATATGCATTTGACTCACCTAGCAAACAACGCGCTACCAATACTGTTTTGTCTGTTAGCCAAGTGATGGCAAAGCATTTGCGCCGCACTTTGGCTAAGTGGGAGAAGGCGAGCACTTCGAGCTGGGAAGCAGCTGCTCCTGGGCACCTCCAGCCTGCCACCAACTCAGCCTGCTTCTTCATTTGCTCCCTCTTGGCAAAGAGCCCCATATCACGCACAGGCAAACATTGCAAGGACCCCAAATGCATTCAATTAACAATTTCTCCGGCCCTAGACCTGGCACACAACTTTGCTGGCTGCTGGAACTGGGAACTAAAAAAGTGGGAACAGGAGGCGGTGGTGGCTTTTAATCAAAAACTTGCATTTGCCAAGTGGCAGGGCAACTTTTTGGGCCAAGTTTGTGCGGCGCCAGAAGTGGGTAAACTTCTCCAAATTGTGACGTCGACAAAAGTCAAATCGTGCCGACTCGCAGCACCCTGAAGGCCTCACATGTTCATGACGCTGCACGATTGCAATCAGGGGAATGTGTTTTGGGGTGCGGAATTAAAAGATACCGTATTAGAAGTACCATGATGCAATAATATAAATTAATATATATTTTTTTATATCAACCCGCCCGCTTCCCGCTTCCAACAATATTGTATCTACATATGATCCAGATTATTTCTAATGACCTATGCATATGCGAGTGATTTACGAGTAAATACAGTTGTTGCTTGCATGCGCGTGAATTAGGGCTTCATTTATGAATCATAATGCAATCATTGATTACGATTCGTTACGCGTTGTGGCAGCAACCATTCTGGACGTTGTCAGTCAGCAAGTGAATGCCGTAAATTGCCAGGAGGGGACTATAGACAGACTCTGTGGAAATTCGAAGCATTGCTGAGAAATGAGCGTAACCGAAGCCAAACACCCGCATGGAGCAAATGGAGCTCCACCTTCAGGCCATCCCCACTCGTTTTCCCTTCTGTTTGCCTCGCCCACTCCATTTGAAAAGTACTTTTAAAGGACGAGGACGTGGAGGGGTTGGGATGGAGGATGGAGGATGGCTGGCGGGCTCGTGCCATTTAGCAAAAGTAATTAAGCGTCAATGCGTTTCATTTGTGTTACTTTTCTGGGCAATTACGGCGCAAAGTTTGCAGTTTTGAAGTAGTGCGGCGCAAAATGTTCATTGTTAAAGCCAGACCGACTCACCAGACGACGAAAAAGATTTTATTCCGCCGCGCGAGAATCGATCGCAAAAAGTGGATACTTGGTGTTTGATATTGCGTCAACAGGTGAGCCCAGCGTCCTGGACCGACAGACTGAACTGTCGACTGCTATCAGCGTTTTCTACTCCATCATCATTATGGTAACCGTCATTGGGGCTCGGAAGCAACATTTTACCAACTACCGGGAATCCGTCCACTGGCCACTGCAATGTGCTAAAAGTGTTTCTCATTAAAAAGTTGTTTCACAATTTTATTATCCTGTCGTTACCGAGGTATTTGTAGTCCAGAGTCCGTAGTCATCTCCCTCGACTTCATCCTTGTCCTTGTCCAGGTGCTCGTTGCTTCAATGTGACAAGCTGAGCTCAACCGGGGTGACAATGTCAATAAAGCAAACTTCGCACCCGGCGAAAAGCCCTGCGGACCCCCCTCATAAAATAATTTTTAAATTACTTGTAAAAATAACAGCTAAAGCAGGAGCAAAAAGTTTCAATAAAAGTAGGGTAAACAAAAATTATAGCGAGCGGGAGGAAACAGAACGGAGCAAAACAAAAGCATTTACGATGCTCAAGGGATGGAAACCAGGAATTATCGTTGCATAGTTTGGCGGACACAATTTACACAGAAATTAAGCTTTCACAAGTATTTTTACTCTGCGTAAAAGCGCGAGACTTTGACCGCAAAGATCGTTGGGTTTTACACGGCAAATCCAAATGGCAAAGCGATTAACATTCCAGCTTACAGATCGATGAAAGCAATCCAATCGTTTCGTAAATACAATTATTATGCGACCGGATAGGTCCTACTAAATTTGGCTAATTGATAAAGCCCACCAGCTCGCAGCCATAGATAATTCAACATGAAGGCGGCTATTATCGCAGCCACTCTCGCTTTGATTAGATTGCGATTCCTGCTTTGGGGAAACTATCTTCAGTGCTCAGTACGTAGTCGAGCATAATGTCAACAAGAGGTGGCTTCATTCGGCTCACAATTCTGGTGACGGTGGCCGTCTTGGCGATCTTCGTCCTCCTAAGTGCTCTCCAGCGCACGGATCATCTCAAACCCACTCCCTTGGGCCAATATGGTGTTAGTGTGGAGGCCGGACTGGCTGCAAAAGTAACTCCCCCACCGATTCGGCACCTGGAGGAGCCCATAAAAGAGGAACTTGTGCGGCAATTGGAGCAGGAACTGCCAGAGGTGGACTATGGCTTCTGGTACCACTGGGCCAAACCCATGGGCTACAAGATAAACAAAACATGTGCTGTATATCCCGATCCCCTGGACCTGCAGCTGCACAACATCTACTGGCAGACCTTCGTCAACGCGAACGTGACCTTTCGGCTATACGCCGCCTACTTGGACAAGCGGAAAGGGCTTAAATTGCCAACGGTAAGGATTTTGGCCACTGCCAATCAGATCGACAACGAGTTCCCACCAACCCATTGTCAAATGTGGTTTGAGGGATATCGGCAGCCCATTTTTGTACCCGTGGCGGAGTTCCTGAGTGTGTGGGTCGAGGCGTGGGGCAATAAGCCGAATCTTAACTACCCGCACCTGTTGAGCTGTCCGGTTCCCAGTGAATTGCCGCCGCCTACGGTGAACTCCTTTCCAAAAACAGTTTCCCTAGTTGCGCGGCATTGCGAAAAGGCGGGAAATTCGCTGAGGGTCAATATGAATCGGAAGCAGTCACTGCCCGTGGTGATCCCGCCCTCTCAAAATCCCAAGTCCCAAAATGCCACTATCCAAAGTCAAAATGAAGCTCTTCAGAACTTTGGAGTTTGCCTCAAGGGATTCGATTTTCCCTATGTGGATTTATCAGAGCGCCTTATCGAGTGGTTTGAGCTGCAGCGAATTTTGGGAGCCTCACGGATCTACGCCTATATGTACGATGTTCATCCAGCGGTGCAGAGGGTCCTCGACTACTATCAGCGCACTGGATACTTGGAGCTGAGACCTTTGACCCTGGCCAATGGAATGCCCAGACTGAGACACTACCAGCACATGTTGCTGCAGCACAGGAAACTAGAGAAAAGACTAAACGAACTGATACCCTACAACGATTGCTTCTACAGGAATCTGTACCGGCACGACTATCTGGTCAACGTGGATGTGGATGAGGTAATAATGCCTCTGGGTGACAACCGCAACTGGCATCAGTTGGTGCAGAAGGCTCACGCCCTAGAGGTCGAAAAGGGCGGCAAGTGTGCTGGTCGCTTCCCTGCCTTGTGCTTCATCAATTCGTACTTCACCAAAGTGCCCACCGAGTTCAGCAATCACGAGGAGCAGGCTATCGCCGGGGAGTTGTACGTCCTCCAGCACACACAGCGGATCAAGAACTACTCTATGCCAGGACGGGCTACCAAGTGCTTCCACAACGCCCGTCTATCCTTGACGCTGCACAACCACTTTACCCTCAAGTGGCTGCCCGGCGGATGTAACCCTCGGACCTTGAACACGTCCATTGCCCAAATGCAACACTACCGGGAACCCGATGACAAATATAACCTAACCAATCTGACGGATGATCGCAGCGTCTGGAAGTTTGCCGGCGAACTGCGGGCCGCTGTGGAGTATGTGTGGCTTCATCTGGACGATGTGCTGGCCCAAGTCAGCGATCCCGAGGAGCAGCAACAGCAGCTGGAGGAATCGCTGGACCAGGAAGGTGACGATCTGGACCGTGAGCAACAGCCACTTGTTCCACTGCCTCCGAAGCCAGTATCATGATCATTACAGCTAAGGTTTGTCTCGTATTGTTGGTTCGTGTAGTGCTCCAAAGATTAAACAGGTCAACTAACTAGTTTGTAGGCGTTTGTGTGTCAGAATAGTTGGACAAGGGTTAAACGGTTGGTGGCTGTATGCTTATCTACATTGCTGATAATAGAATTCATGCTTTAATAGAATTGGACATCAAAGTGCCCCAAAATGCTGTTGTCTGTGGATATACTTCCTGTAGCTAAATAGTTCGACGTCGAAGTAATTGTACAACCTTTTGTGTTTTTTTTTTTTTTTTTGCTATTTATTATATTTATATCGTGCGATAAATGTACTCACTATGTTAATTTAAGACTGTTCTAAAAATAAATGTTTACCCCAAGCTGCGATCGAGACTTATCATCTGGAAGTGGAAAACCCCCATCCATCATAGTTCAGCGTATTTTCTCTACCGATTTTGCTGATGTGATAGGTGCGGAATTCGCAGTGATTGATTGTTCCCGGCTAGTGAGCAAATGAAAAAGCAATCTTTGTGTGTGTGTGTGTGTGTGAGGGGGGGGGGAGGGGTTGGGGAGCCACCGAAGTCGTCATCTGCGTCCCTTTCCCGACTTTGGTATAGTTTGTTTCATGCCGAGCAAGGTAACCTCATTAACTCGGAACACAGTTCATTATAGCGGGAAAGTGGGCGTTTATCGGTAAACTTGGTTCCTGCGAAAAACCCACGAATCATCGAAGACATGTTGTACGCTAATTAATCTAGTGGAAGAAATAATTGCATTGCAGCAGATGAACTCTGTCCTAGAAATACTTTATTCTTTATTATTATTAACATCTATTCGATGTTAATAACGGTTTTCATATCGCTTATGAAATGTTGTGGATTATTACAAAATTTGGGAATAGCTGACGTCCGAAATGGACATAACCAGTGCAAAAGCAATTAAAGCACCGATGGCATTCCAGATACCACGAGTGCGATAGTGCCTATTCCAAGGCAGAGCCCGCGGTAAATACTTCAGATACAGTGGCCGTACAATTACCCAATTTCGCTGAGTAAACCCAGTCATTACGCATTACGCACGATAAGTCCGCCGTTTATATTTTTGTAGTTTCGCACTGCCGGCCCGACAACTTATCAGCTCGTAAAACTGATGAAGCATTCAATCCAGCATGCCACTTATTTACAGTTTCGCCTAAGAGTATGCCATGATCTATAACTGATTCGTGTTTCCGCTGCGGTTGTAAGGGACTAGGGACCAGAGGATCAGGGCTTATCTAGAATACCGACCCATTGTATAGATCAAATTCCTGGGGAACTACGGGCATTGAGTCACTCCAGCTAGGTGTTTGAAAATACACGCTCACTATCTTATCAGTGTTTTTAAATAAATGAAAAAAACATTCATCGATTTGCTGCCCAGCTCCACATCCAAATATAATACTGCAGTTCCGGCCAGACAACCGATATGCCGGCTGACCAAGGCCCAGCGGTGATTCCAATTGGGCGGGGTGCGTTCATCGTAATCACGTTTATTATTGGCAATTCCTTAGGAGACATTAAATACTACGGCACCGATACTCGGTGCCCACTATACACACACAAACAAAAAAAATGTCCGCAATACACAGGCGTTTGTTATCGAAAAAAAAAAAAGATTACCTCACTATGCTTTTCATTCAGGGGAGTATCAGGAGTATTGTGGCGCCCAAAAGAGTGCCGGCCAGGGAGTAGGCGAGTCCAGGGGCTGTGTTGTTGCTGGAGGCGGCCATCAGAATGGGCTTCTCGTTCGCACGTGCCTGCATCCAAGCCTGGCAGTCGGTCTCGTTCTTCACGAAACGGAAGACGGACTGAACGATATTAGCGGTGGTGATCTGCGTGCACTGCTCCAAATGATGGATGACACAGGCCTCGAAGCGCTGCAGGTCCACGCAGTGGGTGGGTGAGAAAAGGAGCTCTGGGCGGCTCATCAGGTCCGGAACTTGGCCATCCTTGGGAATGTACTGATGAAAGGATTGATTGAGGCAATTGCTAATGGCTTCCTTGTTGGCCTCCAGGCACTCGGGTCCCTGCTCGGCAATGAAGAGGGCAATCTGATCGCCGCCACGCGAACAGGCGAATCCCAAAACGGACGCTCCAATTCGGGTAACCGTCTCCTGGTGGCGCTTCTCCTCGGGGGTCAAGCAATGCTGCGCCTTGTCGTTGAACTCCTTGACGCAGGCCTCTGCCTCCGGTGCCTTGAGACAGTATTTGCTAAACACGGTGTCCAAGTCGCCGTTCGGCCTCGCCACATCCATCTCCTCCTGCAGAGCCGTCAGATTGACCACCCCGCTGATGCAGGTGCTCATCTTGGCTGCCGCCCGCTCGATTTCTTCGTAGAAGGTTGCGTTGTCCGCTCCATTTACCTTCTTGCATTTTTCACGATATATTCTTTTTATATCCTCTATAAGGGATAAAGAGATAATGGGTCATTTGATATAATAAAGATGTGATTGCAAACTCCGAAGAAAGGAGGGGAATATAGCCAGGGGACGGTTATGTCACTGTCCCAAAATCTTACCGATGCTAACGTTCGTGTTGCGGTACTCGGGTGGCAAGAACTGAGCTGAAAGTCCGCCAAGTTGGCTAGGATCCACCTTAGACGAGGCGGCGGACGAAGGAGAGGCAGTGACCTCCAGGAGCAGAGCGCCCAGAGCAGCCAGTAGGCAGACGCCGACCATCCCGTACTTGTTCATGCTGGCGATGGATGGATAGGTCGATGTGGTGGTGTTGGTGGCGGTGGTGTGCGTCTGTAGATCCGACTGTGGTTAAGTGCTGCCCGTGACTGAATGAGAACGACTTCTACAGGGCACGAAGCGACATGGCACAGCGAAACCAAGCGTCGATGACGCCGCACAGTGGGCTCAGTCGTAATCCATTCCAAACCCGATTTCGACAATCTTATCGCTAGTAAACTTCGTCTTTTTGTCTTTCCTGATAATAATTCTTTCTGAAAACTCAAGCTGATTAATCAATTTATATATTCGAGATTATTCATTTGCAATGGGGATCGTAATTCTTTGTGACCCTCGGTCGCATATTTATTACCTAAATATATAACCGAATAATGCAGAAATAGGATACAGATATCAATGATTATCACTGACAACGGTTAAAACATTTAATGTATTTCTAAAGCTCATTATTTCATCTTGTGAGTGCGCACTTTGACTCACTGTGCGATTGCGTTTCGGCTTTGTTCAATCAAACGACAGTGACATCATTCACACTTCGGCCACTGCGGCCAAAGTACAAAGTTTTTCCAGGGTCTGATTCTTTTCCGGCAATTACAAATCCTAGATAAACGCGAGTGATGATTTCTCGTCAAGTGGTGGGCCGATCCCTCTCCGGTACCAATCATGAAGAAGGTAGCGTGGAAACGAGCTCCAGAACTATTGACAATTTCGCCGAATTGTAAATTTGCCAAATTTCTAGCCTCGATAATCGGCCGTTTGGTTTGTTCATCATGCATGTTATATCTTATCGGCATATAGGTATATTTATGTACTTGCTATCGCAATTGCCGGCGGTCTCTGTTTCTTTTGGATTTTGCGTTGGTATTTGTAAAAAAAAAAATAAGGTATATTGGTTACCGGAAAAAAGTCGCTAACCGCTAGCCCCTAGCTAATTTATACGTTTAGTTTGCAGAAGTGTAATAAAATATAATTTATGGCCTTGGACGAAGTTGTGTACAAATATCATTTACATGACCTTTTATGTGTTTTATTGCCATCAAGTAATCGCGGTCGGAGATTTTACTCGGACTCGTCGTTCTTTTTTTTTTTTCAACTCATTACCCAATGAGTTCACAGAACCTGAGGCCTGACTACCAGGTATCGGATAGTTGGCAACCCAGCATGTTTGCACTTCCAGTTGAGTCGGCAATCTGCCACCGCACGGCAACAACAGCGTGGTTGAAAACTAAGAACAAAGCGTCGGTGATCGGGGGAAATGTGATTTAGCTGTTCCCCGATCGATTGTTGCGATTGCGGAATTTTTCTTGGGTCGACAGTTGTCGGTTTCAGGTGGCTCTCTGTTTACGTCTCCGTTTATTGTTTAGGCAATGGGTTTCCTAATCAATCCGCACTGAGTGCACTTTACGATACATGTACATACATGTACTATACTATATGTATATGTATGTCGTCTTGTGTCCAAGCCCACGCTTTCCCAATTTCACGCGGATTGGGATTGGTTGGGCAGAGCAAAGCAGAGAGCAAAATCTCTGGCCTGGGTAAGATTCGCCACATGATCTCGGACTCGCGTTAAGGCTAGACTAACTTTAATTGCTCACTTGCTTCCGTGATGCTGGGGCAAATCAACGTTGACTATCATAGTGCGTACACGAAACCGGTTCGCATAGCGATTTCCATCGGGCACGGGGTTAAGGCTCAGCAAATATTCGACATGACAGTGCGATTACCTCTTAGAGATCTCGACTACCTAGTTTTGTGTGCGGCAGTGTTGGGTCTTAACTTCAATAAGATTCGACTTCTTAAGAGATACTGATAAGAAGCAGTTCCTAGGCATTGACTAAAAGTACGCCAAGGCGCATGACTATCTTCAGAGCTGAGTGATGTTAAATGCAAAGCATACTTTTAAGATTTGAAATTAAATATGCAATAAGCAAGCACTCTAAAAAGGGATAAGGAAATATAAAACAATGGTAATGAAGATCAAGACAAGTATAAACGAGCAGATATGAAGCAACGAAAAAGTACATGTTAATGGATCGAACTCGGTCAGAAGAGAACAGCTGCAATAATGAACAATTATAATCAGTGGGTGGCGTTTCAAATATTGAGCATACGCCACGTTGCACTCGAGCATCGGCAGATGGGCTGCTTTTGAAGCCAAGCAAATGAGATGACCTCCTCTGTTACGCTACCAATCCGGTTAGCAATTTGTGGCTACTGCACACACACACACACACACCGCCGCCGAGGAAAACGAAACGTAGTAAATGGATCTTCAGCTGCCCCGCCCGCCAACTTTCCCCACTTTTGCCTGCTCGCCAGATGCTTTTCTTTCCGACTGCCTTAATCAGACATCGTCAAGGACTCGCTGGGGGAGGCAAGCTGGATGTTTGCCTTGCTGGTTGCTTTATGAGCTTAGCCTGTGTGCTTTACTACCCAATTAAGCTAGGAAATACATTTAGCAAACTAATGAATTATAAACACACACACACACACACACATCCGTGAGCCACCCAGCCAGCCTGTCAGTAGCCTGAAATGGGAGGTGGTCTTTCACGGCCGTCAACTATTTCTGGCTTTCGACCTCCTGACTCCCTTCCATGATAGGAGTCTAGTCGATCCTCATTACAGTGTTTGTTGTAATTCACAAGATCTTCAATATTTGGGATGTCCATTAAATCGTTTAAGCCTTTTAACACCAAAGTCAAAGGAAAAGTAATGAGAAGCGCATAAAAGGCTAGGACTTATCAACTCGTGCATCAGTAGCTATGCCGTTCAGCATATTGAATCCGCTCATCAATGCACAGTTTTCCTTGCTGCCAACTAGTTAAACATTTCTGATTCCGTACGGAACCATTTAACTTTCCTCTTCGTTAGCTGCTCCTGACACCCACCATCGCCTCCTGCTCTGGAATCAAACATGCCACGCCGAACTCAGCTTGCAGCGTGTATCCTTTTAAATGAAATTAAGCTAATTTGGGGAACAGGCAGCGCGTCATCATCGTCCTGGACGATCCAAGGGAACGGATGCCGTGGAAACGGCAACGGAACTCATTCTCGCCGAGGAGTTTAATTCAATGCAGAGGGAGGCCAACACACACACCCATACACAGAGGCACACAGCCACACACAGAACACTGGCACTAGCTCATGCATATGCAAGCCCCGCTCCCTCCGCGTACTAAATCAAAGTTGTCTGTGTTAGCCATTTGCAACACATGCTACACGTCTGTGATTCCCCCTACTTTTGGGTACCGTGCCACCTGTCCGCCGTCCAACCGTCCGTCCGTTTGGCCTGCTATTGTAATTTATTATCCTGCATGGCAAAAAGGATTTTCATCAATTAATCATGCTGATGATGCTGCTGCAGCTAGATAACACTAACGCACAGATTCCACTAACCGATGTGCCGTGGCCGTTGTCCGTTGTCCCTTGTCCGGTATCCAGAACTCGACCTAAAGCCCCAAGCTCCTTGCCTTCGAACAAAAGATTGAGGCCTGAGTACTGGACCACAAACCTGATAAATTAGTGCAAAACAAGTGGTCTAGGGTCAAGGTGGAAGGCTGGCAATGTCCCGGTGATCCCCGCCTATCTTTATTGCGAATGCAAGGTGAAGCACGGGACTCTTTCAGTCTGGCGAACTCGACTTAAAGGTCTCCACTTAGGGCATATAAATAGATTAATCAACATAAATTACAGCTTAGGTGCGTCTGTCAGAAAGCGTATAATTTAATAAATTGGGTTAGAGGTTAAAAGAAGATGAAATATTCTTCCTATCTATAGATTATTCTAATTAAAAGTTACTCAACGCATTTGTTTCGCAGCACAGCTATTTAAGATTATATGAAACTCAATACACTGCATACAATAATCGCGCTCAAACAGGCTCAAATCAAATGTCTAAATTATACTTTATTATTTTGCACGCAGCATCAAGACCTGGCGACTGGCCGGCCCCTCTGCAGGTGGCCTTGACCCTACTGACTCGCTGGCAGCCTCCTCGCCCTCGAACCCGGACTCCCGTTTGTCCTGTCCGTCCTTTCGATTCGCATGTGGTGGCCAGCAGACTAGGGTTCCGTGATTTATAGAGTGCGGTCCGGGTCGAGTCGTGTTGCTTTGGCAGTCAATGCACTCTGTGGGTGCGGGCATTTTAATTCAATGCCCAAGTAAATCAGCTTAAAGTGCATGAATAGTCTTTTCATGGACGATTTCATCAATTATTCAAAGCTGGACCACCCTAAGTAAAAGTAAATTATTGCCTGGCGGCAGCAGGGCGACTAGTTAAAATAGCTCCTGCAAAAACAAGGTCCATAGCCATTTTTCGTAAACTTTATTATGCAAAATTTAATTTTAATACACAAATAGGGCAAATGACGGTGCAGCCGGTGGAGTTGTGTTGTTAAGGCCAGGTCAACTGCATTGCGATGGAATTTTCGTTTGGCAGTACCTTTCAGACCGAATGATTGATTGATTGACTGACGCACGTACTTCACTGTTGCTCCTGGATGTGGATGGACGAATGCCAGCAGGATTATTTCTTCCTTGGCCCTGTTAAATTGCCTTATTATTTCCATCTACGGTTTTCAATTAGTGCAGTTAGATTGAGCTGTGCTCTTGTTTTCCCAGAGCCTAATGCCATGCCCACATACATGTGGAGAAGTCAATGTTGGCATTCTAAGTAATTGAGATTTGTGTATAGTAACGCAAATCACAAGGGATTTCTCGTTTGACATAGAACTTCTAACAGAAGAAATGAATGGAAATTTGTAGCATATTTGGGCAAATAGTTATTAATTTTAGGAGGACACGAACGGATAAGCAAACTAATCATTAGATATGCAGAGTCGTCTACACTTACCACACCGAGCGCCTTTGATGTTGTAGAAACAGGACGAATTTAAGAGTATTTGACATCCAAAACTTGTCTACTTACGATAACCCTTTGGAAGCTTTCCCTACGTGAAATAATTCAGCTCATTAGTAGGGCGTCCTCATCATCTTCCCAGCCGACTTCGCTCTTCTGAGTGCCTTGTTTTTAGTCAGCCACAGCATTTCAGATGCTGGGGGTGGGATTCCAGTTCGGGCGGGGCTAATTCGGGCCATAAATTTGCTGCTGTTGCTGGTTGCTGTTTGTTGGTAGCTGGTTGCATGTTGCTGCGGCTGCTGCTCCCAGGCTAACTAAGCCTCGCCTCCGCCTCGCTGATATAATGTGACACCAGCTGCTTAATGTTTTGGTTAAAAGCATTCTAAGTGAAATGCAACAGGGCGGAGACACGAGCGTGGAGTTGTTGCAGTCGACTTTCACTGCCCGCCAGCTGTAGACAAAAGAAGGTGCTTTTAGAGGTCTGGGCATGCTGGGGGCAAAGTGGGGGCGTGCCCTGCTCAGGCTGGCAATTTGCTTGAGCAAAAAGTTGCTACATTTGAGCTAAGGAACACACCTTCTAGCGCCGACAGTGGGTCGTATTCTGCTTAATACTGGAATCAAAATAGGTTTGATTTTCAATAGAAATTAAATAAATAAATACACTTGGCCTTTTGAGAAGCGCAGAGAACGGCGCTTAAAGGTAATTCAACTTCTAATGTGGTCCAATGCTTTAACTTTGAGAAGCGCAGTGAATGACGCTTAGAGGTAACTAAATCTTTAAAGCGTTGCGATGAGCATACAGTTGGATTTTTGAGAAGCGCAGAGAACGGCGCTTAAAGGTAATTCAACTTCTAATGTGGTCTAATGCTTGGACTTTGAGAAGCGCAGTGAATGGCGCTTAAAAGTAATTAAATCTTTAAAGAGTTACAATGTGCATACACTTGGATTTTTGAGAAGCGCAGAGAACGGCGCTTAAAGGTAATTCAACTTCTAATGTGGTCCAATGCTTGGACTTTGAGAAGCGCAGTGAATGGCGCTTAAAAGTAACTAAATTTTTAAAGCGTTGCGATGTGCATACAGTTGGATTTTTGAGAAGCGCAGAGAACGGCGCTTAGAGGTAATTCAACTTCTAATGTGGTCCAATGCTTGGACTTTGAGAAGCGCAGTGAATGGCGCTTAAAAGTAATTAAATCTTTAAAGAGTTACAATGTGCATACACTTGGATTTTTGAGAAGCGCAGAGAACGGCGCTTAAAGGTAATTCAACTTCTAATGTGGTCCAATGCTTGGACTTTGAGAAGCACAGTGAATGGCGCTTAAAAGTAATTAAATCTTTAAAGAGTTACAATGTGCATACACTTGGATTTTTGAGAAGCGCAGAGAACGGCGCTTAAAGGTAATTCAACTTCTAATGTGGTCCAATGCTTGGACTTTGAGAAGCGCAGTGAATGGCGCTTAAAGGTAACTAAATTTTTAAAGCGTTGCGATGTGCATACAGTTGGATTTTTGAGAAGCGCAGAGAACGGCGCTTAAAGGTAATTCAACTATTAATGTGGTCCAATGCTTGGACTTTGAGAAGCCCAGTGAATGGCGCTTAAAAGTAATTAAATCTTTAAAGAGTTACAATGTGCATACACTTGGATTTTTGAGAAGCGCAGAGAACGGCGCTTAAAAGTCATTAAATTACTGATGCGGTGCAATGCTTGTATATGAGGCACGCGAGAACGGCGCTTAGAGGTAAGCAAATTTTTAAAGCGTTGCGATGTGCATACAGTTGGATTTTTGAGAAGCGCAGAGAACGGCGCATTAAAGTAAATAGCTTCAATTTTAACATTTAAGTTCAGTTCACTGGGCTTACTTCGAACAAAAATGACTTAAACCAAGTAAAACAGTTGATCCACACAATATTAATCCACGGCGATGGCATCTTTTGACACTGTTGAGAACCTTGTGAAAGAAACTGCTACTGCTGCTTCTGCCTGCGGCTGTTGTGGCAACATCATCATCATTCATTTGCGCCCAGGTGCGTTTTCGTGTGCACTCAGTATTTTGCCGCTTACTTGTACTCGTATTTGGGTTTTGGCATGGGACTGGGCTGGGGTTCCCGGTGTCTATTGCACACCTTGTGCCAACTTTCTGCGGATCCTTGCAACGAAGCCACACGTGAGTCGCCCTATTCTTGTTTGTTATTCTTAAAACTTGCGCCTGATTCCGCTTGGCTGGTTTTGGTGTCTGCTTGAGTTTTAGTTGCTGTCTGCATTTCGTTTTTGGTTTCCGGTCCTGTCGCCTGTTTTTGGACGCATTTCCTGGTCGATGTGTTGCTCTACCTATTAAACTTGGGTATACGTAGAAATAGTGAATTTCTACTTGTAATTTTTTCAGCTTAGGTTGAATGTGTCCCTTAGCTCAATAATTAGCAAACTTCTTTAGTGTTTTTGTTTATCTGAACACAGAACACAGTTTGGGGCTTTAGTGTTTTTCCAGTACGACTTTACAAGTTTCCATCGATAAGGTCACAGCTCCAAGTCGACGGATAAAGAAAACATTTCGCCACCAGTTTTGAACAGATGTCGAGGCCGCGGTGACTCTGGCTTTTGACGGTATGTTCCGAATCATTCAAAATTCGATATGTCGGCTAGCTACACACGCCTGTTCCGCGTTTTGTTCGTGATAATTTTCATCAAGTTACTCCTCCTTTTGGGACTCCTTTTGGACAGCTACGATGGTGCTGCCCGGCTTCAGAGGCGGTCGAATGTGGATATATTTGATGAACTACTCGTAGATCGGAGGCAAAGTAAGAAAAACTTCCAATTAGGAAAAGCTTTCGCTGGGGTCAGAGTGTATTAAAAGTGTGTCAATATCAGAATGTACATTTAAGGAGCCCACCTACCATTTTAGTGCCTTCTTGGGAGCAGCGATTGGAATGGATCCGCGAGGAAATGCATTCGTTTCCGCTGAAAGAGCTCCTGGCCAGAAAAAACAGACGATTGCCTTCAGTGAAGTGCGGCCCCGATATGATGAACATTGATTTTCATTGATAGCCCTCTGCCAGGCTATTGATGGCAATAGTCCCATCCACAGATCCCAAGTTCGTGGTATGTGTGAAGGCGAGGGATTTTCCAAAAACTGAGGCTTATTATATGCACCGCAAGTGCAAGTGCGTGTAACGCTGTATGCATGTATTTATGGCTTTTAAGCTGTGCCAAAGTTATTTAAATTACTGATATCTGGCTTCTTTGTGGGTTTATCATGTGATTATTTGGGCAAGCAATAAAAGAAAATGCTGTATTTTGGCACAATATTCTTCATGATTCCGTCTATGAGTTGCCTACAACAGCTGTTAAGTTTCCACGGTTGTCTGTTAAGTTGCCTGTCCCTCTGTTGCTCGATCGAGCAGGTCCTGGGAAATCCTTGTCGTTTGCTTCAGTCGGCCACGAACTGTTGGTCGGGTTGGAGGTGGACTCACCGACGCCACAACCGCCCTCTGATTGCCTTTTTGATGCATTGGGATGTTTGTATTTGATGTGTTGCTTTTTTGCGTAATGCAACTGCTAACGACTCTTTAAATATTTTACACGATTTAGCATTTCATAATGATAATACCCGCAATCCGCTTGCGGGGGGCATGCGTTTATGGTTCAATTTCAGTTTATGCATTCTCATAATGCTTGATGATTTCAGAATGCCGTGTTTGCATTTCAACTCCAAATGACTTTTTCAGAGCGATTCATTCGCTGGCAAAATGCAAAAATGCACATAGAATTTAATTTAATTTGCGCACACTCATGCACCATTTATCCACTTCTAATTAATTGCATTGCACAAGAACACAAAACGCAAAACATTTGAATGCGAATGTCTGAACGGACATGAACAAATATACAAATGTGAACAAAAACACGCTCAGAGCTAACTGAACTGAACTGAACAGGGCAAAAAGCGACACAAGATGAAAATATTCATTATTATTTGGCCAAATTGCGAATTAATGATATGAGCAAACAGGCAGGCCATAGTGTTGTTGGCATGCAAATTATGGCAGCGCGCAAAAACAAAAGCAATGCAATTTTTTAATTAAATGCTTTAGCTGTAATCCAGGAGCGCTTAGTGGAGTTCGGATTAGGCCATATACTCGCGAATCCGATCCCAGTGATGGGAAAAAATGCAGAATAGTACCGAAGTGGGACCGGACTTTTGTTACCAAAAGTCATTTTTCAGAGCAAAGTAAGTCTAGAAATATAAATCAGTTTTGGACGACACTTCGTTGTGAGAACAACCGGGTTTTAGTCAAATTTTATTTACAAAACCATTGCGATTTATTTGTTGATATATTTTGATTGACCTAAGCGGTATTCGGATATTCGCAGTGCGTTAGGTAAGTTGTGTAGACCCAATTCGTAGTGATTAATTATGGCATTAGAACTGTTCGTTGGGTTTCTCCTCCTTCGTCATCTTCGTTTACAAATAAGGTAGTGTGTTCCTTGTCGTATGTAGTATGTCTTGTCTGTCGGTCAGCTTAGATTTCATTGGCTGCCGCCGATTACTGGGAATCCCCGAAAGTATGCAAAAAGTTGGGCTAGAGCAATTGAGCGGATTGACGGTAGTGGGGATGGAGCTACCCCTGCTTAACCCCATCACCCGTCTAGTGCAACCGGCATACAAGAATACGAGGAACAAAGTTCAAACTAGCCAAACAAAACAAAACAGAACAGAGCTGAACTAAACTAAACAAAACAAAACAAAACAGAGCTAAACAAAACACACACAACGCAACAGGGAGCTGCTCATGTTTTTTGTTAATTAAAATTGGCATAGCAGCCGAGGGGAAAGGCAAGGACTGGGAACAACATTTTTGCATTTTCATCAGTTTTTCGAGGCAGCTAGCAGTCAGCAGCCGGCATTTGAACATTTCAACATTTCGGCATTTCAGCCAGCGACGATGGCTCACAGGTCATAGGTCACAGAAGGCGAGCACAGATGCCAATGTAGAGTAGTCCACCTTCCTTCAACTTCCTTCCCACTTCCAACGTTCAACTGAATGAGTGCCACTTCCTCGCTGTGTGCATATTTACCTTTAGAACATTTACTTTTTCAACAGACGACAACCGACCCGTTGAGGGCGAGTCCTCGATTTATGTGCTGCCAATAAATTTGCCCAACACTTTGGCCCCGTCTAATGCAATATTTACATCGCATCGGGCCAAATAAAAAATTGCATCGATAGGAACTGAGAAGGGCGAAACTGCTTTGCGGGAACTGAGAGAAATCCAAGGTGCCTTCTATTGTGGCTTTCGACTACTCCCATAAGTAAATTATTCATTGAAATGAATCTAGATCGCCAAAGTACAGTGACATAAAGATTCAAAAGCAGTTCATTACATGCTATAATCTAAACTACTGTCGCGATAAAATTTAGTTGATCTCTGTAATACTTTCGCTAAGTGCACCCGCACGTCTTGTAGTTTCTGTTTCTGTTTTGGCCCTGCTTTTCATTTTGATGTCATTTAAGTTAAAAGAGGAACATTTGGAAATGTCGGGTATGAGATCCCTAAACGGCTTTTAAGAAGGAAAACCTCCTGCAATGTGTTGCCTTTGTTGTTTCCCTAATTTGTATGGCAGAAGTGAAAGGAGATTCCCATATCTGTACAGTTCTTAGCCCATGCCAAGTGATACAAATGTACATATGAAGTCCATGGTTAAGGCACAGATATTCCATTAAAACAAAATCGGGTCAAATAAAATGGCCATAAACTGCTTGCCAAAAGCGTGAAAGCACAACACTCGCTCAAAGTCCAAGTCCGCTCAAACATTTGCCACGCCTTGGATTCTGTTTCTGATTCCAATTTCTGATTGATTTTTTCTCACTCATAAATTCGAGTCCTTTTGACCCCATTTTAACTTATGGCAGCCAGAGTCAAATCAAAGTTTGTTCTCCTGGTGGTTTACTTTTGTGATGCCATTACATAAAGATTCCTTCGTCCGCTGCATATCGTAAATGTAGAGAATTTTTAATGATTTTAAAAGATGCGTAAATACCAAGGCATCGTAATCTTTTCTATCGGAGATTTTGGCGTGTGAAAAACGCTTTTACTCGGTTATTTCCAAGGGGCAAGCACAACTTGACCCAGCTAATAAGAAATGCGTGCTGTGTTACCTTACACCCGTGTGTTTGGGGTTTTGCACCCACTCAAATCATTCAGTTCGGGGGGTGTGTAAATATTTGTTGCTAAAGTTGCCAACTTCTGCACACGTCCCTTGGTCTTGGTCAGTTTTTCCTTTCGTGCTTCCAAAGAAGAAATTTCCAGCTCACGTCTTAGAGAAAAGGGGCATGTTGGCTTGTTTGCCTCATTAGTCGGAAGTTCAGAAAGAGCGTTTGGCTTGGCTTTGTGGATTCATCATATATATAATTGTATAGGAAGCTACGAAAATGAAAGATCCCAAAAATCGCCATTATATTAACCCTTTTTTTTGTTAGATTTGTTTGTTTAAACATAGCGCTAACCTCGCCATTTCCGTATAACTCTACAGCCGTTGCTGACCTCGAACAAAGCCGCCATGCTTCCCAACAGCTTTTACAGGATGAGGGACTTTGCCAATCCGAGAACAATGTTTAAAAGCTGTGCGAACAACAATGAATATCCCACACAAGGTCCCCAAAAAGTGGAGTCACCAACTGATGTTACCCAGCCTGCTGCAGCTCCTCAATCCACTGAAGATACTCAACCAGAAAAGACCCAAGAACCGATGAATGATCCAAACAAAACGTCGCCATCAGAGCCCCAAAAACGTGGCAAGGGGAACCGGAAGGGCAAGAAGAATCAAAAGAATGCGCCACGCACTCCCAGTCAGACGAGCAAGAGCAGTCGAAGCAACAATCCGGGCAAAGATGGAAAGTCGACGGGAAATGATGACAATGAGAAGGGTAAAGGCCAAGGAAAACAGATGGTCCAGCAGAAAGAAAATAGCCCTGAACAGGAGCAGTCGACTAGTGCACAATATAGGAAGAATGTGCTCGACAAGGATCTGCAGGACAAGAAGCTAATCGAAAAGAATATGCAGGGAAAGATAATCACACAAGAAAATCTTTTAGGGCAGAAGGTCCTAATGCGGTTATCCGAGCAGAAGCTTTTGAGCTTGAGGCTCGAGCCCAGGATTAAACAGAACACATGTCCACCGGCCAAAAAAGAAGATGCGGTGGTCGCTTTTGACAATTCACTAGAATTTCTGTCACTGAACAATAAATGTGATGATGATCTGACCATCGCGGCGGAGAACGCCGAACTTTTGGAGGTCGAGGATCCTCAACATCCACTCAACAACTGCTGGACTCTGTGGTATCTAGAGAACGATCGAAATAAAAGTTGGGAAGAAATGCTGCACAAGGTTACAAGCTTCGATACCGTGGAGAAGTTTTGGAGCCTGATCACTCACATCAAGCCCCCATCCGAGCTTATGCTGGGCAGTGACTACTCCCTGTTCAAGAAGGGCATTCGACCCATGTGGGAGGATGAGGCCAATGTCAATGGAGGACGCTGGGTCATCAACTTGACCAAGAGCGCCAAGATGGCTCTGGACAGTTTCTGGATGGACGCCATGCTCTGTCTGATTGGAGAGGCCTGTAAGCACTCGGACGATCTTTGTGGCGTTGTGGTCAATATTCGCGGAAAGTCGAACAAGATCTCTATTTGGAACGCTGACGGGGGAAATCAGACTACAGTCCTTGAAATTGGACGCATTTTACGCAAGGTTCTACGCATGGACAACATATACGTGCTGGAGTATCAGTTGCACAAGGACTCCAAGGATAAACTGGGATCAACTGTGAAGAGAATATACACTGTATAGGTTCTCATCAGACAATTGCGAATCGAAACATTTTCAGTATTTTCGGTATTTTTTCACAAGAACTTGAAATGTCAAGCAGGTGTGATCAGCCATCGATCGATAGTTAGTTGGGTTCCAAATCTCTAGTCAAACCATCCGTACACGTACACGTTGTACATAAAAATTTGAATGTTGCTCCTATAGAGCGACGAAATAAATACATAACTATTTGGTCAAGAAGTTGTTTGTTTTAAAGTGTGAAATTGGAGAGTGTTGGAGAGAGACTGCGAAATGTTTCTAACTATGCACCTTCTTTACTAATTTAACCCGATTCCAAGAACATGCAACATGGTTTGTCTCGATTCCTGAGTTCCAATCGGTGTATTGGATGTTCTTTGTCTGCTCCACTGCTAACCATTGGGGCGGGCATTCAGAAGTTGGTTGCTAGCTTTTTGTTCGCTTTCACATCGGTCAGCGGACATGGGACATTTGGACATTGGACATTGGCCGTTGGACTTATTTGGCGCACGGCGTCACACAACTTGGCCGTGCTCAATTGTTTGATTTATTGGCATTTATTGGCAGTTGGCATTTTATTGTGACTGCTTTGGGTGACCACGTAAGGGGAGCCAATGATGTTGGAGTGGAGGCAGGTGCGTTCTCCTGGCACTGAATTCCTTTTGTTGCTGTTCTTGGCCACTTTTCCATTTGACGGGCTTTAATGTGCTTAATGTATTTTCTGTGCCTTGCTGTGACCATTTTCCTACCTTCTAATTTCTTCCTGAGCTTTTTTTAGCCACTCTTGCGAGGATTTACTATTTACCAAATATTCTGGTGACTCCACGAAAAAGGTCAAGGCCCAGGTGATTTGGCCCAAGTGCGCACCATAAAAGCGAGCTCACCTATATTTCGCCATTGATTTATGGCACTTAATTTCATTCCATTGTGCCAACGAGCCAGAGCCATTGATTAAACACCTTAACGATTTTCTATGGCCACCAACCGTTGTAGTTGGGCACCCACTTATTAGAGATGGAAAACCGAGGAAAGCGAAAGCGAGAAGCCATTGTATCGATTTGGTTTGCGATCCCAAACGGTGGGGGATGGTGGGTAAGGGGGCTTACGGACTAGTCCGATGTTTAACAATGGTATTGGCAATAAACCGAAACGGAAAATCTGTAACATATATGTATGCTGAACAGGAGCCGAAACCAAGCCGCCCACTTCACCCAGAACAATTGCCAAAAAGTCCTTTCTCTTCTGTCCTATAAATAAAAAAATTTGAAGTGTCTGGCACTCGCACACCGACTTGGGATTGCTCTAAAATTTAAGTATTCTATGTATTCTCGCGCAAAACTAGAACCAAAATCGGCTTCACTGGTAGCATGTATCTCAAATATCAGTAGTCAAATGAGAGCTTTGCCTATACTAGTTGAATTTCGAACGTTGCGCTCACCTATGTGCAGCGGACGAGTTCCTCCTCCAATCGGCCCCAAAAATAAGATAGAAACGAAAATGTTCCTTTAGGCTGCCAACTACCCCAAACTATGGGGCTCAAAAAAGGCCGCCCCACAGGTGGCATTTGTGTTGTAAAACGTCGATTTACATGCGTGTGCTGTATGCACAGGGGAAAATATGTACATACATATATGCATATACGCACATGTACACACAGGTAAGTGGAAGTGGAAGAAGAGGCACACCAAGGCACTGGCGAATTTCAATTTATTTACTTTTATTTGCGTATGCAAAATAGTCGGCTGCGGCTTGATTTTGGTTATCACACGCATTGGCGAAGGGGAATTTAGGAGATACAAAGGGGGATTGCTAAGAGGTTTTTTTGTTTCCAGCGCTTAAACTAACGCTCTTTAGGTTAAGCTGTTAAAGCAAATCGGTTTCTTTTTTTTGCAAAAACAAATGGGGCGTAGTTAAGTTATTAAATAACTTATAACTGATTTCCCAAGCGAAACCATTGAAATAGCCCAATCGATTTTGCCAGCTGAACTAATCACTCAGCTTAAAGAGCCCGTATCCTAAGCACAGAGATATAGCAAAAAAAAGAAAACCACTCATTGTGGCAAGGACTCACATCAGCTATGGACAAATGGGTGCCTCAATTCTGACACTTGGCCCAATAAACAATCCATAATCTATAAAGGCACTCCGCCCACGTCCCCCCTTTCCACCCTGCCCCCTACCCAAGACAGGACAGAACATTTATGTTCCGGATCCGGACGAGAGACGAACATGTCATATGGAAATACTCGAACGAGGCCCCAGGACAAGTACACAGAAAGAAAAGCAACTTGACTTTAGCTAGGTGTATGAATAATGCATATTAATCCATCAATGACGATTCTATAGATACAATATTTAATGTCAACATTTTAATGACTACACATATGTAGTTCAAAGTTCAATGAGAGCCCACCAAAAATGTGGCCTCACACTCTCTTGTCAGTGTATTAGTGTAGTGGGGTCACATGGCCGCCCGAAATTGTGCTAATTATACGGCCATAGCTAATTCAGGGCCGTAGTGCGGGGTCTTGGGGTCTTGGTTACTGGGCACCGGCCAGTTGGGCCAGTTCTGAATAAGTCATGTGGCCGGTGTGATTACCTTTGGTCGGTCGGTCGGTCGGCCAGTCGGGGGGTTCAATGTCCATTTGCACGATATGTCAATCAGCCATTGGCCCCGCTTATATGGGCATGACATATACTGGGCAAACAACAAGAGGTGGGAGGACATGTGATTCCCGAATTGTTGCAACCATTTGTAGCAGCATTCATTAAATGCGTCCACGCACGAGGCGTAGGGTGCCATTCCATATGTAAATGTGGCTTCCAATAATCCAGTTCATATTGCACTGGGCTCAAGGCACATCATTAGTGTTGTCGCGTCAATCTCCGCAGGCCGGAATCCAGCAAACGCGTCTTTCACGGACCAGCACGCACTGCACTGGATCAGTGAGAATCACCCCGCGTTCCATTAAAAAGTGACTTGTTTAGGGTTTTAATCTCAGTAGTAATTAAGCCGCATTGAAAGTGTGCAATAGATCGTTGGAAACAGAAGTATATAATAGCTGTATTTGTTCATTGGCTACTCGCATATGAAAATAGTCACAGACTTCCGAAATGCAAATATTGGATGCATGTCAGTAAATACCAGGTCTCTGCTCCTCTGCAGCACACACACACACACACACACACATCTCCCTACCGACTGACCTTTGGCTCCCACTTTTCGGCCAGGACTCCATTAAGTTCAAATTGAATCGATTGTTTAGCTGTGATCAAGATAACTGGCAACTAAGCCGACAGACGAGTCCCGGGAGACAGTCTTCAGTCTTCCCCTCTTCGCCTCTTCGCCACTGCTTCTTGGAGCTCCAGCTCAGGCGGAATCTGAATCTGAAGCTGGAGCTGGAGCAAGTGCACTTGGCTGGCAAATGTTGACATTTCTTCTTGGGGATTTCAGCTCGCTTGTGCGCTTGGATTTTGTTTTTATTATGATTATTTTAACTGCTAAGGCAAAGACAAACACACTGAGGAGCATGGGCGCATGGGGGCATGGGGGGTGGGAGGTGGCGCGACGGCGAAGGAGCATAAAATGCAATTTTCCAAGAGGCAAAGGGGGGCAGAGGACGAAAATGGGTTTGGCGTCGAGCTTTCGAGCCAAAGCCAGACAAAGTGAAATGCAATAAAACAAAGGCCAGCAAGGGAAGGATGGAAGGAGTGGAGTGGAGTGGAGTGGAGTGGGAGCCCTGCGACTGTCTTGTCTTGTCTTTGCTGCTCGAATGCCTGCAGCTGTGACCCCTGAACCCGTGGCTTCACCCTGAGCATCCCCCACCGAGCCGCCTGGAACACCACCACCCACGGAAAGCGCAACGCATTTACAGCGCAATGATTCAAATTGTCGCCTCGGATTATGGATTTATTACGCGTCTCGTTTCTCGTAAGCTGCCAGCGAGGAGCTGCAATTGTGCATGCTGCTCGCAATTACTATCAATGCTCCCTTTTCTTACCACTACTACTATTTCCCCGATTTGCGAAAATGTGTCAGTAATTCGCGCTGACAATTTTTCGGGCTTCACATCCTTGGCTTTATCTGCAGCCAAATGTGAGTGCAGCCTTGTTCTTTTCCAGTGCCAATGCCTTAGGATTAAGCGCAAAGTTGCGAGTAACTTATACTATGTATGTAATCTTAAAGTGTGCCTATTACTTACTTACATAATATGAAATGCGCCTTTGCGCTTTTTGCCACTTCGATCGTTTCATTTGCGTTGATTGCAGAACCTTGTGGCCGCCTCTAGTTGACGTCGGAATTTTGCTGGCTCATCAAATTCAGTTAAAGGTGGCTGCGACTAAAAACAGAGAACCCTCATTAGTGGGTCAAGGTAAGTGCCTTTGCCCAGTCACGATTTGCAAAGTGCGGCTATATCTTCGACTTTGGGCCCTTTTGGCCACACAAACACTGCGTGTCTGTGCTCTTGTGTTCGTATTTGAAATTTGTGCAGATACATTTTAAGCCTACTCACGCTGTACTAAGCCTTCTTGACCCTTGACCCGGGCCCCTGGCACCTGGCACCTGGCGCCTGGGTCATGGCGATTCGCATTCAGATTTGGCCACGGAGCTACACGAAGCTAGAAATCATTCAGATTCAGACATTCAGACATTCAGTAGGAGATTCATGCCCAAATGCGACGAATGACAAAGTAGTTGAAAGCTTTTCGTAATTATTATTATGTGTTATTTGTGTGTGCAACTCTAATTGTTGTCAACAACAGATGTGGTTGTCTGTGCTGTGCTTCTGTGTTCGTCTTTCGATGTTCGGTGTCCAGTGTTCACTGTTCGCAGTTGACAACTCTGACATTTCGAATTTAGACATTGCCTGACTGCCTGACTGTTTGACCGCGCATTAAAATGCGCTTTTTGTGTGCCACGGCTAGTTAGGATTTTGTGGCTCTGATGCCCCCGCTTTTTGTTGTTTACCTGCCCGCACATCCAAATTATGTAAACTCACTTTTTTTCGTCTGAACAAGAAGAGAAGAAAAAAACGTGTCATGCTGGGCGGGATGCGAGGGATTCCAGGCGTTAAAGGGGCTAAAGATGGCTAAGCGGAGGTCAGGTCACGAAGATGCTGCAGTCACAACAATGCAACGAACAGGCGTTGCAGATTAATTAACGTCTGACTGCGATAAAGCACGTCGCAGTTGCAACCGCAACGTGAGCAACTTAAAAGCGAAAAATTTGCGGAGGAAAATTGGGAAAATGGCAGGAGGCTTTAAGGGGACGGAAAGTTGCATTGAAACGGCGAAGTCAGACCGGAAATTTACGGCCCTAAGTCGATGCATAGGTGTTGAAATGGAATGTAAAAAAAAATCCTACTTTGACTTGACGGAATGGCGCTTAGACTTCGAACTAAAACCAACGATATCTCTCTAATTCAATTGCAATCATCACTGAAAGGGAAATCGAGTTAATCGATGCCGAACCTATCGAGCAATCAGGTGCTCGATTAATTTTTGTGCACGCAAGGTACGTAACCCGCAGAGAACTAATGGTGCATAATAGCAATGTGTGTCTCACAAGCTTCGTTGAAGTGGCAGTGCACAAATATCTGTGGTCAGCCGCAGCCAATCAACCGCAGGGTGTCAGCTGCCAATTGTCCTTGGTGACGGCAAGGATGGCAAGGACTCGTCTTGGATGATACCGATTAGTTTACACAGCTGCCTGCTCTTAAATTAAAAGTTACCCCCCAAATTGATCATTGCGGTTTGATTACATACACTCGAAACAAATAAGTGATTATCAGGGCCTGGCAAGCAATTTCCTCACAATATGAGCCACTGGGTGCATGTCTCCTTGATTTTTACTGGACTTTACAGGGTATGCGATTAGCTGGTTAGCTGGCCCACCACATGATAAATGAAGGCAATTTCACTGGCTCTCTTTCTCCCAGTCTCTCAGCTTCTCTTTGTTTCTCCATCTATCTCTCTGCCTGAGCTATGGCAAATCGCTGCGAGAAATACGCGAGCAGATTTATCTACATGTTAGACGTGTGGGTGGGAGAGAAAAGGAGAATCGGAGAATCGGAGAAATGGAGCAGGGAGCACCATGGGGCAGGGGAGAAACCGGTGGAGAAGACCACTGAAAAATTACGTCTAGACGTTTTTTGTTCTCCGCTTTTTGTTTTCCTTGTTGTGTGATAGGGGGAGGGGGGGGGGTGCTCATTAAAGGAGCGCGGCTCACATTTTTTGGAAACGAGCAGCAGCCCCTCCTTGCCACACTCCCTCTATCTTTTTCAGCGCTTTTTGTGGCATTTCGCTTAATTTTCGCTGCTGCTTCGTGGCCAACTAAATACCTGTATAAATATTTTATTACGCAAATGAAACAAACATTGTTTGCATTTTATTTGCGCGAACAAGGAAGCGCGCCAGCTGCAGCAGCCGGAAAATAAAGAGGGATCGGGGACCGAAAGGAGGGAAATTTGTATGCAGGAGGGACAGCTGACCACAGACATTGCCACAGGAAATATAAAGCAGAATGCAAAGAATGCTCCGGAGGCAGCTTTGCCACCTGGGATTTCAGTTGTTTCAGTGGGAGGCAAACCTCACCCATCTCGTCCATCTCGCCAACCCACTTCTGAACCTGAGTCCAGGCAATCGTTCGTGATTGATTCAAAGCGATTTAAATTGCCAATAGAAGAGGAAACAAGCAGTTTTCCAGGAAGCCGAAGCGGGTAATGCCCTTGAAAGCCTACACTTGAGGGCGAAAATTGGCATGACACCGCCAGAAATGACAAACAATGTCAGAATTATACGCTGTACTTAAGTGGTAATTTGAGTTAGGGCCTGCCAAGTATGGCAGCACCAAGTAAACCAAAGTCCCAAGCGAGCGAAGCCAATTAGCCGATGGCCAAATTGCCACCGCTAATTGAACCAGATGAAAAGCCAAAAGTCCCCTTGTGAATGGCTGCAATCGAGACTCACTTGTTACCACTTCGATTGACTAACATGCAGATGCAGTTGCGAAATCAGCATAAAAGTAGGAGGAATTGATGCCTCCTCCCAACGAACTCAAACGTCAGGTGGTTGGTTATATTTTTAAAATGTATCAGAAGGAGGCTGAAAACAATTTAAGAATGAATTATTAATATTTCATGTACAGTTTCGCTGATATCAGAAAATTCGCTCATTGGGCAGCCGAGCTTCTTCCTTCCCGCTCAAATGGGCTAACATTAATCAGAGGAGACGAGGAATAGGGAATAGGGAAGCCATGATTACACTTCAGTTCTTGTTGTGCCACTGTCCAAACAATCAAGATACGGGGAGCCATCGGAATTGGGCTAATGAAATGCTTGTTAAGTGGAAACGATGATGACAACATCCCCAAAGTGGCGCAAAAGAGCACAAAACAGAGCCCTGGCAATGGCAATCGATGAACAGGGAAAATGCTGGCCACATTTTCTATGAGTATTGACCCACATAGTCATCTGTCCACAGCCGCTTAATTATTCATTAGTATTTGGCTTTAGTGGTCGTTTGCTAGTGCGCCTCACCAACCGAATGGCTGCCAGTGAGTCTTCATTTGTTCGAAGGATCGAGATAATGATGGCCAGAAAGTCCAGTCATCATTCGTTGATCACTGTATTGGCTTGGCCCGGTGGGTCAAGGTGATCGGATGACGACGCTATCTGAATATTAGCCAGTCAAGAAACATAAATGGCAGGCTTTTTGTCAGAAAATTTTGCTGTCCTTGAAACGCAATACCTTGAAAACTAGCTATGAATAGCAACCACAGAAGTTGCGTAAGAAAATTCACTCAAGCAGCTCTCTCCTCCCCCCCCCCCCGCCCCCCTTTCCAAAAATGCTGTCAGCATATGTGCATAAATTTCACACGTGGCGCCCAGAGATTCATGCATTTTACATGCATCAAAGGATTTCCCAGCGCCATTTTCCAACTCCATTGCCCATTGTCGTCCGGTGCTTTTCGCGTTTCTACTTTACCCGCTACTCGTAGAGTATATCTACAGTCGGGTCGTTCCACTCATGTCTCATGCCTTTCCAAAAGAACCTTGAAATCCCGGGAATGTCAAGGGCTTTAAGATAAGACTTTAATTTCAGTCTACTGTAAGGAAAAGAAAATAGGTTCCTGGCAAAGTAGAAGGTATCTAATAGTCGAGGCACTGTACATTAAAGCGATTTCTTGTTTTTCCTTTGAATTTGGTTCCCGTAAAAAAGAAATCCAATGCGGGCACTGGCAGGCTGCAGGCTGCATGTTTGTTAATACGCAGGCATTTAATTTTTAATCGCTGCATCCGACTCGAAGTTGACGTTGTCCCAGGGCCTCCATCTCTGGTCCGCATCCGCATCCTTCCACCTTCGCTTTCCTTTTTCCAATTGTTAACCCATCGCGTTACATATGTTTAATGAAGAGAGAGAATTGCACGCACGAGTTGCTGAAGCGCAGGACCCGAATTGGACTGCGTTTCCAGAGGAAGGATGCCCTACAGAGAGAGATAATCGAGGCGATGTGGAGGCAGTGAGATGGGATGATCACTGCTTGGTCGGCGATCACTGGCAATGTGATCGTGTGGTGGGCTAAACATAGTGCTCGAGTCGATATGTCCTGGTTTGGTCAGGCGGTGACATCACTCCACCCACAATCACTTGAATGCCGCATTCCATCCGGCCCATTTGATTTTCTCAGTGCCCAAAGTCTGCTTTTGACTGGCAATGCATTCAATGCCTTTGGAGCAACGCATATGAATACATATGAAAGTATATATGTACATATGTCCGTGGGTGTGCGGCAGATAGATATGTGGTCGATGCTCGATGCTCGCCTCTGACTCTGCGGCAAGTTATTATAACAGTTCATTGATTTTCAATTTTCAATGCATTTCATTGTTTGCCGTTTCCCCGTTTTTTGCCACCTACACCCCACCCGCTCCTTACTCCATTTATCTCCATTTCGGTGGAACTGGGAACTGGGAACTGGGAATGGCTCAACTTGCGGCGGTGGCAACTGCAACAAATTTCCGCTCTGCAAAACTCACTCGTATGCATAAATTCATTCGAAGTTTATTTTTGCCGAGAGCCGAGAGCCAACAAGCGCAATGGAAAAAGGCATAAAAAATTAACAAGAATAAAAAAAGAAGGTCGAAAATTTAAGTGATTTCGCAGGCTTAAAAATGCAATGAAATGCAATGGTGGGTCTTCGACGGAATTGTCCCAATGCAGATGCGGTTTGTAATGCTTTAAGCTCGCGTTATTTATGACAGCAGCAGTGAAAACGGACGAAAAAGGGGAAATGCTCGTCGATTGATCACCGATTTTTCACTGTCACCCAAGGAGACGGGCTGGGCTGAATCGAATCGGAGGCGTGTGCCTCCCAATAGCTGATTATTTTCCATTTTATTGCAAGTCCTTTACGTTTTTATCCTCTGGCCTACGCCTACTTGATTGGTCTTACATCCTCATTTGGACTGGTTGCGGGAATCTCGACTACCTTTGTACTCAAATAAGTTCGTTTGATAGTACTTGATATTTAGGAGCTGTGATTCCTATTAGCTCTCTGCTCTTTGGAGCCACTATACCATAGTCTCAAGAAGCGTCCGGGAAAATATGTTTTATGCTCCAACACTCCACTCCTGCCTTCCACTATCCACTATCCTATCCTTACCCGCCTTTTGTTTTTCCGTTTTCTTTCCAGCTGTCAGCTGTCCGACACTTAATACACGTCTTAATAAGGTTTCCCATCCACATCCATTTGCTTCACAGTTTTCCTTAGTCAAACGTTTTTCTTCCTTTTTTTCCACTTTTTTTCGTGCCATCCGCCAGGCGGAGGACAACAAGAGCCTTGGCGTGCCCCTAACTTTGTTTACTTGTAATTACTTTGACCTTGTGCGGCGTGGAGCGATGTCCAGTCAAATGGGAGGGGGGTCGACCGAAGATGAGTCTGCACGGTGGGCTAAGCTCCGTTTTCAGGTACTTATATGAGTTAAAAACCTAGTTCTCACTGGTTGACACTTCCTTTTGAGACAATGATGACTTATACTCGTGGACGCGTTTATTTTTTTTCAAATATTTACATCTGACCAAACTTTTCCTCCCATTGTGCCAGTCTTAAAAACTTTCTTCCTTCCAATTCACGGTAGTGTGTTCTTTTCTAGAATTTTCCTTCCCTCTTGTTTTTGTTGTATTTTTTCGCCCGCGAATTGCCATTACAATTTCATTTCATTTAGGTTCAGTTCGGCTTGGTTCGGGTCCCCAGCTCAGTGACCTCCGGGATCGTCCTATTCCACGTTTTACAGGTATTTAATTTGATTGTACTGCATTTGCTCCCCCCGCTGCGGGAGGTCGAAGAGAGGTTGGTGGGTTGTGTCTGTATTTAATACCTGCTCATAAATTTTAATTATGTGCATTTTTAAATACGTGACCCTTTGCACCGCCGCCTTTCTTCTTTTCTCCTTCATCATCATCAGCATTGAAGCATTAAATAAGCCCCAGAAAGAAGGAGACTCGGAGTGAGTGGTTCGGGGATTCTCTTCCATCGGAGGGTTGTTTTCTCTATTTCCGATTCGGCTGCTCCTCCTTTGTGTTCCGCTCGGGCGGGAAAGCCCATCAATTAGGGGAGAACAGAACGACGTTGCACGCCGTTGACCCCATACATGAGGACTCTTCTGCTCCAGATGCAGTGTTAAATATAATTTTATGTGTTGTAGGTGTCTAAATAGGGCAATTATTCAATAACATCATATTCATCAACACCATCTTGCCAAATCTAAGTGCTTGCTTTTGTACCCCACTTCTTACCGCAGTTCAGTTGTTTTTACTCAGGATTTCAATTGGCGGCACCCGTGACACTCGAGTCATTTCCAATGTGCAACCCTGCAACCCTGTAACTCTGTAACTCTGCAACAATGCAACATAGCGACATTGCAGCATAGCAATATACTGCCCCATTGCTGGCGAACCAGAAAGCAATGGCGCAAGCCGATTATCAACATTTAAAGTGAAAATGGTATGAGTTCCTCCTGGAAACTCTCATTCAACGGAATTGCAGTATACATTCTAATATATCACTTCCTCTTTAACTAATTTCAAAAAACATATCCAAAAGCCAGATACACGCGTATTCCCTCTTTTCAACACTGCGAGCAATCGATGGCTTCAAAGTGGAGCGCGTCAATTACATTTTCGATCGGCTTTCGGTTGGGTGTTGCATTGCGAAATTCGCCCCACGGCTTTTGCCGCTGGCTGCCGGGTTTTTCCCCCGTTTCTTGCCGCTTTGGGAAAACTGAGCTCCCATCCGCTGACCCGTTTAACAATGTGCAATCCCAACATTGATTTAGTGCTGCCACCAACAGACGGTTTGGTTGGACTCGCGGACTAGTCGCCAAATGCACATCGATATAGGTATTATGTCTCTTCTTGGCAACAGCCCTTCGTGCGGGGAAGGGGGAACAGAGTTAGGAGCTCCGACCCCTCACCCCTTAGGTAAACCTGGCTAATGGAAGTCGCGCCATCATAGGTGGGCCACAGGGGGACAAATGAGGAGCTCAGTGAGCGAGCGGAAGACCTTCAGGAGAGACGAGGCCAAAAATTAACCCAGACTTTGATAGCTTATGAGTCGGATTACATGCCAAAGATCTGTTAAGTTTAGATCGAAAGTTAAATAATCTATCAAGCCTAAAGAGCCGTTCATTGACAACATTTAATAAGAGGATTAATGGGATTTTAAAGAGAAATAGTTTGCTTTGTGCCAACTGAGTTGAATGATTTATCTCGAACTACATTGTTTTCTAATCACTTGATCACTATACTTGGATATTTTGGCACAGGATATTCTGCATACCACCCACTCCGACGTGACATCATTCAGCATTATCAGCTGGATTTAGTAGCATTCCCTCATGGGACTAGGTGAACCCGCCGTGCCACGGCCATCCCCATGTTAGCTGAAACTCCTCTAGAATCCTTGGCCCCGACGGCGAACTCAAGCCGTCCAAGTGCAAACAGCTTGTTGTCAGTTCATCGCGGCCATTTTAGGCAGTCCGTAATCCACGTGCAGCAGCCCTTCTACTGCTTTGCCCCCCAACTCAAACCCTTTCATGCTTGCAATAATTCAACTTTGGCCCAGCATCGCATTTCCGCCCTCTAAAGTTGAAGGCAAACGGTGTAACTTTTTTGCTGGGCGGAAGACGCCCCAATAATATTTTTGTTGAACGACCGCTTTCGTGAAATTCGATGGGTAGGGTGTACAGATGGTGGGAAACCAGAAGGTTTCGTTTGTTTAACGAAAAGCTTCTTTAAATACCTTCAAAAATGAAATCTACCATGTTATATAGTAAAAATATGAAAAAATATCAAACAATTTTTCAAAAGTGTGGGCGTTGCAGTTTTGGGCAGTTTGTGGGCGTGACAACATGGGTCAACAAACTTGCGCTGCTTCTATGTCTCTAGAATCTGCCTGCTTAATCTCAAACTTCGAGTTTTTTTTAGTTCCTGAAATCTCGGCGTTCATATGGACAGACGGACGGACAGGGCGAGATCGATTCGGCGATTGATCCTGATCAAGAATATATATACTTTATATTGTCGGAAACGCCTTCTTCTGCCTGTTACATACTTTTCTACGAATCTAGTATACCCCTTAGCTTTACGAGTAACGAGTATAATAATAAAAAAGAAGTGGCTATATTAAACTGTAATACACTTTATTGATAAGTGTTTATATAAAATTAGCATTATACAGTTGCATGTCTCCCGGGCCATCTTCGTCATCACTTTCGGAGTAATCATCGTATTCATCGACGTCATCCTCATCAGACCACTCGATCATCATCTGCCCCGGGGGAGCATAGCCCAAGCAACTGGCGTTGAGCGAACGGAAGCTTGCGTTCGAAACAAGGATAACCTTAGATTTGAAGGTAGTATGGTCGAGCGTCTCTATGGCGAGCTTGGCCTCGCTCTCCCTAGCGAACTGGATAAACCCCTGGTTATTGGTGACCAGCGAGCCAAGGATTTCGCCGAAGGGCAAGCAGAGGTAAGCCAGCTCCTGGCGGGTGCATACCGGAAGGTTTCTCACAAGGATCCTGCTCTTCAGACCAGTCGGTCCACTGGTGAGTTCAATTCCCGCGATATCACTTGCAGACATTATATATTTCTATTTTATTTTTACTCTGTTGAATGATTGTCTAAAATTTTCAGTGTTCCTTTTGGATGATTGTCCAAAATTTGACGTTTGCAAGTGTTACCAGATAGAACAAATCTGAAAATTACTAGAATAGTGGGGTAGTCTATGGCTGGTATCCAATTGTTACAGGGCCTAGGAATTGGTATCGTCCCTAGCCAGTTTTAAATTATATTCTCAATCTTGCTCTAGATCCGGTTTAAAGGTCAAATTGCCTTACTTCAATGATCCCACGCTAAAAAGTATGCTTTTGAAGCAAGGCAGAAAAAGCCTTCGTCGAGTTCCCCGTACTCTTTACTTAGCTAGTGGATGTGAGAACGCGAAAGTTCATAATTTATTCAACATATCGATAAATATTGGGGAATTTAATGAGTAAGAATGGGCTTTTTTTTCTGGCTTTTTTTTTTAAACGATAGAAATTTACAAATTGCGTCTGTGTTTCTGGAAGCTGAATGCTTAGTCTCAACATTTTAGCTTTTAGAATTCCTAAGATCTCGACGTTCATACGGACAGACGGACATGGCTAGATCGACTCGGCTATTGATCATCAACAAGAATATATATATTTTACATAGTCGGAAAGGCTTCCTTCTGCCTGTTACATCGTTTTCAACGAACCTAGTATACCCTCTTACAATGCGAGTAAGGGGTATATATATGAAACGTGTTTGTTACCTCGATTTTGAACTCATAACTGCAATGCTATTTTCGTTGCCGCCACTGTGTGCATGGAATATCGCAGGGCAGAGGCGTCTAACCCAGTTGTCGTTGTTGTTTGTTGGCCTGGCCGGTACGCAAAAGTTGGACAGACAAACCTCTCGCTGGCAAAACACCCCTTCCCCGTGAATATAGGAGGGTCACCTCTTGCAACAGAATCTGTGTGTATCAGTGGCCAGGATTTATGTGTTTATATTGCGAGTTTGAAGTTGGTTTGGCAGTCCGCGCTTTTCTGGTGCCGTTTTACTACAGGGCGGCGTGGCGACTGCGACGGGGGACTTAGGGTCACCTTTATAGAGGGGGTGTGCTCTGCGGTAGGGCAACTGTCGGAATGGGCGCATAAATTGCAGCCACGTTTATGTATCGCAAAAAGTGCGGTATCCAATGCTGCAAGAGCAAAACACACAGTTTTTAGTGAAATAGAAGTGAAATATTGGGATGGGATGCGATAGTTGCCAGGTTGCCAAGTTCGCCGGATGGGGAAATCGCGTCTGACAAGGTGGTGGTCACAGGTCTGCTTTGAACTACTTTGATTGAGCCATCCAGTCGCCATTCGATTGTTAACCTAAGCTATTGGAAGACTCAGGGTCTTCCCTGAATCTCTGAAATAATCAAGCCTCGGTCATTTCAAATGTAAACTAATCATTTTTTACGCATCATACGTTGGCTACGAGGATGTTGAACATAAATCACATCTTCTCGATATTTATTTAATCAGTGTCCCCAGCTCGAAAATGATTCTGCCACCGTTTGCCGTGCCAATCCATGTTGACTCCAACACCGAGGAAATTTATAAAATATATATGGTGAATGAATTCCGGCTTGCTTGCCCTCGGAGTCTGTAAATGAAAAAGTTTTGATTGCTTTTAGCAACAACAGAAAAAATAGCAAACGGGGAAAATATGATCATAAGCTATGCGGGGAAGAAACCGGGCGAGGGCTGGGGAAAATTGCAATGCAAAAGCACATTTTTAGCATATTGCCGAGCCCTTAACATCCCTTCTGAAACCCTCTTACCAAAAAAAAAAAAAAAAAAAAAGACCCTCGGCACATGGCACATAAATCTTGCACCTGAAGAGGGGGGTGGTGCGGTATGTGTGGAGCAGCAGTGGTGCGGTTGGGGGGGGGGGAGTGGTAGGGAGCACAGGTAAGCAAGGTGCTAATGGCAATGTGTAGCGTGTGTTCTGAGCGGGAAGAGTTATTTTTTCCAATTTTCTGTCAATCCCCCCGCGTAGCAACGCCCCCTGGCCAACAAACACCTCCCTTTCGTCATCCCCCTGACCGTTTTTTATTGGTGCGATATTGAAAATTATGCGAAAGTGCTAAAGCGATTTATGCTTCATTTTGGGAATGAAAGAAGCAGAAGCGTGTGGCTGATGGTGAAAGAAAACGTTGGGGCTGTGGAGCAAGCACTCCAGCAAGAAAAATGGTGTTTTCAATGAAATTGCGAGGAGGAAAGGTGACCCAGAACCCAAGATTGGCTGCCTTACTTTGCAAACTTATTGGCATGGGCTACTCATTAGTATTATCAGTTACATCAAGCCATAAATGCATATGTTTTATAATTAATCTTGCTATGAAAAACGTTCGACGAATGACATCTGCCCATTAAAGAAGCTTCAACAAGCTGACCCCAATCATTGTTTAAGCCCTCTTCCGCAATTATTTTTACTGCAGCCTAATCGGGTCTAAAATTAACACCCTGTCTCCTCCGACCCTTCGAGCTGAAATCGGATTCAACAATTAGTTGAAACCGCTGATAGGCAAGCGGCGATAAGCCCCCTTTTCCATATTTATCCATAGATTGTGCGTAGGCCTAATGATGATGACGCTGAAGATGATCTGTGGCGATTGTGTGTCGGGGTCACCTATTTCAAATTGAGATTGAAGCCCAGTTCACAATATCTATGCACTCTAGTTCAGTGCTGTCGAGCTGGCTGCTTTATAGCTAAAGCTAAATGTTGGCTATATATGCTGGATAATATTATATATATTATTATATATATTATATTATATTATTCTATATATATATATATAGAAATATATATTATATTATTATATATATTATATTATATTATTAATAAAAACTTGTATAATATTTCAAATTGAGATTGAAGCCCAGTTCACAATATCTATGCACTCTAGTTCAGTGCTGTCGAACTGGCTGCTTTATAGCTAAAGCTAAATATTGGCTATATATGCTGGATAATATTATTGGACAAGCAATAAAAACGTGTATAATATAAACCACCAAGATTTTCAAAGTGTTTTAAACGATTTTAGACATCACTGCGATATTCTTCAATACCGGGCATTCATATCACTGGTCAATGGTCTGACAAGGCGACCTAATGACAGACAGCCGCCAGACCTTGGTAGTTGTCAGATGGAGATGCCGATGGTGTAGCTGCAAAGCGGTGCGGAAGAGGTGGCGCAACCGATGACTTCGGCGCTTTAGGTCGCCACTTGAGGGCCCAAAGCACTAGCTCTGGCTTAATTACAACACCACACCAAAAGGTGCACCAAAACTGCAGCTGCCAACAGTTGACGGGATAAGATGGTAGGGGTTAAGAGGTTAAGGCAAAGCCTCGCAACTTTGGCTGCAATACCAATTGCCATCGATGAGCCATTGATTGCTCAACTCGCAGGTAGGGTCGGTCTTTCCCAGATTTGCAAATCGAATGGGTCTAATGGGATTCATTTGAAATATCACTTTAGCTAAGTCTGTGTCCAAGAAGGTAGCTTACTTACCAAATTCGTATTTTCGGTTTTTCCAAACTCGATTATCTTCCATTCGAAAGCGGAAGTCCAGCACTGTAAGGCACACGCTGATAAGACGAACTATAGAGCCTCCAGGATAGCGGATAACCTGAGGAACGCATCCCCCCTTCTGCTCCACATCATTGCCAGGTCATAAATCACAATTCGTGGCCTATGAGCCGCTTTTGGCAATGCTCTTTGCCTTCTGTGAAACTTTCCTTGGCACTCTGCCTTCCTGCAGCCCCTCCTCGTTTCACTTCTTGGCACTGTATCATTTTTTTCTAGATCTCTGCACTGGGGGAACTTTGGAGCGAAAAAAGTTTCTTTGGCAAAGTTTATGTGCCACTTGCAAAGATTTACTGGCTAAACTTTTGCATTTTGCATACAGGGGATGAGAGCACAGCGATGGGGACATTTCGCAGATATGCGAACGATTCACAGTACAAGTTCCCGAATTTGTTGCTGTATTTGTTTTTATTTTCGTTACTTCTTCACATTCCACACTAGAGTGGAAACAAATCCAAGTTTTCACAGACATCGCTGTCGCACAAGGTGCAAGGCGAAGTGAAGCCGAAGACTGCGGAACATGCGGACAAACTGGCGGACAAGCGGACAAACGGACAAACGGACAAGCGGACAGTTTGACGGACAGACAGACATACGCACAACCAAACTTGTGGGAGTCATGCGTTTCTGCTGGATTCGGAATTTCGAATTCCTGTTCCAACTGCAGGTTCTTCTGAATAATCCATTCCAAAAGGCAGAATGGATGGAAAGGTCTTCCACCGATTTGGACAGTTGATTAGGCACACAGAAAAGTTTTTTGTCACCAGAGCGAGAGGCAAAAGGGACAACATTTCTCCAGTCGAGATCGGAATGCTCTATATCGAGAAATTATTACAGCTCTTGGTATAAGTTGCCTAAATAATATAGCGACCTTAAATTATCATCTGTTCGTTTGAATATATCTTAGCCCAATCGTCGAAATGCAAACAAAGTGATAAATTGGGGAAAATGCGACTGAACCGAAGCTGTTCATTTTTGCCATAGATGCACTTTTTTATTTTTTAGAACGGATCAAGTGGTATTCTTTTGAATCCCCTCGCGGCTTTAAGATACGTAAGCTCTGGTAATATCCTTGCCGTGGAACAGAGGTGACAGAATGAATGGAGGGCATAAATAAAACTAGAAAACTAGGAAACGAATGCGAAAACATTTTACCAACTTTTTTTTGTCAAGCAAAGCGACAAAAGCGAAGCGACAAACAGCAAACAAACAACGAACTCAGTTGAAAACTGAAAACGGAAAATGGAAAACTTTTGCAGAGAGCAACAACAACAACGGCAGTATTCAAACAGATGGAAAAGTTCATTTACGTAAATGTTTTTCTTCTGCTACTGCTTGGTTTTGGTTTTTTTTTTATGAGAAATTAATCAGCAAATGGGTTTTCAATTTCCCATTAACACTCCACGACAAAAGTGAACTCAAACTTGCACTCAGTTTTCCCCCGAAAAGCTTTTGTCATTTTCCGTTTGGAGTTGAGAAGAAGCCAAAGGCATATGTAATCATGGAAAAGGGCAGAAAAAAAAAAGAAAAGACAAATCTTCTTGTCACTGAACAGGCCAATATCTATAATTAAGCGAAAACTTTGTTACCAGTGGTGAATTCGGAGGCAATGGCGAAATAAGGAAACACGTTGCATCATCATCGTTATCGCCTTTCGGCTTTGGGATCCTCATTATCATCTTCAGGTGCGGCAGCTTCGGCTCCACAGTCCCACTTGCCTAACCCATACATGCCACTTGCCACCTGCCACTCTGCCACCGATGGCTACTGTACGGTACTGTCTCCTTTTAAATGTAAGTTTCAATTGCCAGAGGTAGCAGCTTAAACTTAATCAAAGCCTCTATGATAAAAACCAACTAATAACAAACTCCATCGCCAACATTAATTTTTATTTAATTCCTTCCAGTGCAAATATATGAAAGGGAAAGTTCAGATATCTCTGACATAAAATAAAGTCGTTTAAAGCAACAATTATTTGCATTCTTCATACACGAACGCGGGGTATTCAAAAGACTTCCACCGTAAAACGGGCAGAGTGTTTACAACGAGACGTGCTCAATGGGAAGTTTAAGTTGTACTCCCAGTTAAACCCCACTTGGGTGATTGTTTCTGCCGCCCCTGCTCCCGGCGGTTGGGCAACGGAGACCTCTGATCACGAGGCAGCTTGCGTTGCTTCTGCCGCATTTCGGTTGCAGTTGCAGTTAAAGGTGGCGCGTTGGCGGTGGCGATGATGACATCCAATTCGTTGCCACTGTTGGCCACTTAGTTCGTAGTTGTATAACAAAAGTGGGACGGAGCGGATAGAAGGGTACAGATAGGGTTGAAGATTCGAAAAATGTAATTGTACATTGAACCGCAGATCGGAAAACATCGCCCTCGTTTGCCGCCTGACTTTGGTCCATAAATATAATATTTTGGCAAGCATTGCCACGAGACCGAGCCATCAATCACGGAGTGTTAAGTGTGTCAAACCTTTTACTAATCGCCTCGCGGTCACTCAATCCAATCAATTAAGATTGAGCGATGGAGAAACTCGCGTTTGAGAACGAGAACAGAAGCTTAGACAAAAGAGCTGGCGAAACGGGGAAAGGAAAGGCATTCGACCCAGATTACCAAAAAGAGACTTAGATCTACAAATGGAACTGGAACCCAGACACGAGGCCATGTATGTGCATCTGTATCTGTATCTTTGTCCGTGTCCGTATCTGTATCTGTATCTTTGTCTCTCCGTCCGTCTGTCGCATCTGTCGGATACGTGACACTCCCGCACAATTTTCTCCTTTCCACTGGACACGTTTCACTGTTTTTATCGCTGATGTCGTTTCGGGGGCCTTCATAAAGTGTCGCGATATTCATAAAGATAAAGCTCGCTTCTCGTCTTTGTCCCTGTCGCTCTATCCCTATCTCTCTCTCGCTCGCCATCTCCTTCGTTCCCTCTACGTGTGACTTTTATTGCTCTTTCTCTCTATCTTCATCCACCACCCCCCCACCCCACCCACGTGTGGCCACCCATTTTGCGGCCTTGCCCAGCAATTAAAATGCCCATTAGCCTCTATTAAAATACCATTGACTGACTCCAATTCCGATTCGGGCTTGGCTTTAAGTGGCATGGTGTGGCATTCCCCGTGTGTCCGCCACATCCACATCCACATCCGTCCGCAGGCAGGATGCTCCACTGTACAGGGACCTCGGTCCAGTCTCCTTTGAGGCAAATTTAATGCGATTAAATGCAACAACCAGAGAAAACAACTCAATTAGAAGAAGAGTGGCCGCAAAGGCAGGAGTTGCAAGCCGCAGGAGGAGCACTACATGAGTTTCCCCCATTAAAGGCCGTCAGTTCGTCAGTTAACGGGAAAAGTTTGCAAATATTATTACGAAAATGTTAGATCGATTTTTGAATGGTCATAATTATTGTTATATGTATGTAGTTGTAGATAGCAGGCTCACAAATTCAAAGTCAAATTTCCTTTAAATCTGTCATATTTTAATATGAATTATGAATAACTACCTTGTGGGAAAACTTTACATCGAATTAATTCCAGCATAGCCCTAATTTTTGCTTTCTTCTTGCTATTAGCCACTTTCGGATTCATTTTATTTGTCCTTCTTTTAACAACACCCTCCCCCCCCCCCCACACTGTTTTCCGTACTGCCAAAAAAGTTTTTCGCCTCGCCGTCGACTTTTTGACACTGTCGTCATATGCAGTTCATGCAAGAAAAGCGGAATTCCATCACCCACTTCCGCCCACATTGCCATGGAATTTCCCGCCCGTTCCTCGCAGCATCCTTGCATTTTCTTAGTTTTTGTTGTTTTTAGCGCTGTCATCATAAACGCAGCCTTATTAAAAGTGCACGAAACTTTTATATTAGTGCAGACAGCAACACGCTTCTACGCCCCTCAAGCTTTTCAGGTGGGTTGGAAAGGAAAGGTGGAAAGTGGAAAGTGGGCGGGGTCGTGTTGCTCTCCTGGTTATTGCCAAAAAGGCCATAACTGGGCGAACAGAGACGGAGGATGGCACTTGACTCAGATGCTAACCAGGAAATTATTATCAATGTACGCATAATTCATTAAAACGAGCAACTTTTTGCGGTCTCCGAAATCGGGGAAGCGTAGATTTTGGGGTAAAATGAAGACGATATTGCCAGGGAGAGCCATCACACATCCACTAACAGAAAGTCGTGCAAAATTTAGAATTTTAATCATTCCTCAACGACAGAAGTAGGCAACTAAAGCTGTCTTATGTAATATAATAATATCTGATAGATTGACGATCATTGGGGCTGTTTTGCGAACAAAATGCAATAAGATACCTTGAAGTCGTCGTGATATATGAATTTAGTGTATCTGAGAGTCGAGCAGAGCAGCAAGTCAGCCAGGAAGGAAGAAACTAACTAACTTTGTTAAAATTTCTCCCACACTTCCGGTCTTAGGCTAGTGCATCTTCCAGCTCGGTCTATCGCTGCGACATGTGTGCGGTTTCCACATCCCCCGACTTTGCCACTTATTTTCCACCCGCACTTGCCTTGCCACTCCTCAATGAAGTTGTCGTTGTCAAGTTTTAGACCTGAACTTTTCGCAGCTCCTCTATTTCCACGCCCACTTATGCCGCCCATTGCCGTGCATTGAAAAGCGGCCGCCTTCTCGGACCATTTTCCTTAACCCTTGTCTTATCCTCTCCGCTGGCTGCATTATAATTCGCTATTAGAAGTCACTTAAAAAGTTTCCCAAGTTTTCCATGCAGCTGCCAACATTGTTGTCAGCCACGCCCATTCGTAACCCCTCTAAATTTGCTTGGCCAAAAGTTGTGGGCGGCACAACAGTGGGTGACATTTTTTTAATTGAATAATTGTAGGCATCGTGCCAAGGGATTTCGCGTAGAGACGCATTCCTTTTCCACAGCCATTCCCGGGCTGGGCAATTACAGCAGGATGAGAGAGAGAGAGAGAGAGCTGGAAAATTCTAGGAAAAAACCAAAGTGATACTTGAGTAAAAGGATTCCGAGTTAAACACCAGGCTTTTATTTACTGCAATTGAATTGGCTGCCCGAAATAAAATACAACTACATGCGATGTGCGGAACAGCTTTAATTTTCTCAGCCCCGAGTTCCCTTGGGATAATGGTCAGTTTGCTTCTTCCAGCTCTTTTCAGATTAAGTCCCCTTTGCTGCCTGAAATTGGCAGACATTAATGGGTTAATTTGCATTAATATATTCAATTGGATGGCTCTGCCACCGGGGAAAAGCTTGGTGTTCCAGCAATGTCCTTTTGTTTTCCGCATTTTTGCTTTTGTTTTTGTTTTGCATGTTTGCGTGGCACTTGTTGTTCTTTTTACACTGTTTAATTCGATTTGCCAGCGCATTGCAATTTAATTTATTTTTCAGCCAGCCAACGAAAGTCCTGCTGCCACTTTTCGATCCGAAATGCATAATTGCATTTTAAGCGCTCACAAACAAAGACACTGCAGCACCCATTCCCATTTCGCCCCTCGAATTTCCACGCGATTTTGCCCACGTTTCCCCTCATTTTCCACCGCAAGTCAACTGAAGCTGAAATCATCATTAAAGTAATTATAACTGTCAATGAAGGGCTTGCAAAGTGCAGATAAGGATTAATAGGAAAGCGAGAGCGAGAGCGAGAGCGAGAGCGAAAAAGCGACATCCTCATAAAGGTAATTGCCGGCATAATGATCTTTCTAAATTTTCACCTGGCCAAAAGCAAAGGACCCAGGCTGTGTAGGGCTCACTTGCCTGAGGCTTTGGCGCTCATCCAGTGACTAACTGGCAAATATTATTGACATTTTGGGCTCCACTTAACGTGGGACATGCGAGAGGGAAATCAACATTAATATGTTGAAATATGTTCTTTGGATCTGATGACTGATCGGGAAAGTGAATTAAAGTGAAACGAAAGTTGGCGAGCAAAACATTTAGTGGCTAACAAGCGATTGGCAAATATAGAGTATAGATGGTACATATGTACATACGTTCAAGCATATATCGAAACTTGCTTCCAAAACGTTGATGCTCGACATTGCGCACTTTTGCTTTACACACTTGAGGCTGCTCAAGTGAAGAGCAGGTCAAACAAAAACGCAACAAAGAACTCCATACGCAAAACGAAGCTATTGGCGGTTGGCCAGGTTGACCTTGACCTTGGGGGGCAGCAGTTGGTGCTGGGGCCTCCCCTCGAAGGTCGGCGAACAGTGTTGTAGTCTCGTTTCAGCCGCATTCAAATTTAACAGCCAATTGGGATGCAATGCGCGCTTAATTACACAACATTTATGGAAACCAGTACGCGTAGTGTTTCAAAGTCAAGTGCAAAAGGCGAAGAGAAGGAGAGAATATTCAATCCGCATATTATATACCCTCAAAGTTGTAGAAACACTATATATCGTGTATATTGACGCATCGGTTTGGTGATTACGGTGTAATTTAATCATTGCGTTCACTTGGATCGAGAATGAACATCAAATGAAAAATACTTTTGCTTAAAAAAAAAAATGATCAAACTAATTAAAATTCTCGCTACGCACTCGAAGCTAGCGCCATCCCGCTCGCACCCCCATTCTGAAGTCATATCCATTATAGGCATGTTCATATATCGAACTATTTGTTTTCGATTTGTTGCATTGTGCCTTGGCCAATAATTAATAGCTGTGGCCAAAATCAAATGTTAACTTAACATACATAGATTCCCAGAGCAGCGAACATGTTCGTCGCCTCGCGACTCCCGACCACTCCGCACTAACCAAACTGTTGCGCTTGAAACCGGCCGCTACGCCTGCGCACGCGTCTGCCGTTGCGACGAGCAACAACAAGGCGCTTGGAGCAGAGTGATGGCACGACGGCTATCGAACTCCTGGCTATCTGTCGCTTTTCAAGCTGTCATAACACTGGTTGCTCTGCAAACTACAGATGATACGGATTACAGATGATATGGCTGCTTATTTTATACAAAGCGGTTCATCTGGCAGCAAAATCTCTTTTGTTACAAAAATATATAGACAAAGTATAAACTCGATTTTTCTCTCGATATGATTATTTCCTAGCGCCAAGGTGTTCGATTGGACAACACCATCGGGTTGCTTGCCCAGCAAAAGTCGGCAAACACACGACTTCGAACATGTTGCCAAGTTCGAACGCGTTCGATGTTCGACTGCAGCGGCAGAAAACCGGTGCCGTCACAACGAAAAACACGTCTGGCTTCAGTCGACAAAATTTTTTAATGCGCGCGGTTGTGCGTCGCTCCGTGGCTGAAATTTGCGATTTACGATTCGGGACTTGCGATTGTGCTGACCATTTGCCAGTATTTGATTCTCGATTTGTGGTGATTGTACCCGCCGGAATATTTGATGACCGCGAAAATGCAGGAGTTTTGAAACTAGTGGCTCGCCCCAAGGACAAAGAGGATAGAAGGATAGAAGCTAGCAAAAGGAGGCTCCGTTTTCACGTGCTTATTATCGCTCTCTCTTTCGAGCGCGCTCGTGTGTTGGTGAATGTTTATAATCATTTTTTATCTCGACGATCAATCGTTTGATACGAGAAGAAACCCAGAAGGGAATAATTTAAGTGCCGCTTTTTGTTGTAATACCGAAGTCAATACATTTTTTTCGAGTGGATGGATGTGTGCTGTTTGAATTTTGGAAAATACAACAACTAGAGAAAGAGAGGAGAGGCGAATAAGAAAGAAGAAATAATAAATAGCAAGTTGAAAGAAATTGAAAAAAAAACCGGATTCCCAGCAGAAACAACAACTAAAGAGCAGCATCAAAAGAGAAGAAAAGGAAGAAGCAGCAGCACAGGCTTCCAGTATTCCATATCTTCTTGTTGTTGCGCACACGCACCAGAAGAGAGGAGGATCGACCAGGCAGCTGTTCTCTGGCTCTCTGGAAAGTGGTCAAAGGAGAAGGAGGAGGTAAGTCAAATAAGTGAAATGTTCTCTCTTTGGCCTTCCGTTTGCGTGGGTGCGAGCGAGATGGCGCAGGCGCAGCCGTTTTCCAATTGTTGAATGCTTTTTATGTTTTACGAGAGAAAGGAACCCTTTTGTTATTGCACACAGTGTAAAAAAGGAAATGCGAAAGAGAATCGTATCGATTCCTTGTAAAATTGTTATTAATTCATTTGAAATTACACCCAAGAAAGAGGAGGGCTAGAAATGTAGTACACGGGCCTTGCACGCCTCTACTAATTCCACTTCTGATCGCATTTCACACTTGCTCTCTCTCTTGTCCGTTCTTTCCTTTTCAAAAGTAAAATCGAAAGTTGCAGAACATAGAAATAGTTAATTGTCATCCTCAGTTCAGTTTTCTACTTTTCCCATGGTGCTCCACTGATCCATTTGTTGGCGATTTGAGGAAAAAGCGTTTGGGAAGGGGCGCAAAAAGTCATTTCCAATAGTTGGTGACCGACCATTCAGACTGACATAATGAGCTATAAAGAAAAGAACGATGAACGAGGCGGAGAAGGAGGAAAATGAACGGGGGCCATGCGCATATCTTTCTAGGTATGTATGTAAATATGCTGGGCGCCATGAAAAATAAATAAAAATGCGGTTGGCATTGCACTTTGCTCGGTCGAGCAACGGCAGGAAAGCTGCCTTTCGCTCTCGATTCTGCTCGGTTTTATTTTTCTTTATTTAAGACTGTACCAACTACTATTTTATTATATTTTATTCTTTCCGCTTGCCGGGGGAACATGAGCACTTAACACGAGACACTAATTTTTTGGGGAAATATGTAAATACCTCCTCAAGCTTGTTTATTTCGTATTTAACTATATTTTGGCTTACTCCCACGAAAGTTCCTCGTAGGTCGCAGACGATTAATAAGGAATATTTTTGCTCTTTAATCAATAGACAAATTCTTTTATTTGGTGTATTAAAAGTAAAATGTATTTGTCACGAGTTTTACTCGATTCAATAAAATTAGTTCGATAGACAATTATGCTGAAATATCGATATTAGTGAGCTGCCTCGTTTAATGCCGTTAATTGAATTAGCACCCGCACTTAGGCACACACATAAACACCTTCTCACTCACTGAATAACAACAACTCGCCGGCAGCAACAACAAATTGGATTAATGCAAACGAATCGAATCGCCGAACAGGAAAGACCAAAAAAGAAAAAATGTGTAAAAGCTACAAAATGGTAAAACGATGGTTTTTAATACAAACAAATAGCTAAACACCGCACCAAAAAGCACAATCACTAATGCAAAATGAATCTTTCATAATCGACCTGGTCAAAAGACAGAGGCAGATACAGTGCAAGAGAGATAGCAAGAGGTGGAGAGGGAGATGGGGCGAACACGACATGATAATAACGGTTCCACAAATTTAGTTGCTACTTTTTTTTGTGGCTCAGCTCTGCTTTGTTTCGTTTCGTTTTGCTTTTGGGCGTCCTTTCACTATGCCATCTTCATCGACTTCAGTTTTTTCCCATTTTCGCATTTCGCAACCAGCGTTCGATATTTTGATTAGAACTCTGGTTGGACACCTCTCAGGTTGATGATATCCATCCCACCTCCATAAACATTTTCCTCCTTCCCGCTCTTTCATCCAATGGGTTTTTTTCTCGTTTTGAACAATATTTGCTCTTTGGCTTAACCATTCGTTTTGTTATGTTTCGTTTCATTTCTTTTTTTTCCCGATGACCGATGACAGGGTTGTCATCATTATCTGTGCTTGGTCAAATCATTTCAAATGGGGAAGTTATGGAATCAGAATGTATTAATACTTATATAAACAGTAACACGAATATTGTCCGTTTCATGTGATGCAGTATTTACTTACGCAATGTCATTGTTTAAAATCCAACACCATCCATTATGTGATGTGGAAGGCACAAGAAATATTTTGCCAAGTAATGGCAAACATTTAATATGCTAGTTATTATTCGAGCCAAATTGAATGAGTGTGCTAGCCCAATTTCTCTGTGCTTTCCAATCACTCAGTCCATTCTTTTCATAGATGTTGCAAGTGAGTCGCCTCAAATTACGCGGATCTGCGAAATTGTAGCCCAAATGCAAATTAATTATGCGGATATGACATGGAGCCCTCCATTCGACGTCCAAAAAAGTCACGAACCTCTGCCGCTGAAATGCGAGATATTTGAATCAAATGGGGGGTACAGTGGAGCTCATTAACAACAGCTGCCGCCACCGTTAACTACGCATATTGGATATCAAAGAAGAAATCCAAAAAATCATTCGACATGTTTTTTGCCCTTACAAAGACATCAATCTAAAATTGGCAGGGACCGAAGGGCTGGAAAATAATCAAATCAAATCAAATCAAAAATACATCAAAGTTTGTTTTTTTATTTTTGTTTAATTAGTCGATCGGCGGGCGTGTGTGTAAAAATGTACTTATTTGCCAGCGGAGAGAGTAAGTAGATCCCGGGGCACCGCGAAATTTGCACTTTCCCCTCGTTAAGGCTTCCATATTCGACTAATGAAATGATGAAATCGCATTCACGTCTCCACTGAATGAAAGGGAATACGAAAGGCAAAAATCCGAATCCGGAGCTGCACTTAAATCTTCTCGCTCTTGATTAATTGGGCAATCCGTGAACTGTTAATTTGCCGCAGTTTACGTTCATATTCAACTGCAAACAATGGATTAATCAATCGGAGGTTAGCTTAGCACTAGCGATTACTTTTCTTTGTTTTTATAAGTAATTACTTAAGAAGAGAACAAGTAACCATCGGAATAAAAATGTTATTTAGGAATTAAGGACACATCATTTAGACGTCAGCTTTAGATTTGTATTATTAGCTTAATTTTAACCGATATTGATATATCTGGGAAATCTTTTTTTACAAACCACAAATTTCTACCATTAAAGTGCTATCGGAATAATCGGTACATTTCAACAATCGTCGAATTCGTCAAGTCTTTGGCTGCCTTCTGCTCGCTCTGTTCCCATTATTGCAATTCTATATATAAAATGGTAGCGGATCCGCAGCTCCTTCTCACATCGTGCCACACGAAATGCTTGCCTCTAGTTAATTTTCGCCGTTTCTGATTTTTTAGGCTTCTTGTTTTATTTTGGCTTTTTTCTTGAAGAAGTCGGAGAACGAAGAAGCAGCAACGGCGGCTAAATATAAAATTATTTGAAGCCAAGAGGCTGACGAGGGGCCAAAAAGAGGGAAATGAGAAATAAAACCATGCAATGCCAGACAATTGTGGCATGACCAAAGTAAGCAAGAAAAATCGCTGTGTCGACTGCATCGACAATCAGATACCCGTTAGTTATTTAATTAATTAAATATATTTAAATTTAACACTTATTTCAACTATAACATTTTTGTTCGCTATGCAGACAACTTTTGAACCTGCAATCTCAATCCTTGTGACTCTAGACTCCGTGATCGCGACGTTTATACGGACGGACAGCCAGACGGATGGACGGACATGGTTAGATCGATTCGCCTTGTATTTGTATTGACGTATTATGACTAGGGTACATGCTCTTTTCAACAAAGGCAATATACCCGTTCAACCTACGATTAACCGGTATAAAGAGTGAAGCACAGGGAAGCACAATAAAATTTCACAAAACTGAAACATCCGAATAAAAGGCGGTGAAAAGCGGGAGGGCTGCGAATAATAATAGGCTCAGTTTACAATAAATCAGCTAGCGAACGGCGGATAATGCTGTGTTGCTGCCACCTACCGAAATCTCGGATCCCGAAGCATTATCTCTTGGTCACATCTCTTGTTATCTATGTGTGGTCTCTTGGTGTCTGCTCAACTGCGGATTGTGACTGGGAATTAGAGCCAACACAACACTTATGTCGCCGACCTTGAATCGTTATCTCCGATTGTCTGGAGTATCTGTTCCTGTTGATGCTCGAGTGTGGAAAAGTTTTCCCGGCCCTAGACATTCCTTTTTGCCCCATACCAAGCGTAGCCTTCGATTTCCCCCCGAAAAGAACTTGCGGAGTAATTGTTTGCCGCTTGCCAACTTATGTTGTTGCCACATCTGCGCAACACGTGTGCTATGTGCTGCTGCTGCTGTTGCATTTTGCCCCTTGCAAGGTTTATGCCTCCTGTATACCCCCCCCCTCCCCCACACACCCTTTGCCACTCGCTAAAAACTCCGTCCTTTTAGGGGCGCATTTGTGTCGCCCTTATTTTTTTCTCCGTCGAGTGCACTTCGCCAACTTTGCGTCAGAGTCCGAGTCCAAAAACTCCAAAGTCGTCGTGTTAATGTACATATGTATGCACGTACCAACACAGTGGCGGTGAGAAAAGTAGATAACATGTTCTCCAATAATACTGGTTATGGTTTAATAGTTAAAAACAAGAAAAAGGCAATTTTTTAATGTATGTAATGTCCTATTTGCGCAAATCCTTTGTGATGATGCATTGGCCTAAGTAATTTTGAAGCAGCGTCTCTAATATTTTGGGCCGATCTGTTAAAATGTTATGTTTATGCATATGTGATTGTTGTTCAGTTGTTTTTTGTGTGTAATTAAAATAATAATGCGATGTTCAGAGTGTTCAGAGTTGAAACTGGAGTTGGTGGTGGAGCCGAAAAAAAAAAAATAAATAAAGAAATAATGGGGAAAATTATAGAGGGTGGGCGTGGTTAAGTTGCTGAGAGAACTTCGAGGTGGGTGGGTGGTGTGGATATGCGGAGGAGGTGTGAATAATTTGGTGGCACATGTGTGCTCAGATGCTTTTTGCCCTGCAATTGTTGTTTAACCAGCGAGTTGTTCGGGGGGCGATGTTTCCCTTTTGTTTATTCTCTGCATTTGACTCTGGTTTTTCCGCTGGCTTTTTTCATTCAGCTCGTTTTTGCCTTGATTTCTTGCTTGGCATTTAGACTGCACCGAGTGTAACCCTCGGAATGGATTATTCTGATGGCCTGAGACTTGGTTTCGGATTTGAGGTGCGGTAATGGTGATAATGTTAATGCTGATGGTAATGGTGCCCACCATGTCATGCTGTGAGTGCAAAAGTGGAATGTATGATCGCATCTGGTCTGGAAATGTACTACGCGGTTCCGATTTTTGCTTGATGAAACCGAACTTCAATAGTTTCGATTTTTACTTACCTATCTGACCGGCTCAGATGGCAACAAGTTGGTTACACCTCACTGGTGGTTCAAAGATGCGGTGGTTGTATCCTGCCAGTGGGAAGGCAAGTGTGTGTCCTCAATGAGGAAGTAAATTTAAGCATTAAAACTACTTTGTGTTTTAAGGGGATGTGTATAGAACACAATAGCAAAGGAGTATATGCAAATATAACTCACTCATAATAGTAAAAGTAATAGTAACTAAAATATCCCTCTCTTGATAAATATCGATTGATTTAAACTTGAAGTCCGAAATTCATATTACATACAACACAGAATACAGCAGTATCGGTTTAGAACAAACTTCAGTTCTTAAAAATTGATTAAATGCGATTCAATGATTGATTCGAGTTGAAACCACAGTTGAAGTAGCTGGAGAAGATGCTAAGAAGGAGAAATGAAGAGTTGATGCTAAGAAAAAATGTGCAAAGGCAACCGGTTTCTGCAAGATACTTGTCGTTTGTTGTTGTGGCCTCAGTGTTATGTGTATGCCTTAAACAAATTCCTGCTGTTTTAGGAATAACTTACAGCCAAAGACAGGGACGTGGAGCAAAAAGGGGGATCACTAGCCGAGTGGCTGGCTATGGCTACACATGAGCGAGTGCACGTAGACAAAAGCGCCCCGGTGATTATTAATTGAGTCCAAGAATGAAATCATCATCAAATCTCGGAAAGCCTATGTGTCAGCAACTTCCAGTGAGGCACTTTCATTTCCTCAATACTTGCCGCTCCATGCTCCCAATAACTCGTTTCAAATTCCATTATCATTCGGTCGTATACCATTTTTTTTATTAATTATGCACGTTAATACAAATTTTTATCGTTGCATTCGGCGATAAATAATAATAAACGAATTAATGAAATACGTATAACACACCGTGAACGATATAAAGATATGGACACTAAGAGAGAGCTGGGAGCCACGATTGTTTGTGATTGCATTTCAGGGTCATGCGATGGTCCCGAAATGGAGCCAAAAAGAAATCTTCTCATGCGTGCCACACGCGCAGACATTTCACCGTAGATATGCCACAAGCTAGCACACACAAAGGTGTGCAACGGTGTGCGTTGGCAATTGAGAAGCTGGCAACTTGCACTATGTGGCCGTTCACATATGTACATACATATATAGCAGACACATAAACAAGGGGACCAGCCACCAGCCACATGCCACATGCCACATGGCCACAACAGTGGCCAATGCAAAAAGGAGCCGGAGCAAATACTCTGCCATGCGATAAAGAGCGATTTCAGATCACCCAGCATTTCGCGAAAAGTGCTCCCTGCTGCTACTAAATACTAAAAGGAATCGCCCAAGTTGTATACCCACCTAATACTTCATGTCAAACACGCTTGGCTTTGGTTACTTCGAACGCAAGAGATCTCCGCCAGCAGATCTAGCCCGAACTGGTGGAGCCTCTTCTCCTGGCTTCTTCCGCAGTCTCGCAGTCTTCTGCTGCCCCCTCCCAATTCACTACTGGGTTGGCTTACTTTGGCACTTGGTGCAGGTTTGCTTTCTGAGCATCATCTCCTGCGTTCGTGTTTTGCACATTGGACAACCGGTAACTGAAGCTGAACTGGAAAACAGAAGAAAAACGACAAACGAAAAACAAGCTGCTCCTGCGGTTTGGACTTTAGGTGGAAATCCTCTTCGAGGGGCGTTTTGGAGGGGGAGGGGGAGGCGGAGAGTGAAGAGTGGTGACCCAAGTGTCGGCATCTTTTCGTGTTCTATTCCATTTAGTTCTGGCATAGCTGCAGTGGGTTTTGTGGTCGTAGAAATGCAACGGTCACTAAAGTGAACGGATGTTGCAGCCCAAGTTTTCGGTGGAAAAAGGAAATATATATATAAATACTACTGAGGAACCGAACGGTATTGTTTTTTTTTTTCAATTCTCAATAAAAGTGTTATTTTTCAGACTCGCCATTGACAAAGTTCAATATTTTCTACGCTGCTACCCTCCTTTCATTACTAGTATTTAGTTTAGTTTTGTTGGGCTTTTCGTTTTTTTTTTTTTTGCGTCGAGAAACTGCACTTTTTAAAGCTGTCTGCTCTGAGAGAAAAACATGGCTGCTCGCCTCTGCCACTTGACGAAAAAATGGCAAACTGAGGGCAAATGGCCAAAAAGCTTTTTGTTGCTGGGACTGAAGCCCTGCATTTTGCATTTTGCATTTTCGACTGCGACTTCAGCTTGGGCTTTAGCTTGAAGAGCAGGGAGCCCGGGGCTTGTCAACGCTTAAAAGTCCGCCCCCGGCTTTTGGCCCCGCTCCGCCCACTTCGCCCACTTTATGCAAATGCACGTGAAAATATTCAAAATATTTTTTTATTTTTTGCTCCCTTTTGCCGTACTTGCTTTCAATTTCCCAGGCTGTCCCATCTGCCTTTTTAGTTTCCCCCACTAAGCCCATCGACGTTTTTCGATTATTGCGCATACTTTCGCCCCCGTCGATGACGATGACGATATGCCGATGGTGCTGATGGTGCTGATGGTGCTGATGTTTCGTCTCCTCATTTTGTCTTTTTTCCTTGTTTTTAGGTTTTCCGCTTTGTTTCGCCTCCAAATTTGTCATCCACTGAAAACGTCGTCCCTTTCGTTCGTTACCGTTTTTCGTTCCCCCAAAGGGTAAATGCAGTTTGAAGGGAAGTGGGCGAGAAAGTGGAGGGACTAAAGTTGGGCTTGAAATGCTCTTGGTGTGGATTGGAAGCTATTTATGATTTTATAAGATTATGCGCAAACAATCCGTTATATATTGGTACCTAAACTTGAAACATTGTCAAATATCTTGGATAGCAACTGCAGACCCACGAAAGAGTATCGAAATCAACATCAGATTACACGCTGAGCTGAATGGAGGCAATCGATGTGGACTTATGGTGGACTTATTACACTGCAACCAAAATGTGTCAGCGGAGGTGGACGAGCTGAAAAGAGGGAACGGCCTTTGTGCACTGAAGCGAGCCTCTTTGTGTTGGCCGGGTCTTTGGACCCGTTTGTTGCTTCTTTGGGAAAAATTGAGACTCCTCTTCTTCGGAGTGGGTCCCCTCGAATACCGCACCCATACCCATGTAGGCCGTTAAGCTCGCCGCATTTTGGCTTCGAGTGAAAATTGCATTGCCATCGATGGACGGTTATAAAATGTCATGATTTTCGAATCTTCCATACCCGGAAAATACAAAAACAAACGAAGTAAAAAACTGCGGCTAGATCCCAGTGGCAGCCGATCCCATCCGACGGTCTATAAAGCTGTCGTGTCATAGGTGCTGGCTGCATAAGAGTGGAGTGGTTCCAACGGACTTATGCAATCGTCTCGTATTTAAGATACATAACATAACATAACAAAAATAACACAACATGGAGAATCTTTAAATGGATCGATGGGCTATTCTTCAGATTTATTGATTGTTCGATATTTCGAGACTTATAGACTAACAAAAGAATATTGATTGTGTAACCAAACAATGGGGATGGATCCTTCAATCAGTATTTTTATTTCATGCAACTGATCAGCCGGATCAACGAGATCAGATCAAGTGCAGTGCAAAACATTACCATCATTACCATCTCGTCGAGATTGATCTCGTTGAGTCGTGGCTGTGAACTAGCATGACACTCGCCAATCTGCGTGCCACGTTTCCAGTTGGCCTGCCGTCCACAACATAGACAATTGCTCAATTAGACAGCCCTGACCCGAGTCAACCAACCGATATGTGCAAATCTGGCCGAACACGAGCCGAATGTTTGTGCGCCAAGTTAAGAGGTTGCGGCTTGAGCTGGTCCCAAAATGAGTTTGCTTTTATATGCTATTTGCCCCAGCTTAATTTGCACAGATGCATTCATACATATACTCACAGCCCAGGGGCCAATGGTCAGCGACCCATAAACCAATTTCCCTAACAAAATCAAATACATGAAAATACTTAAAATCTCTGTGAACGTTTATAGAGTGCTTAATTAAATTTAAAGTAGTGCTTGAAAAAAGAATAGTTATTTATGTTGCAGGTGTGCATACCTGTATTCGTATACTAGTACTCTTATTTGCTACAATTTATAAAACTTTCGGTACAGCAAATTCATTTCATATATATATTTGCCTATATGTGGAAATTCATCTTAAGCATGACTCAAATTTTTCAGGCACGAATGCGGTGGCTTCGTTTCATTTCGCTTCTTTTTGTTTCGTTAATCTGTTCGCCATATCGCTCATTGTTTTTGGGTTTTTGGGTTTTTTGTTTTTGGGTTTTCCTTTTTTATTTCTTATTTTTTATTAAGGGGGGGCTAGAAGGAGGGGGAAAGTTGCCCAAGGCAACTTCATTTTCATTTCCATTTCCATTTTCATCTCGATCTCGACAGCTTCGCTATTGTAGACAGATATCTGTATAGGTTTGGTTGTCATATAAGAGCGAACAGTATTGGGAAACTTTTACTTTTCAATGCAAATAGCAAAGTACAGTGGCGTGCCAATCCCCAAAATCGTTCAATTTGCACTCGCAATTGGGGCCGCCACTCGAATTGTTTAGTTTGCATTGTGGACAAAATGCAAAATGTAAAGACAAACCATCGACCGCAAACAGGCGTAGGTTTTCCCCTTTTCCCGTCACTTCCAGTCTGATCCCCGATTTAACCTTGGCTTCCTGGGGCAGCTGCTGCAAGTCAATGTGGCCGTACATTTATTGCCCAACCAAACCACCACTGTGGCACTCGTGATCCCTCTACGTTTCAGTTCATATTTTTGACGATTTTATTATTTTGCCTTGGCAAGTATTGTCAAAAGCGACATGCCCTCCCACCTTTCGTTTCGGGCGGCACAACGCGGAGAAAGTGAGATAGGTCGCGGAGAAGCACAAGCGATTTTCTTCTGAGGTGAGTGAAGGAAAATTGTCGGTTTCAATCAGCTGTTTATGGTTTGCTGCCTAGCTTTCGATTCCTCAGTATCTGAGTATCTGAAGTCACTTGATCTGCAAATATCCCCCATGGATTCGTGGTTTCTCAACACTTGATTTTGGAATCCAGTTAATTGGTACTCCGCATTGCTATACTTACCGCTTTTGACGTTTTCACCTGCGCATTCCCCACCCCCACCCACGTCTCCCGTGAAATCGCGACTACGCCCCCTAACAATCTATCGCCTCTTAAAATATTTGTGCAGCACAAACAGTTAAGCAGCTTATCAGCGAGGAAAGGGGTTAAACCACAGGCGTCAAGTGGAGGGATTGGGACTCGGATTCAGTTTCAGATTCAGATTGGTCGGTCTGCTGCGGTTGGGTTCCCGGTTCCCGGTTCCCGGTTCCCGGTTTTCGGTTTTTGGCTTTCGGTCAGCTATGGTCAACATTGGCCATTGGCCATTGGAACCCGCCCAACCCCCATCGTACACGGCAAAAAACGGCTTCCACAGCACATGTCAAATACATGTTGATATGCAAAAGCTGTTGTATTACAATCATGTTAGTTTGATGTTCTTGAAATAGTCATCATATAATATTATATATATATAATATTATAATATAATATATATAATATTTTTATAGCACTGTTCGTGTGGTTTTTTCTCTTTCTGTGTAGACACACGATGATGCTAACATTAATTTTGATTTTTTGTCGTGCCAACCCAAGCTTAGTTTATTTGCTCTGCTTATGAATAATTTGCATTTGGACACTCTTGTCAACGGTTGCTGGACCGAAATCAGCTGGGTCTCAGGCTTAATGGATTGGCACTTCTTGCAGATTTCCCTGATTTGCGATAGCAGACTTTGGGGAATAGGATTGCGAGTTCTGTCCATGATAAATCGCCTGCGAAATGCTGGCTTGCGTTGCTTATTTGTTTGCCACGCCTCCGAAAGAAACTGGTTTCCATCAGGTTGGGTTTCCGTTCTGCGAACTGGTTCTCATTGTGGGCTCCCTAAGCTTGCGGAGAAAACCTGAAGCTGATTGACTGGCTGCCCACTCGTGGAAAGCCCACTGGAACCGTTCTAACTTGGCCACAGTCGGGAGGGTTAACATGAAAAATAGCCCAGTGGCCCAACCTGGCAACTCTGAATTTGTATCATAACATAACATGTACATTATGAGTCAGGAACCGCCTATCGTGTATTGACAACCCTCCCTCTCTCTCTCTCTCTCTCTCGGCCTACATGCCCATGTTTCTGTACGAAAATCGCTTACACGACAAGATACAGTATCTCAAAGACACTCGTCCTATTTTTGTTTCCCACAATAAGAAATGCGAATGGAAAACCCAAAACAGTGAATATCAGAGTGTCTGCGTGGTAAAGCAAAACTTTCTCAATGCAATTTATAACAATTTCCTTCAGTATTCGCCTGAACACGCCCATCGATCACCTCCCACCTTTTTGCTGCGCCGAAATTGTGCACTATTGAATAATTTCTTAGCTTTTGTGTTTTGTGTGTCTGCTGTAAATGATTACGAGGCTACAATAAATAAATGTTTCACAATGATGGGGACTAACAAAAAATCCACCCCAATACCTCAGCGAAGCCATGCCAAACGTATTATTATTGAATATGCAAATGAAAAATCCTCGAAAGTGTTTGGGTCCGCAGACACAAGTGGGTGGCTGGGTGGGTTGGCTTGGCTGTTATTCGGGGATACCAATGGCAAGGTCAGAGTCGATTTATCTCGATTTTCCCCAAACGACCCTCATAACTGTGGATCCAAGGGTAAACATTCTGCTGTGTGTTGCGTTTTATTCCTCCTTCCCTCCGTTGATTTTACGGCTGAAAAAGTGCGTACTTTTAGTGACTCTCTTTGCAGGAAAACTACGTTAGAATGCGTGTGTATAACTATTTATTATTTATATAGCAATGCCAAATGACATTAATTTTGGGAACCCTTTGCATTATTTGCTTGAAGTTAAAGCACTACTAGCTCATGTGGTTTTATCGCGCTCGCTCCGCAATCCAATGCCACTCGCCTCTTTTAATGGAAATTGCAGTTTCAATTGCCGGATCCACACCCCGGCCCGTCCGCTCACCCCTTTTTCATTTTGAGAGCCTCATCATTAATTAAGCACTTAATTAAAACTGCAGCCGTCAAGCAAACGCAGCGAACCAGTGGAAAAAGCGGGGAACCGGGACTGGCGGCGCAAATTGATTAGATGTCATCGCTTTCAACCGTTTTCCAAATAATCGACAACAGTGGAAATACATTTTTAAATGCCAACCGCAAAACCAACAAGCGCGAACAACAACGCGGGCAGTTCAAACATTTAATGCTCGATAATCGCGTTAATAAACATTCGAAATTAACGCAAAACTTTCATTTTTCAACGCTGAAACTGTTGAGGGTGCCCTCGGGACGGAATTTTCAGTCGGTTTATTTTGGTGCCATGATATGGTATCGAATGCTTTATAACAATTGGATCCATAAGATGATAATGAGTTCAATTGCACGAAATGGACTACAATAACAGAAATCGGAAAATGAAATCAAACGGAACTGATGCGAAATTTGCAGGATGTGAAAATGGAGTGGAAACGGGAAAAGTAATAAGCACTCGTGTTTCGATGATTTGCAAGGGTATTTTTATTCGTTTCAAGTGTGTAACTAAGCGTACATATGTACACATATGTTCTACAAGGATCACTTCCCTAGTTCTATGCCCTACAAAGTGTGGGTATAGATTAAACCGTTTCCATTGCTTTTCGGCCCCGGTAACGCTAAACATCGATTTCGTTTCGAATATATTATTTTGCGCGATTTTTCCAACATGTTTGCGTTCTAAATTCACTAATTCCCACTGCGCTGGAAAATGCTACCAGCTGTGAAAGCACACATATTTAACCCTCTGTCGCCCATGCCGCCGTGAAATTTTGAATTAATTTTCAGCTCCATAAGAAACACAAAAAAAAAAAAAAAAAAAAAAAATGGAAAATAAAAACCACCGCATACGAAAAAATGAAAAAGGCAAAATGCAATTTTCACTTTTTTAAACCTAATAAACAAAAACTCTTGACTGAATGACTGACTTCGCCAACGTGTGCATACATATGCAAACATTGCGCATACGACGCGTGTGGCAAAAGCGAAATGAAAAGTCTCTTCTTAGTGTGTGTGTGCGAAAATTGTGAAAAGCGTATTTGGAGCAGAAAATGTAATGTCTGCCCCCCACTCTGCACTCTTCACTTATTTTTGGGGCCGCGCATTTGTTATGCGCTTGAGATTTTGGATTTTACTCCACTACATTATTTACTTATTTTCATTTTTTCTCGCCGGGTTTCCACCTTTCACGTGACGAACAGACAGACGGACAGACAGCCAGCAGAAACGTCCGATAAGACCTGTAATCACATACAGCCGGGAGATAAGATTGCAGCCTAGTCCAGTTATCTAGCTATCTATCCTATCTAGTCCAGAAATGAGCAAACAATTACCAACCCAAATCGAGCGTAAATTCGTGGGAATTCTTACCGAAAAGTAAGAACGAACTACCTGTGTTTGCGCACATAAGTTTCGGGTATTTTGGCTATATGTTACCTATCTGCGTAAGTGCCTACATTCGTTTGCCTTGTGGAAAAATCCAGCGCCGCACAAAAAGCAGATAAGGTAATTAGCTTAGAACCCTTATCTAATCCATATCTCTTGCTCGGCTTCTTGATAAGTAGTGCAACTTGGTACATCATTAAACGTAGTCTTATTGCCAGGCACAGGTGTTTTTTGTTAATGCCGATAGAAGGTAGTTAGCAGTTGAAGCGAAATTGTTGATTAAACGCTTTCGATGGATTGACTGAGTATTTTGCATTTAAATGCAGCTTACAGGGGATGGTATGGGGTGAAATACTAGAAAAGTAAACTTTCCCTATTACCTGGGTAATTTTAGCTTATCAGGTGGCTGATAAGCGACTACCAACGGAAGTTGTACATTTTGAAAGTTTGTGCTTCCTCCCAGAAACGTATATAAAATTCAGACAATTGGTCTAATCTGGTCTCAGCTATCATGCTATCAGCTTCTGCTAGCTACTACTCAGATACATGCACTATTTGCAGTTTATAAACTAAATTACTGCGCTTTGAGTCTGTTGATTGTTATGAAATCAAGGGTTTTTATTTATCGTGCTCTTTGAATCAGCTAGGGTTTGCTTTGCTACTCACGCTCGATAAGTGGAGCAGCAATGATTCATCGGTGCGACCATTTCACGATGAATGGATTAATTAACCATAATTGAGCTTGACCGACAATAAATGTTTGTTTCTCCAATTTTTTGTTTGCCTTGTAGGTCGTAAGAGCGGTAGAATCGACAATATAATCGGAGTCATATCGGGCATCAACGTCGGCCACATCAACATCAACAACGGCAGCAGACGTCGCTAATTGCAAGTAAGCCATCAACTATAATTTCTAAATCTATATATACTTACACATTGTTATCCATCGAGTGGAGTGGGGTGTGGTGGGGGGGGGTTAGTCGAGTGGAAAGCTCTCCCCAGAAAACAGCATTCGATGTAAATCGCATAACACGACATCCGAAGGCGATGGCGATGGCGACAGCCTGCTCGACTAGCTCAAAGTCCAGCAAAAAAAAAAAAACCAACAGCTTCTATGGCTACGGAGGTGCACTGAAAGAAAAATTGCACAGTCTAGGGTCACTATGTGTTAACACGTTAAATACAATACCGACTCGAAGAACGCTCTCAAACTATTCCTTCGCTATTGCTAGTCTGGTTTCTTGCAGTGCACTGAAACACCAACAACAACTCGTCTAACTTGTCAGATCGCGTGCCAAGAAATAATAAAGAAAAATCGTGTTACTTAGGCCTGGGCCAAGTAAACAATAACAACGGAGGCAAAAAGCAGCCTCAACACTTTATGCCTAATAATCATAGCCGCAACTGCTGCTCCCTTGCACATACTATATACTAGTACTACACACACCCGACGCCCCTTTCCTTTTTTCCAGCTTTTCCCGCCATCAGCGGCATTTTGTGCCATGCGCCTGCGTGCCATCTAATTAGCGTGAAACCTCAAACTCCCATCATGAAGGGGGGGTTAGTTGGATTGTTGCAAGGGGGGGGGGGAGTCATAATCAGAGTTACAGATGCTGGTGAGGCTGTCTTGCTGGTTCGGTGGCTAGTCACCAGAATCGCTTGTGACAGCCAAATGGTGAGGGGGGGGGGGGGGGGCATGGTTGGTATGCACTCGAGTAGATGGAGAAATAAACGAAAAAAAAAAAATAATAATAATTACTCTTCTGGTGTTTTATTGAAAGATCCGTATAAGGGTGTACTGAACTTTTGAATTCTTTGAGAATAATACGCTCGGAGGTAGCATGTCTCCTTCTCGCCATCGAACTCATGCCTCATTGAATCAGAGTGGAATTTGTCGGTAAAACCGCAGAGCTTTTGTTCGCAAATCCCTGTTCAGAACCACTTGCCTAGCTAGCTCTTCCCATAACCGAATCCCTTAATCTCCCCCTAAACTTTGACGACGGCGAAGTATCTGTGTATCGCAACTTATTTGCAGTCCCAATGCGCCAGACTAAGCCCCTTTGAGCGGCCTGTGTTTGCCCCTCAATTCCCCGCATTTCTCCCGCAGGAAAACCCTTTGCTCACGTCCCTCGAACTATTTCCCCTGCCACCTGGAAAAGCCATTGAAAAGCACCAAAAACGAGGAGGCAACTCGAGTCAGGGGGCAAAAACGGGGTAATTGCGGCCGCAGACAACATGCTAATTAAAAGCTACTTTGCCAGCCGCATTAATATACACAAAAACACCGCAAAAATCATGCGTCCTTGCCGGCTGAAGGGGGTAGCACGCCCAATTCGGGAGGATTTCCCTGAATGAATGACAACAATTTGCATTTGTTGCGTTGTGAAAATGCCAAAAGGTACACAGAGAAAAAGTAATAGCATCGAACTCTGGATCGACTTTGTACATACATATATATCTCAAAAACATTTTACAGATTGTTGGTCCACGGACAACTCTGAATGTTTTTGTTAGCTGTGTAACACCCAGCTTCATCCCAAGGCAAGGGGATCATCATCTTGCCTCGCCTGCTTTTGGCGTCATTAAAAATTGTCCTGATGGGTTTTGTGGCTTTATTTTCAATACGAAGCATATTTTCTGTTCCAATGCCACGTTGAAAACTTTGCTCACAAATGAACAGCAAGTGGGCTCCAGGAAAATCCAGCTAATTAACGAAGCAACCAATGAAGCTACCTTTTATCAGGAAACCCGTACAAGGACTTTTCAGTACGAAAATCAACGTTTTATATTTTGGGTACATTCCTGCCATTGCAAAAGTAGTATTTTCTTTAAAATGACTTTCTAAATTTATTCCATTCTTCTGCCACTTGAATCAAATGGAAGATAAATCCAGACAAGAAAGGGTAAAGAAACATAAAATTGTATAATATCGAGTGGAAACTTTTCGTTTGTTTTGAACACACATAAAACGGGATAAAACAAACCGGTTGTTGGGGGTTTCCAAAGATCGGACTTTACGGAAAAGCTGCAAGTGCAAGTGCAAGTGCTCGCAAAGTTTTCATTCCGCTAAAACGGATTCCGCGCACTTTCAGTTCGTCCAGTCCCTCGGCAAATTTTTCCTCTTCTCTTTCGGTTTGCTGTCGAATTCATGCCGTACGAAAATTTATGACTGTCAAAATGTAAAGTGAAGTGGGGGAAAACAAACTTGACCTGCGAAAGTGTTAAGTCACCAGGGGTGGCGGCAACTTTTGGCTTGAATCTCTTCCTCAACCTAACCACTCATTGCCGACTTGACTAAAAGAACTTTAGGCACTGACATTTTTCGCGAGACTGTCGCAAAAAATTGAAGATGTTCTCATAATTTATGGTTCACAAGGGGGTGAGGGGAATTGGAAAGGCAGGCCAAAGGTTCCAATGTAAAAACTATCTGCCATTGTGTGGTACGTGATTATTTTATATTCATTATTTCAATGTCTTAAAATCGAACCGAATCGTATAATTCAAAGGAAAATCTGACGGACTTCATGTCGATACCGAATATCTCGAAGCCTTTTCTTCTCCTCTTCGTGTTGCACATGCATCATGTATTCCACGCAATTGCAATGGGAATGGCAACAGCAACTGCAACTGCAACTCTTCAGTCTTCGTTGGTGTTATTAAATGTTTCTATTTTGCTGGCAACTCCTTGGCACGCCGCTTCCCTAATGCGTTTAAAAATAAGTACATACCCAAGTTGCTCCCTCCACGTCGCCACTTCTGCGTTCAATGTTCCCTGTTGATGTGATGGGGCTGCTGCTGCTGCAAGATTGCCGGTGCCGTTTTGCCGTTTCTGCTGCCACGTTGTTGTCGCCGTGTGGCACTCAGTGCCTAAGTAATTGATGCGGAGTGCGTCCGGACAGATAGAAGTCTGGTATTTCCTCGGGGTTTCCTCTAAGCACCATTAATGCAGTTTTTCTGCAACTAGTAGAAAATATAACTAATTTTCTATAGGCAAACTAGACCTTTTACATATTGTAGCGGCTAAAACTTAACAATCATTTGTTGAGTGAGTGTTTTTGGTGTAGAATGTGATGATTTATTTATCATTATCATTATATTATTTTACACCACTGGACGCACAATGTGCAGAATCCTCTTTGTGTGGCCAAAGTATGTATGTCATTTCATCAGCGAGATTGCAAATGGATTCCGTTTGGCACTTCCGTCTTGAGTTTCCTATCGGAATTTGCCACATTTTTGGCATTGTTGAGAATTTCTATTTTCTATTTGGAGCAACGGAACGCTACTTTGCCAGAACTCAGCTTCGATTTTATTGTTAACACTATGATGGTAGGATGGCCAAAAGGGAATTGGAGGCGGCAGCTACACAATCAATACGATTTACTGTTGCAAATGTGCAACTTTCAGCTAGCTACCAAATGCGCTTAACTTTCATTGTTGCATTCAGAAATTGATTGGCTCTGAGGGCAGAGCTGTGGATATAAATACATAGCACTGAAAGATGCCCAAGGAGATGGAATCCATCCCATCCATCGTTAGCGTTTTGATATCGAATCAAATTACCTAGAGAAGAAGTATCTAGAGTGGCTCACAAGATTGTTGCCTACTTTCAGGGGACTCTGCTGCTTACCGTCTGCAACACGAATGCAAATTCTAATTAGGCAAAAAGGACGCTTGTCTTTTCACCTTTTACTTTGCGAAAGTGGAGAGGAAAGGCTCCAGTTCGAGTTCAAGGGCACCGGGCAAAAGGACAAAACAAAACAAAACAAAACAAAACGAAGGGATCCGCGTCGAGTTGCCACTGTTGACTTGATTATAAGATAAAATCTAATTAAACAAGTTCAACTTAAGATGTCAACTTAATTTAAAAACGCCACCGTGACCCTTCAACTCGTAAACCCGTCGGGAAATGTAGATCCTGGTGTAGAACAACTAACCCAACTCTCAACTCATCCCTTATAGCTCGGGTGTCTGTCATCAGCACAAACATCCTAATTACGAACTTTTTGCCAAGACTTTGGCTTTGGCTCTCATCAATGGACAAGAAAGTGTACACTGCCAGCTGGAGGGGCAGAAAGTGGGCCATGGATCGTTCGTTGGGTCAGTGGAGCGCTCCACTTTACATGGTATGGTTCTGTTTCGCTGTCATCGTCATCACCATCACCATCACCATCGTCGTCGTCGTCGTCGACTAATTACGTTTTGTGCAAATGGACAGGCGTCACCTAATGACCCAAAGCTGGCTACAAAATCGGAAATTGGTGGGGGAATGGAAAAAGAAAGGGGAAAAGGGAAAGGGTACTCAAAAATTCGTTCGAAGAGTGTACACCAACCCCCCACCACCCCTCCCATCGTTTCGTTGTTACCCACTCTTACGCACTCTCGTAGGGCTTAAAGTACATTTGTAATGGCCTTCATTACATTGATTGGCTTACCCCATTACCCCATCAAACAAAAAAAACAAAAAAAAAACAAAAAAGGGGCGTAGGTTCGGAAAAAGTGGCCGAGCGGTATTCCCCCAAAATCAGTGCATCCGTCGATGGAGATGCGTGGTGAAAGGAAGCAATCGATTTGTATTTGATAATCGAATACCTTACAACAAGAGAGATTAATAAGTTACGAAAATATGGCTGACAGGGTGCTTACAATACATTTGGTTAAAATGATATCCCTGGCAGCTTCTACCGTTCATTTCAGTTCTGCTCAAACACTTCCTCTGCTTCGTGTGGAATTTGTTGGTTATTTTCTTCTTCGCCTAATAGCTTTGAAATGAGTTTGACTTTTTCCTGCAGTTTGTTTATTGTTTGTTTGTTTGGAGCATTTGGCTCATAATGCAGGCGATGGCCAAACTTCATTAAACGGAGTCGCCAATGGAGTATGACGACCGTTACATACCCCTTAGGCTGAGTCTCAAATTTTTGATTACTTCTATTACTTTTAATATAGGTGGAAAGTGGCCATTTTACACATTCTATAACCATAGAATACACATTGATACCCCTTAAAAGAAGTACATTGCCGATCGAACCTTCCACAAAGCGGTATCAAAAACTTATTCTTCTACTTGCGCTCCAACTGGGCCGCAGACAACATTAGCGGTTTTCCATGCTCCAAATGGAAGGCTGGGCCGGAACGGGCCGGCCACCCACTTGGCCGCCTCATTGCCACCCGCTCTTGGCCAATATTTTCAGCATATGTTGAAAAGTTTGGCGCATTGGCAATCAAAGTGGTGCGGCGGCCGACTCTTTGATATCTGTTTCAATTCGTTGGGAATGCAAATGCCAAATCTCATTGCTCATACGCCCAGTGGTCCGCATCCGCACTCCGCCCAAGACCCCCTTTCATCGCTCTGCTGTTGGTCCACTTTCAAGCAGCGACCACTTATCGTGGTCGTTTGAAGTTTTTATCCTTATTTATCTTCATAAAATATTCATGCACTCTGCTCTCCATGTGTGTGGTGTGTCCTTTTTCTCTTTTGCTAGTGTGGTAGTGGATGTGGAGTGGAGTGGAGTGGAAGCCACTTGAACTTCGGGATTGAGCACTCAGCACTCAGCACTCAGGTGCCGCCAGGTCCAGTCCGGAATTCAGTATTCGCCCCTGCCCACTTTCAGTTCCTGCTTTTCAATTAAAAATTGTTTTTCACTACATTTGAGTTGATTGATTTTTAATTGATTTCAATTGAGCAAGACTCCTCTGGCTAAGGGGTTTTCGTTTTTCCAGCACGGAGGTGAAGTGGTAAAGAAAGCACCCGGGGTGTAGAACAGCACAGCACAGAACAGAACAGAAGCTTTTAAGACGCCTCCAGAGGACAAGGAAATATGAAGAGCCAGACATGGACTCTGGGAATTTTTTGTCTTACTTTGCATACCCTCTCGATTGGCAGGATACTGAACACCGAGAGGATTTATGGCTATTGGAATTATTCGAAGCCATTCAGCTTAGACAACTTTTTTGTACCACTCGTCCTTGTAGTCAGCAGATTGGATCGGCATTCATATAAAGGGTACCGCCAATTTTCCCATCTGAAATGTACCACTCTACTTTCAACGGCATAAGAGTATCCTTGATTTGGTGTTTGGACCTTAAGCCTTTTGCCTACCGCATTCCTTATTTATTATTGACAACACGCTCCGTAAACTCCCCCAACACCCGGAGAAAACCCCTCTGTAAACTCATTGCTGTGCGGAGCACCCACAGGATGCAAATTGCATGAGCGGTGTCTGCGGCTTTTGTGGCCCGGCTCATAAATTCTTAACGAGGATTTTTGGCATTTGAATAAAAAACGAGGGGCAGCCCAATGGGAAGTGCAGTCTCGAAACGAAATGAAATGAAATTTCAAATTAGAAACTAAAGTGGAATGTTGTTAAGTGAATTTTAATTTGCCATTAACACATGCGGGGGAAGTATTTTAGAACGCATCCGGTGCTGAAAGGCCCCGGGAAAAAAGGGTTGAAAAGGGCGGAACAAAAGGCGACAAAGGGAGAGGCACAGGCACAGGCGAACTTGCGACAAAGTTTGTGCTGGATACAAAACGTGGGGCAGTGTAACAGCCTGGCTTTTTCAGCCACAACAACAACGGAAAGTAAAACATAAAATTTAAAAACAAAAAACCAAAAACAGCAGAAAGGGCTTCTGCAACCCTTTGTTTGTCATATTATATTGGCTACAGGCTGGCAAAAATTGAAGTTAAAAGGGGCTTTAGGCAGATAGATTACGATTAACGTTGGCCAGGGATATCATTTACAGGAAATTGAATCGGCAACAATCTACTTTTGAAGGAAACAAGGCGAAACAGGATATTGCAGAGACAGTATTATACATATATTGTGTTTTTATTTTAATAATGTTTCATAATCCAAGTGAAGTTCTGACATAACTTGAATAATAGATCTCCGGGGCAGATAACGATGATTGATATAAATCTTTTCCAACTGCTTCCCCTGTTAGAGCCACGTGCTGCATAAATGACATTTGGCTGGTAATTCGTTCTCAAAAAAGACCCAAGTATTTTGAGCCAGTCAGCAGACGTTCTCGTTGTGGTTTTATTCTGGGACTGGGGTGTCGCTTGTTACCTGTTAAATTTATGGCAGGAGCTGTCAATATGTGCCTGTGTGGGTCCTGCGTTTCACAGATTTTCCCCGTTTTCACCAAACGTTTTCCGCCCATTCTTTTCCTTGCTCCCCGGTGCTTTTTCTGCTTTTCTGCTCTTCCGCTTTTCCTTTTTGTTCTTTGCCTTGAAATATGACAGAACAGGAAAAGGACATGCAAAGGGGCGGTGGGCTGGGCTTGATGAGGGGGGGGGGGGCAGTGGGAAGTTATGGGCTACACATGTTGCTGTCTAATGTTGTTGTTTATGTGCCATTGTGCCGTTGCTGGAATGTGTAAGTAAGAAAATTGTTTTTGAAATGGCTAACAAGCTATTAGCAAACAAACAAAGGCAAAATGATGACGAAGGGGGGTGTTCGGGTCGGTTGGCGTTTAGGGCGTGAGCCTCTTGGCTTACAGAATTCCTCCCACTTTTTTATACAGGGAGATGCGACACTTTTTTTTCTTCATTCAAACAAGAAAAAAAATGATTTATGGAACTATCAAACGCAAGGGTAACTGCAAATCAAGACAACAAAAGCGACGTTCCTCAGGATGATGATCTCATAAATCAGAACAATGGTGGGAAAACATCAACAATTTTAGGATTACTGGCTATTTAATGGAAAATACCAAAAGTAGTATGCAGAATCAAATATTGTTAGATATATAGTAAAACGTTTTTTTTTTATAACCCAGCGATTGACTAGAGTAGCTTAACATGAGTTATGTGTTGACGAGAATTGTATAATTGCAGTCGGCAGTAAATGGTAAATGAATTCGGGCCTGGGCAGCAGTACCCGTTATTGTTGCATAAAAATATTATTTTATGAATCGACCCTTTAACCTTTTGACCCTTTTCCCTATAAGACCTCTTTATATTTTCGCTGACCAAACGTTTGCTCTCACACTTTTACCTTTGGGGCAGCAGCACAAGGCGGCGCGTGGAAGGGGCCAAACAAATGACAACCCAAATTATTTTGACACCATTACCGAAAGTGGAGTGGTTGTGGGTGTGGCCGTGGGTGTGGGAGGAACAACAGTCGCACTCAATGAACAAAAGCTGACAAAACTCAAGTGTGGGATATAGAAGGGCTATACTCTTGTACACTCGTATGCTCGTATATAGGCAAGGCTCAGACATCCAGACGCAGCAACATATTGTGCCGTGTTTGTTGCAGGAAAAGATGGAGCCAGACGGAGGGCAGCGCTTCGGGGCAGTGGATGAAGTACTCGGCAAGGAGAGAGGAGTCCAACTGTCTGCCTGTCTGTCTGTCTGTCTGTCTGCCACCCACACCTACAACATACAACTCCTATGCCACCTCCCTGTCCGGACTGCTCTACGTGCAAGAATGAGGCTGGAAAATACGAAAAAAGAGAGGTAAAGCCGGGAAAAACTAGGGGGGACACCAGCAGAGCAGCACGGCAGCACAGGAGCTCGCGAGCTCTGCTGCAAATTGCCAGTTAAAATTTTGCTGACATGTCAGCAGCAAACGTCAAACGCACCATGGGAGTAGGAGCCACTGCCTCTGCCAGGGCTGGTTGGGGGCCAACAAGATGGAGGCCCACTTGATGATGGAGATGGAGACAAGCGTCAAGTGGAGTTGAACGAGATTTGTTTCGATTTTGTTTAGCCTCGTGCAGCGGGTGTCGCCATCGATGAGTGTTGGAACTGTGAGGCAAAGCAATTGTTGTATCGATCGACTGCCTTTCGATAAGTTGAAGGAAAATGTGAAAGAAATGCATTATTTAGGGAAAGACTTATTTCGAGGGAACTCCTAGCGATGAAGAATCAAATTCATAGTACTTGGCGAAAAATCGAAAAATCTATATAATGGAAACAGCTTATATTTTCAACTGGCTGTGCGGATATGCTAAGCAGCATCATCACATACTGGGATATATTGTATTTAGCTGTTCACAGCGATTAAAGAGTGTGCACACAGGCAAATAAACAGGAGGTTGAATTGCGAGGCAAGTCTATTTGAATCAGGGCCAAGAAACGACCTTCGGTTGCCAAACGCTGGGTAAATATTTGCTCAGAGCCCTGCCTGATCGAAGCCAAATTGAAAGCCAAACATTGAAATCCCACCGTTTACTCATTCAGTCAGTCGGTCATTCAATCAATGAGCCAAGGGCAGCGCGTTTAATAAACTCCGAGCGTGTCGAAAAACGTGAAACGAAACTGCATTTCAGTGTGGGGAAGATATATATAATAATGATGGTTTTACGAAGATATTAACAACGACGCGTTTATGGAGGAGGAGTATACAGTGACCCGAGAGCTGGAAAAAACCGCCATCAGCTTTTCAAGTATGCAGAGCACCGGCACGCGTGCAACAACAAATATTAAAAGCAAATATCAAATAAACTGAATACTGAAAACTGAAAACTAAAGCAAAGTGTGATAAAATGTCATTGAAATGTCAGTTCAATGAGGTGGGTGGCCTTTAAGCGGGTAGAACTGACCGAGTGAGCCCTCGACTTCTGTCGCTCGGGTTATGACAGATTTATAGGCTCTGCAAATGAGTTGTTGGCATCATCTAATGGAAGCGCAACTAACAATTTTGTATAAATTTCCGACTGGAACTGAAGCGAAAACCTTGCCAGGCTTGAATTGATGTTTGCAAAGTCTTCATTTTGTATCCTGCCACCCATGTGTCGCACTGGAATATGTTGACAGCTACAAGTTAAAAAAAAAAAAAAACAAAAAGAGAAGAGGAAAACACTTTATTCCAGTATCTTAAAAATCACTCTTTAGTCCTTGTTCAGTTCAACCCTCCGTCAAATCCCCAGCTAATTATCCTCACTCACGAGCAGCGGAAAATCTGGAAAATTCCACGTCAACATGGAACATGTCTCCGATTCCGATTCCAATTGCCAATTGTCAACCCTCGTCTTGGCAGACTTTTTCCCTAACAGCCATCCACAGCTAACAGAAGGCGAGCGAGCTGCCTTCTGTTTTTCCTGCGCTTTTCCCCTTCGCCCTGAACTATGCTCAACCCATCGCTTTCCCCTGTTCGCAGCCTGGAGTGGGTTTGTTTTTATTGTCGCCTGTCGCCTTACAATTGATACATTGATAAATGATGTGGCCGACACTCGGCACTCGAAGCCCGACGCTAATTTTGTGTGACAAACAGTTACATGTCAATCCTCCTGTTTCCTCCCTGGCGAGTCTTTGGTCCTTGGACGGCAGGAAAAGACCCATGGCGTCTTGCCCCGATTCCCGACCGATTTAACTTTGGCTGGCAGTGAAGCGGTGTAGGCTTAGGTTTCAGTATAAGTGTTGCAAGATGTCGTGGTAGTCAACGTTCACTTAACCAGCGGTCGATATTAATAAATTACCTTACCATTTTTCCCTGGGCATTTACACCTTCGACAACATAATAATGCGAAGAGAAAGTCATGAACATAGCATTTGATTGCTATTAATGATGATGTGAATCTAAATGGCTATTGCTCATTTTTCCCATCCAATCCTTCTCTTGCATCTAAATGTCTTAGATATGGACTAGTGGCAAAGAGTGACGATTGGTCCATCTCATATTTCAGTTTTCAGTCTATGGTTTATTGTTAACAAAAGCTTTACCCAATTGCTGCGCATTATTTGTGGTTAGCTAGCCATCCGCTAAATGTGTTTGATGATTATGTCGACCTGCGGCCATATCCACATGTCCACATGCAGACCGATCCAAACGATCTGACCCATCTGACTGACCGATCAGCGCGATCGTACATATACATATACGTTATATACATATATTAACCGATAAATAACGAACACAGACACCCGGAAGTGGGCGGTCTGGCCGATTATTTGATAATTTTCATGGTTAGTTTAAGCGCTTTCCGCCAGAGTGAACCTTCAGAGGATTATCATCGCGTCGAGCGGAGAACACAGATTACTCATATTTTTTGTGGCGGGTATTCATGTATATTCATGCTTATATTTATATTTATATTTATGGCCGTGTCGGTTATTGAATTCGCAATCCAACTCCCCACGCAACAGAAGTATTGAGCGGGCGTAGCTTATTCATTATTTGCGTATATATTTTGCCAGATTTTTTATCTCTGATTTTTTTTCCTGCCATTGTTAATTGCGTTAAGCCCAAGTCAATTATCGAACAGTGGGAAGGGGAGGGGATATAATCAGTTTTCTAGGAGGGAGGCAGTATCTGCTGTTCACAATTTTAATGTTTAATATTTCCCACATTACATTCGTTTGTCGTGAAAACCACGATGACTAGATCTTTCGACGATCATTCGAGAATGAGAAGTTGGACCAGGTAAGAGCGATGTCCTATATAGGGTAAAAGATACTAGATATTATTGAGATATGGTCTATTGCAGAGAAAGTAAAACTGCAAGACAACCAAGTGATATGAAAAGGTGCGGTAGAGTGAGGTGAGGGAAGTCCTCAAAGAATAACGAATAAGTCAAAAACCAAGGTGGTACCCAAAAGCAATCGGGCGTAATCTAAGTTCAAAGAGCGATCACGGTGACCCCAAGCGGAGGCAAAGTACACATTTGAGATCCCAAACACGCAGACGAGATATAAAAGCTTAAGCGCTTTCAATGCTCCGCCACAGGCATCAACCTCAAATCAACTCAAAAATCTCAGGTGGGTTTTTTTTTGGAGTTTCTTGAACCCTCGCAGGCGGAAGTTGCGGCACTTATGACTCACAAATCTGATGAATACGCAGATACTCAGCTTCAAAGAGAGCTCGTCGTCGAGACACTCGGCTGGTACACAGAGAATATCATCTTGATTATGTAACCAGAAACCGTGATGGCAAACTTCGCAGATCCGAAGCATATATACCCTAGTATTTCACGCTTATGATAAATATGCAAGATATTAATTAAGTTGAGAGCGTATTTCTGGATACTTCCATTTATATCGATACCACCACCCCCTCGGGCGACTCTCAGCAACGCCCCTCTTCGCTGCAATCACATATTAATGAGTGTCTTGAAAACGCTCGGGAATGTGAATCCGAATCCCAATTGAATGATGTGCTGTGTTCGGTTATATTTCCAAGCTGGCATGTCATAAATTCATTTTCGATGGCGCCCACGCCAGCGTTTAAGGGGCCACATGACTGACAATCGCATTTAGATGTCAGAAGGAACTATTTTTAATTTCACACCTCGCCGTGATTTACGAGGGCGGGAAAATGATGATGCTACTCGGTAGAGACTGAACCTTTGGGCCCCAATAAGGTGGAGAGGGGAGAGGGTCCTATCCTCTCAGTTCAGGGCAACAGCAGATTCAAATAAAAGTCTACGATTGCAGAATCCACACGCTGTAATGACCCACGGCATCCTATTTTCTTGCCAATTAAATTTCGTTGACCCATTTCCCGGGGCCACTCGATGGAAAGCGGAAAAGTGCATATGGTTGGGGATCGCTGGGGAAAAGGTACAATGTGTGCCAATGGAGCCACCTGCCATTGAAAACTCAAACAAAAAACATCGTCGCTGCCGCTGCTTCCTGTTTTTCGTAAATGAAAATTTAAATGAAAATGGAATTAAGCACAAAGGCATTGCTAAAGGACAGAAGTACTCAAAGTGCTGTAGATACATATAAATGTATACGTCTAAGCAAATATATTTAACGATATATATTTTGTTGTGTCCTCAAAGACAGCAGCAGGCAAAGGAGCAGGATTGAGCAAAAAAAAAAAAACAAAAAACGGAAACGCAGAGGACCAAATAAAAGTAAAAGTGTCTCAGTGCTCGGTCTGCAGCATGAAATTCTTAAGGGAAGAAGAGAGTCCCATTACAAACCCAAAGCTTCTTAAACACTAATATAAATAATTAATATTTTTTTTTTTTTTTAAATTAAGTACATTTCAAAGCCTTAGTTATCCAACTATGTATCTAGTCTGCTTATTTTGATTAATCTGGCTCACATATGGCGCGAATTGGCCTTCAGGAGATAATGACGATATGGAATGGGATCGGATGGAATGGAATGTGGCCTATTGTTTGGTGTGCTGCTGATTTTGCGTGCCGGCAGGACCTCCATCATCTCTTTAACCATCCCTCTCCGCCAGCAGCAGTCCGTATCCTTCTCTTTCTGTCTGTCAGTCAGCGAATGTGTTTTGAATTATTGCGCTGTATATTCGAAAAGGATGATGATGCTCCCCCTGCGCAGCTCAAGTGAAAAAAGATGGCCAAACAAAGGATATTGTGACAAGGATTTATTGGTGTGGAGAAAGAGGTGTGCAGCAGGACCATTGTCCATTGTCTTTTCATGCCAGGGGTGGATTTTTCATCAGGATGACTCTTTTAGCTGGGTCTGAGGGTCGTGTCATAGTGCAATTATTGCTCACTGCAACAATATGCTCCTTCTTAAGAGGCTACCTTAAAGTTTCTCATCCGGGAAATCGGATCCGGGCACCCAATTAGGCGGGTGTTGGGTTTCCTACCTTCACGATTTCCACTCAAACCTCTTTACCGAGTCCGAAAAGGGAGCAAACTTTGGGCCAATTTACCTAATGGCTTTGGTTATAAGCTGGACATGGTACTAGCGCTAAGAACGATCTTTTTAGCCAAGAATAATGGGCCAAATCTGCCCCTGCGAAAGTTTTATTGCAATTGCCAAATTAATTTATTTTTCTGCCAGAACTTTGCCAAGCGGCCGAGGGAGAGACAAAAATATAAGGAGCTCCACAAATGTGCGTTCATTAATTTAATTTTTCATTAAAGAAAAGCAAATGCTGCCGGGCCAAAAAAAAAAAGTGTCATAAGACCGCCCCATAAAAAAACAAACACAAAAGGGGGAACTGAAAAAAAATTTATATTTGACCATAAACAAAAGGCCGCTCGAAAGGCATTCATATTATTCGAAGCGGAAAATGAGAAAAGGTGGGCAAGCGGCGGAGAGGTATCACCTTTTATTTTAATATTTCGTCCATTAAAAAACGTTTCACAGCAGCAGTAGGTTTTCAGTTCCGATTTCGATTTTTTTTTTGTTTTTTTTTTTTTTTTGATTTCTTGGGACACTGCCAAACATCAGCGGCATAAAAAGCTAAATCTCATTCAGACCAATGGGATCAAGACGAAAAATTTCTCCAGAAGCAAAAGTTTTGTGCTGGCGATACAGAAAATATAAATCACATAATACACTAAGATAATAAGTTTGTTCTCAGCATTTTAAATTTGAATGTAAATGTAAGAAGTTTATTCAAAATCCGTTTAATTTTAAATCGTATTTCAGTATAGAAATATTGCCTTCTATGAAACATGCACCTAAAAAAGAACTTTTCTAAAATAATGCGTATAAAAATGACACCAATGACACCTGGAAAAACGGCGCATAAAAGAGTCGTCACACAATAAGGCTTAAATATTTTTTGAAAACTGTGAGGCCTCCAAAGTGCTAAACGAAGATTGGGAAGGGCCTTCAATGACATGTCAATTTTTACGATTGTTGGCCAAGTTTTGTTGAAATAAAGTTGCTCCGCCCGATGGGTTCTTCTCTTCACGTGCTTTTCCGCGCTTTTCCAGCATTCCGCCCGTTTCCCTTTCACTAAATTTATGAAATTTCACCTTTCGGCCAAGCAATTTGCTCCATTTACATTCTTTATTAGCCACCGCAGTTTACCAAGAGTTTTCCGGGGGGGGGGGGGCATAAAAGAAAAATTGTTTGAAAAGAATTTTTGGGCAAGCAATGGGGGGAACGGAACAAAGTATCTTATTCTTGTTTTTCCCCGTTCGGTGCGTGTTAAAGTGAGGATCAAGAACATTAAAATAAGCAAGCTCTGTCAAAATTCGATTAAGGTGAATGTATACAGACTAAATCACCAATGAAAGGGTAAATGCCAGAGACAATATTACCTTTAAACAAGGGAATAATGGCAAAATATATAAAAATATTAAATATCGAATGCACTTTAAATGCTGCAAATTGCACACATGCTGAAAAAATGCAATAAGAACAAATTCAGTTAAGAGCATGGAGAAAATGAAGTGAAATTATTTATGTAAATGACCAAAAAAGCACTATCAAGTGAATTAGGAAGAACGCATTTGTTTTTACCGAATCTACTCGATTAAGTTTACTTTGGCACTTCGTTGATACTTTTCGGCCAAAGTTGCCGGGCAACGTAATTTTCTAACCCATTTTCCCAAGCCTTCACTCATGTCTTACAGAGACAGGGAATTTAATAAATTCATCATCTTTCATTTAGTCTGCTACACAGATCAAAAAAGAACGAGAAGTGAAGAATGGAAATCATTAAAAAAAAAAAGAAGGCATCGTGAAGAAGTGGCGGGGTGGGGAGGAGATGAGGTTAAAAAATGGTAGAAAAAGAAGACACATAAAAAAAACCAAGGAAAAGAGCGAAAAAATACGAAATCGTGACTGTCATTTCAACGAAGCGAAGTTATTTTTCATGACAAAGCAGCCGAAGAGGAAAACTCCTCCGACTCATTTCCCGACATCTGACGAAGGGTGGTGACGGTGAGGGGTGTGGTGGTGAAAAGGAGGCATTCCAGCGTTAAAATACCTTTTACTAGCACATTATTCCCCTCTATTTTTTGGCCCGCCCCCAAGTGAAAACCAAAATGCAGTCGACTTCGCTGCGTTTTTCATGAAATTATTACGACTTTGGAAATGGGGTCGTACAAAATGTCGTTACGTTGGCGGAACAAAGTTATATATATAGTCCCTGTCGCTGTCCAGAGAACTCGTTTTAGTTTATTGTTGAACATTTCTTTATTGTATCTGCGGAAAATGTTTGGAAATTGTAAAAGGTTGGAAGCGGGAAATCGAGCTACGGGAAAATCAGCCCGAAGATCGTTACTAGTTACTAATTTTAAACTTGTTATCCATCCGCTCATCTCTTTCCATGATGAATGGGTGCGCATTCTTGTCGTTTTTCATACTACTAACTAATGCTACATGACCCCGATTAGTTTTTTATTTCATAATATTAATTCATGATCCTTGAAATCCTGCAAATTGGCCAGAGACTTTTTCTCGATGATCAAATACTTCTGGTAGAGAGATTCTCACGCACCTCTGTAGATCGACTGACCCACTTGATCCGATTTAAGAGTCTGGTCGTTATATTCTGCGTCTAGACGGCAACGAAAACTGTCACTGTCTTTGAATCGAAGGCCGTCTCTTTCTTCTGGATTTATTTCTCTCGTTTTGATGCCAGATCTTTGTCACACACACGCGTTAGGATCGCATTAAAAGGCCATAAAAAGAGCGGCGCTTTACTTTTATTTTTACGGTGACAGTTGTTTGTGGAGTGTCTTCACTTCAGACAGTATGTGGAACTTTGGCTTTTCGCTGCGACTCTCCTTTTCTTTGGCTGCTTTCTCGCATCATCATCATCATCGTCATCGCCATCCCCATTTCATCGTCTCGTGATGAAGGCCATAAAAAATCTAATAAGCGTGAAATAATTGACATTTAAGCAAAGCGCACGCACATAAACAATGGACTTGGTTTTCGAGTTGGAGTTGACTTGGCCGGTAGACCAAAGAACCAAACGCATATATAAAGGTATATGTATATGTATATGTATACTATTTATATAGATATTCCCCGCACTTTGTGGGCCAAGTGTCTGAGAATCATAACAGATGACCGCACGTACATTTCACGTTTCACGAGCGATGAGCGACGAGACCGCGACCAAGATACTTGTACATTATTGTCCAGGAAAAAGATCGTTGGCCATTTCTGGGTCATGAACCAAAAAAAAAAAAAAAAAGAAGGGAACCACAAATAATGAGTTGGAGTTGGTACTCTGGTAGGAGATGCTCATTCGCATTCTTGGCTTGGCACCACTGGCGCATTTTGTCACCTTTTTTTTTTTAGTTAGAAGTGAAGGCAATCGACGTGATGGACATGCAAATTGGGCGGAGAAAGGTCAACTAACTACTTAGCAATGGGAGCAGGCTGCAAGAAAATTAGGCCATCAAGATGAAATGATTAAGATTGCCGAAGTGGAAAACAAAGTAAAATTTGTGCATTTGTCAATTTCCATAACGTTAACGTACATTCTATGTGCCTGCCCATCCAACTATAACTACAACCTTGCCTTCTTCCTTTTTTTTTTTGCAGCCAACACGGGAGCTGCAGCCTGGACCCTACATATCCAATGTTCAGAATTTAAATGGTGAGTGCAAAATGGAGTGTGAAATGCATTTATAAAAGGCATGGCGTACCCCTAAACTAAATTGCTTTCCGGCTCAGTTGGGTGTTGGGATTGGACGTCGGAGGGTTTGGTCTGGGATGCCAGACAGGCTTACCTATAAACCAAAATGAATGTCTGTTACTCGACCACCGCCCGCTGAGCTCAAAAATGGAAACGACACGGAATACGGGGGGCTGGCATACAAAAGGAAGTAAATGCAAATAGATGCCTAGCCTCCATAGACAGATGGACTGGTTGGTTAGCCCCATGGAAAATACCCCCTGCTGACTGCAACGCTATATCGGGGGTGATAAAATGTGGAAAAATGGGATCCGGTTGGTCAGGGCTTTGGAATGCGCCAGCCTCATCATCAACGTCACTAAAATCATCACTAACCATCATTCGCCTGTGTGACGGCGTTAAAACACAACACTTTTATTCCTCCACTTAGGAGCCGTCGACCCTCTTTCATCAGAACTCCGATGACGGGAACGTGATGGTGATGGCGATGGTGATGGTGACGACGACAAGTGTCGATGGCTATGTATCACTTTGTGTGGATGTAGGGATTGGGGTCACGATTCGAAGCTGGGGTAGTCACTGCATAGCATTGCAACAATGCCAATGAACCCTCCGATGTAAACAAGTTCAGGCAACGTTCGAAGCTGCGGCAAACTTAAAGTTCAGTAGCAAATAGGAATAGGCTTCCAAGAGCCCATGACCTTTCCATGGAAACTGTTCCTCCGACTGTTTCCCCTCCTGCCCCCTGCCTCCTGCCATTACGCTGACCAAATATTGCCACAAGCTGTTGGCTAAATCCTCATCGTGAGAGAGAGACACTGTGCAAAGCCAACTGTGCAATTATTTGCACAACTAATAATTCACTTTAGTGTCTCATTCAGGACAAATATTGGAAAGCAGACGACAGGACAGGTCGGGAATGGTAATCCGGGGGAATGAGCGGGGGGGAAAGACATTCGCAAGACATTTGCGATTGTCATTAGCGGAAAGAATGCCAAATGCATTCGCAATCCTCGAAAATAGGGAAGCCAACCCAACCCACAAGATACAAGATTGGCATCTGGCATCTCGAATGGCAGTCATGCTTGGCCTTTTGAAATGAAACCCGCCAACTTCCCCGCGAAAATGTCAACAAATTGTTATTAACTACTTACTGGCTTATTTGCCAGTTTTGTTTTTTCCCCTATTCCTACACTGTTCCTACACTGTTTTATTGCGTGCCTCTGTGTGCTTTTGCGATCTTAATGTAGACTCCCATTAAACGAACGGCCTTGAATCTAAACAGCCGATTGATTCCCACAATGAGTTAGGCAAATTGTTTGCATTGAATACGGCGCGGCCTTTATTTGACTGGTTGGTCAGTCGGGCTAATTGCCTCCGAAACTCTGAAACGCTGGGCCTTCTGGCTAGATGAGCTCGAGTCTTACAGTCAGTGCAAAATGGAATTGCTTTTTATCTTTGAAGAAGTCTATAAGTCTACATGATATAGGCGTACCCTCAAGTGCGGAAGTTGAGGTTCTGTTCGATGCCCAACAACTTTCAGTTGGTACTGAAATGCAGTGCTGAAATGCTTTCCATTCCACTGACAGTCGCCTTTAAAACTATTGACAGAAAGCCGGCGTCATTCACCTTCAAAATAAAATCATGTCGCGTTTAGTGAAGCGGAAAAACCAGTAATTAAGTGCCTTGCCAGCTTTTCGCTTTTCATGCGGCCCACAAAACAAAATTCAACCGACCCAGTGCGAACAATTTGTAATTGAAACTTTCATTTTCATTTCATTTCCATTTCCATTTCCATTTTCTCCTACTGTTCGGCGGCTGACATGAAAAACTGGCGACGTCAGTTCCACTCGCTCGGTTGAACAACTCGCTGTGTTGCAAGTTGCTTATCACTTCGATACGTTTGATACGTTTCATTGACACGACAATGTCACAATTACATGCACTACCCATTACAGGTAATTTCAATCACAGCGGTCTGTGCAAAAAGATTCGATACGACAGCGTTTTCGAGTTTCGAGTCTTAGATCAACTTTTTTTTTTTTTGGGGCTCGGAGGTGCAAAGGTAGACAAATATGGGCGATGGGAAAATACCACCATGTTGCCCATATAATTTTGTATATCTGATAGATTTGCTCGTGGTTGCTTCCCACGTTTCGATATCGGGGATAATAATTTGAGAGCATGTTCCATTTTTTTTTTATTGCCCTCTCTTTCCATGCAGCCCTCTCGCTCGCACCAGCTCGCAACTTCGTCTTAAGTGAGGCAAAGTCAAATTGGTTTGAAACCCGATGACATCGAAATCGCGTTGCTTCCGCCGTATTTGGTTGTCATTGTCGCCAGTGTCTCCGTTGTTCCCCTCTCTTCTCCCCCGTCAACTGTAACTCGTAACTGGTAACTGGTGGCTGGTAACTGGTAACTGGTAACCGGTAACCGGTAACAGTTAACTGGGTGCAGTCACTGAATCCGAAAGGGTTGGCTATGGGCTAATGAATGACATGCTATCCTAATGAATGACAAGCCTTGCTCTTGCGCTCGCCTTGGCTGCTACACTGGAAACAAGCGGTCGGCATTCCTTGACAATGGGTGCTCATCCATTCAGTTTGATCCATCCATGCCCGTTTCTCGTAGTGCATGGTGGCTTTTGCTACCTGAGCAAATCAATGGCTTGGCTTATACAAATGATGAAATACGATATATGTCCTCGACGCCGCTTGCTTTTACCATTGGATAAGTGGATAAGTTGTTGTTGCTGTCGCTGGCAGGGAAATTCGAGCCGAAACTAACGGTTTCCACCTGCATTCCATGCACTGCAAGAAAAAAGCAGATAGCAAGGGACATTTTACACGAACGGATGGTTATTGCAAGCCTAAACTGCGATTCGCAGCTCGAAATGAAAATCAAGCGCTATAAATTACCCATACGCCGCGTAAGCCAACTCAACTTGTCGGCGGCCACCATAAAGTTGCCTGTAAATGAACAAAAAATAATTAAAAATGCATTTTTCATTAAGGCATTAAAACTCACGACCGAAGAGAGCGGGCGGGGATGGCGGCCATTCATTTATTTCATTTATCTTTGGGGTTGCCCGAACGCGAACTTCTGTGAATCGCGGATTGCGAACTGCAAACTGTATACTGCAAAGTGGACTGCGGCCCGCGAGTTCATTGATGGCAATTCTCAGAGATGGAAAGCGTACTTATAATTTCTTAATTTTTATAATTACATGCTTACTGCTTTTCGAGATGTTCCCCACGCAGAGGCAGAGGAAAAGTGACTTAATTGAGGGGATTCTTCTGCATTTTCATTGAGCAAGTGCCTATGATCCTCCACAGTTCGCAGGTTCTAAAAGAAACCCAAAGGCGTGTTCAATTTATCTCGATTAATTGTACTTCGTGGGTCCATCTCTATGACGCTGGCAAAATGCTCTGGGAGTTGCGTTTATGTCATTTTGAAATTATCATTAATGCCCCAAAGGGGTTGGGGAAAAAGAGGCGGCAGGCGAGAGCAGATATGACCACTTCATTTTGCAAACAAACGGCGGCGGCAACAACAATTTGTGCGGTGTGTGCAGGTCGGAAAAAGGGGGAGAACGACAGGGGCAGTGGGTGTGATGGGAGAGGGGAGAGGGCAAAAGGCTTGCGGCGCGTGACGGTCATTGAAACAATGCGCGGAAAAACGCGTGTAATTAAAACAATAAAAAGCGGCAACGACAACAGCACAAACAAAATGTTCAGTTAAGTTTTAATTTTCACAAGTGTGAAAAATACTATTGAAAAGGCCGCGCACATATGCGAAATACAAAGCTCGCCTTGCCAACTAGCCACTTCCGCCCAACAACAACCACAACGTAAATAAAAAACAAAACAAAAAAAAAACAACAGCATCAGCAACTACAGCACCTGAAAAGAACAACTCTTGAAAAACTGGCAATGGCAAGAATTTTCCCTCTTTTTTTTTATGACTGCGAACTATTAAACTATATACTCAGTGAACAGATCGAAAAAAGAAAGGCGTTGCGTTTGCTCAGATTTCAATCTAAAAGATACTCTGTTTGTGTAAGTTACATCTTAGCTCCTGTTTGAAACTCTCATTTGAATTAAATAGGACTTCGATTGGAAATCGCAATGGAAAGGTTTGCAGCAAAATTGAGTGGGAATCTAAGAGGCAGGTGGAAACACAATGGCCACAGCAGTTTGACAATCGGTGGCCCACGCTCCTTGCTTTTTTCTAAGCGATCATGTGGCATGTGCCGAAATATCGTTTCCATTTTCCGCGAAATGTGGCAAGAAAAGTGAATGTTGCCTGATATTTTCCCAGCTATGCTGGTACTCTACGTCTACATAACATACATATATGTACATATACTATAGTATACAATGATGTTTGGGGGGGCTCCCGATGAGTTTGGCGACTGTTTCTGAGACAGACGAAAGAGAAAAGATTTTGGCAACTTTTGTGGCAAGTCACTTTTTGTGGTAATTGCGCAATGCTCCCGCAATGACGATGAAATGTAACCGCTGAAAATCGGAAGCGGTCAGATGACTTAAATCAATTTTCGGATTTTCGGCGGAGACAGTTGCAGTTTGCTTTATTTGTTCGTTTCTATGTGACGTAATCAAAGTAAATAAATAAACTGACGAGCGCGCCAGTTGAAAGAAATCAAACGGAAGAAGCAGAAATGCCAATCATGCGCGCTAATAACAGAAACAACAAAACATATCCTAACACTACGATGATGATGATGATGATGATGATGATGGCGAAGATGAAGATGCCGTCATAGAGCAGCAGAAATCAATTTAATGCAGTGCAATCAAAAGTTGAAATCGAAGTGCGGACAGCTGAAACCAATTGAATCTTCTCGAAAATCTGCAGCAGTTGTGCCTTCGGATTATTTAGTTGCATAAATCAGTAGTATTTAATTTGATGTATAGTTCGAAACTCGCGCCAATGACAACATTTTTAGTTTTATCAAGTTTGGAATCACATGCACTTTATGGCAGGGAAATTGCTTAAATTTCTACGAATTGAAACTGCAGTGCTCTGTTGGTTCTGATGATTTTGAAATACCATTTTGTGCGCCCAAAAACTTGAAAACCTGCTATTCAAATGTGCGTGGCATTAAACTAATGTCTTATTTCCATGCGACTGCTGGACGGCTGTGCAATATCCAGGTTTCCCAAGAGAGGAGGGTGGAGGCGAAATGCTTACGCTGATTTGCATAAACGCTTCATTATATGCCATTATCATATACATTTTTAGTTGTGTTTGGTCGAGTGAGCAACACCTTCACTTTCGGCGATTTGTTGTTTCGTTGTTTGGCTGTTTTGTTTAATTTCGTGTTGGTTGCTGTTTGCTTTGGAGTTTTGGTTTGGTTTTCCTCCTCCCCGTCTCTGCTATGTCAACAAATTGCTGCTGGACACGATGGACACGGTGGACACGTTGGACACGACGGACGAGATGGAGCCCACAAATTTGATGTCTGTGGGATATTTCCGGCTGGCCATCATCATCATCAGCATGGCTTTGTGGTGGAAGATCGAGACAGGGAGTGGGAGTGGAAGTGGAAAAATCAGAGCCCCTCGCAATTCGTGTGTTATTTTGTTTGGAATTTCGGCACCTGCTGCGAGGTCACGCCTCACTTTCTGGCTACTTTGGCCGCCTGCAATGTGTCCCCAACACCCGGCGGCAATAAATCACGGACGAATCGAGTCGAGGGCGTGTCTCAAGGCAACCCAACTCCGCTGCGTGTACGTACCCAAACTAATTACCCGCCAATTGAAAAGAAACACTCAATGCGACCGAAATAAAGCCGTACAGCGGCATTCCACACGATTCAATTTTAGAATTGTCGCGTAAAAGTTGCTCGACCTTTGCGACTTGCGGAAATCACAGTGCGACATATTTTATTGTCGAAGTCAACAATTAATCGAGTATAAATTAGCACACTTGGGCCGGCAGACTCCTGAATTTACAACAATCGTTGGCCAAAAGGGTGTAGCAATCAAACAGGGAGAGGCATCGACAGCTCTGCGACTCATCAATAATCATATGCTAATTACGTGTCTAAAGCCACCGACTTAAGCGGACAGCTATACTATACTATATATAGCTGATGAGCAGCGTAAATTCCTCATCGGAATGAGATTGAGTCATGGCGACTTTGGGACCTTTGGGCAGCTCCAAAAACCAGATTTGTATCGGATCCGTACTCACGTCTGCGATTCCTCAGGCCAGTTGAGTTCAGTTCAGTTCGGGTTCGAGAAGGAATCACTCAATCGCTAGTGGTCTTCCGTGAAAGAAGAATGGAGAATGGAGAATGGTGAATGAGCATGGAGCTGGTCTCCATCTGCCGTAACTGTATTCCGTAAACCCAGTGTAACCCAGATTAACTGGACCACCGATTGATTGATTATGAAAATGCTGCACATGCGGAAAGCATAATCAATGATGATGATGATATATAAACTGTTACGATGTTTGTTTATTTTTTCAATAAAACGCAGCAAAAGAAGATGAATGCCCGATAGAGAAGACCGAGGAGGAAACCGTAACCATTATTATTATTTATGATTATTGTTTACTCTTGCTATTTCGGTTCGAGTTTCAATGAGAGGCGGAAATGGCCAGTTGAACTAGATAATTGAACGAGTCCGGGTTGGGGATTTCAAAGCCCATCCACACATACATACTCGTACGCACATATCCAATCGGCTCCCATTTTGAACTGCATTCGTTGGTAAAACAAGACTACGAAGTGTATCCATTCATTTCACTGATCTGATCTGATAACACAACCCATTTGCGTAGAATAACATCAGGGTCAGATTGCTGTTAAAAATTAAACTTTCAACTAATTACTGGCGTGTGCAGTGAAATTACATTTATTGTTCCAAACAGTTTTTAATGGTATTTGGGTTTTTAGAGGATAGCCTACCTTCAACTCGATTAGTTCTTAGACATGAAGATAGTGAAGTTGTGTTTTTATCGATTTACTGACCCAAATGAATTCCTGATATCGCTTAGCTAGCATAGATCATTGAACTCTGATGTTCTGCTAGCTGTGATAGAGAATAAGATTGGTGTTGAGTTTAAATTGATTATGTGTTTTAATTTCTTCAAACGAAATCAATTCTTAAGACTTCAGATCCACTCGATTGATAGCTTATGGAGATTTCATGGATTTGTGAAAATATAGGTACATATGTACATATAACACCGAAATCCTTAAAAGCTAGAAAGTTTGCTGGAATCCGTTGACGCATCATAACGTTTAATTTTCCTCAGAGGTTTTCTGCCTCTAAGTACAGGAAGATCAAAGCTCGGCATCTTTGGGGTTCTACGCTTTGACTCATCCAATTAGATGCCGCTGCAACAATGTGAAACTGCAATTTGTTGATCTTGTTTATGCTGCTTTTGCTGCTGCTGTTGAACTTGTTACAGTTCAAATTAACATTTTTATTGAGCGTGGCCGGACCGGATTTTCTTTCTTTTTTCTCTCACTCTTTCCATGTGTGCACGTATGGGTTCGTATCTGTGTCTTGTGTCTTTTGTGTTGCTTTTCAATTTCAAATAGTCTGTCTGTGTGCTTTGGAGTGGGACGCGTGCTGCAAAAATGCTGACCGGTGGCCATGTGAAACCGAAAACCGGCTTGACACGTTGCCAAAGTCAGTGGTTTTCTAACAAATGCCGAAATGCCGTTGGCCCAGCGCGTTTTGCTGGCGACTTTTACAGCGCGTGAATCGCCGCCTTGCTGTTGCTTCCATTAAACTTGAACTTGTCAAGCGATGCGTGGCGATTTTAGGTAACTGATCGCCATCAAAAAAGCCAGATTGGCCACCGGCCATCGGCCATCGGCCATCTATCTAGTGACCGTGCTCAGGTGTCCCAGGTGCGGGCAGAGTTCATTGGAAAACTTTGAAGTGCATTCGTGAATTGGATTCGGGATTGGATATTGGATAAACATTGAATGATTCGTTAGGCAAACTTGGACCGCAAGCAGAGTGTTACATTCGGGACATTGGCCGATTGATTGGCAGGTCCAGCTGCAAATGATGTCCATTGTGATGTCCAGAGAAGCCACAAAGTTTCTGGGACCAACTTTTTGAAGAGTGCTTGCTTGCTCATCCTAGTCCGAAAGCTCAAGGAACTTGCGCAAAACTACTCTTTAGCAACAGGATCAATTTCCCAACCTGCCGAGAAACCCGAGCCACCTTGCAAATATTCATTAGGCTTTGGAAATTATTGGAAAAGCAACATAAAGTTTCGGAAACTTTACTCTGCAAATGCAAACGAAAAATCCAGTTACGAACACATCTGCCGGAGACATCAACAATCATCTGCTGCTGCACTTGGCAAAACGTTTGCAAGTGGCCCATTTGAATGGGATAATTTTTTCCGAAATACGATTTTGATTTATGAAATCGGCTGGTACGAAATCAAAGGGGCTGTGAAACGCCAAATGCCTCTGTATTCAAGACCTATCAATTAATAAAATTAATACTTGCATTTCCCGTTTCGTTTCTGAGCTTTAATCATAGCTTCTACGTTTGAGTGTTTGCTTACACACGATAAATGAAGCTTTGCATTTTCAGTGTGCCCTACTGAGATTACAAACTCCTGGGGCGAATTCTCAACCTCGGTTAAATATTCATACCCCAAAATGGCTTCGGGGCCGAAGCAAAGTTTCATCAATGTAAAAATGCAATTTATGGCTTGTGAAATGCACTTATCCATCACAGAAATCTGAAATGTGAAATGGGAGCCTAGTTTTTAACATTTTGCCATCTGCAATCATAGTTTCGCCCCGAGGCGGTTGAACTTTGCAAATTCGGGTTCGAATTTCGAGGCGAAAGTCGATGCTGGCTGGGGCTCGTGTCAATTTTGGTCAACGCTTTCGCAGTCTGCAATCCAAATGAAGAGTTTACAATGTAAAAGTCTGTGAAAAACCCGTTGGTGGGACAAAAGACCGCGCTGATCGATGTCGGAGAAGGCGAATGACTTTCTCAGTCCGATGACCTGAGCCCCACGATCGATCCATTGATTAATTGACGGCGGAAGGCAAACGCAGCACAAAGTGACAGGTTATGGGACCAACGTGGAACTGCACAACCCACGCACCGTATCAAAGTAGATGTTTTACAACTCCCGCCAGCTTACGGAACTTGGTGCTTATGAGGCATCTAGTCGATTGTGGCTAACACAAAAATTCTCTAAATTCGACCCTCTCCGCTACACTCACACTCACCTTGCCAACACCACTGGTTTAGTTTCACCATTCGGTCTAAAATGAAAATGTATTCAATTTTTTTTATTTGCTACTCCAAAGTGTGGCTATATTGGCCATTTCCACACATTTGGCTGCACTGCAAGGGCATTTCGAGTGTGACCAGGCAGGCAGGAAGGCAAACTTATCATCATCATTGTCAGTCTGCCCCAAAAAGAATCAGACGAAGTAAAGGCGGTGGCAGCGGAAGAGGCAGGGAAGAAGAAGGAGTAGAAGAAGCACCCTTGACTGTGCACTCAGGCATAAGACTTTGTTTTCTAATTTGGCTTTAACCTTTTTGACCAGCGCAGACAGTAAAAACAGACCGAAAAGAGACGATGAGAGGAGCGATAAAAAGAGGGGTAATTGAACCTAGGCGTAACCTTGACTGCGCTGCTGGCCATCAGGCCATCGTGCCCACTCAACGGCCACGCCCCTTTTCGACTTTGTACAGCATTTTATAATTTGTATTTCTTTTGCAGTTGCTCAAAGGCAAGTGAAAAATTCGCGCATCATTTGTCATGAATTTGATTTAAGTTTGTTTGCAACTGCAGCTGAGCAATTTCCCTTCGCCTGAAGCCAAAACTTTTCGCCGCTTTGTGTGTTGCAAGTTTTCATCGCGTTTGATTGCGTTTCGGGAGATGTGGCTGCCCCAAAATGGGCGTCCGCCATTCAATTGCAATTTTACGATTAACTGTGGATATTTTCCAATGGACAACGAAAAGTGAATGAATGTTGAAAGGGCTTAAGTTTATTTTGCAGACTTTTGCCTGGAGAAATCGGATTTATTGTTTTAATCATCATTTTAAATTGCGGCTTAGGGGAAATAATATATGTACATATGCGTGTTATTGGGAATAACAGAGAATTAACCCTTTTTAGTCTGATGGATTCATTTGTTGTTGTTTACTTGGTTGCAGCTGCTGAACAAATGCAAAATGCCTTACTAATCAAGTAACAAATTTCACTGTCAATTAATTTGAATTAATCACGAAGAGAACTTCTTGCCTCCGCAATTGCAACTTTTGTTTAACCAGCAAATACCGTGAGCACTTTGCGTTTAATTAATAGCTGAATCAAATGAAGTAAACAGTTAAGCGCGCCTTAGACGCACAGACGCTGAGTTTCTTGGGACAACTTTTGTGTCTTCCCGGGACGGCTAATGAAGCTGCAGCTCCCTCTGTCTGTCCCTCTGTCCCGGTCACTCGTTTTTGGCCATCTTGCAATTGACCGCATAATAAATTTAAAGAAGCCACTGCCGTTCCAAATGCTGCCTTTCCCTTTCTGGTCCTTGTCGTCAAGTTTTAATTTGTTTTAAAAACTTTTTGATTGTTTCTGCTGCTGCTGCTGCTGCTGCTGCGGTTGCTGTTGTGTTGGCATGCAAATGCCGCTGGTCTGTGCATTCATTTGCAGTTGGCTTGATTAAATTGCATTCGCCTCACCATTTAAAGTTCTAAGTTTCATTCATTTTATTGACACTGGCCAAGTGGAATAACAGTTTAAAGCTTAGCCCAGTCATTTGCCGACGGGTGGCTGTGGAAGGCGGATTCGGAATGCCATGCTTTTGACTGTTGTTGTTGTTGTTGTTCGAGGAGCAGCCAAGTCACAGGTCCCAGCTGTCATTACAATTTCCGCCCGCAAACCAAAACATGAGATGAGGGAGCCGAGCTCACAATGGTGGTAACAACTCAAATGAAATGTGAGCTTAAACCCTTTTCTTATTTGGGCTATTTAGTTTGGATATTACCAGTAATTTTTGCATTGCCCTGAGGAGTTTGCTAATACAAACTACAAACGCGCTAAAAAGAATTGGCAACGGGTCGATGTCCCGGGCATGTGGTATACCCTTTCGGACCACATACTTGTACATATGTACATGTGCATACATACATGAATGTATCTGGCTGGGAACACGCGCCGTGAGTCAACAGCAAGCCACCAAAGTCCATTCCCCGGCATTCTAATGTATTTATGTTAATGCAATAAAAAACACTCCATTTGCAGCACACTCGAAATGTTTTCCATGTTGCCCGGCTGCACTTAGTTGGCAAAGGCAAAAGCAATAGCAAAAAGCAAAAGCAAAAGCAAAAGCGTAAGCGTTATCGCAGCAGCGCCAGCAACACTCGCCGAATAACCTTGTTATTGTTATTTAATTTCCCTTTTTTTTTATGTTTATGTTTTTTGTTACATTTCTGCTGCTGGTCGCTTTTGTTGCTTTTGCTGCTGGCCGCATGATTTATAGCGTTGGCGGCAGTTTTTCTGGTTGCCAACTGCCCGTGCCCCGCCATTTTTTTTGTGCAACTGCCGCACCGTGGAGAGCAGGCCAAGAATTGTGGCAGAAAACTACATCAAGGGGACGCCGAGCCGCCTGCGGAAATCCCTCGAGTTGGTTTCCTAAGGCACTCATATTCCCGAATCCCGAAGGAAGACCGAGTGTGGTTTGTCCTCGACTTCTTTCTCTATTTCTATTTCCATTTCTAATTCCATTCTTTTATTTTCGTTTCTTTTTTGGTTTATTTGTTTGTGGGCGACTGACTTCGCTTCGTCCCACTGTGCGGCTTTTGACTGGTTCTTGTGGCTGTCGTTGTATTATTGCTGTTGCTGTTGCCGTTGTAATGTCTTGTTCATAGACTGCGCCCACTTTCTACAGTTCATATTTCCCGCTCTGCAAGCCTCTTCTCGAGTATGTCATTTGCATTTGTCATAATGGGAGACGCAAGCTGAAAAATCAGGGAGAAAAGGTCGCGTGGCTTGTTAGACACGGCTTCACTTGTTTCGATCCCCTTTTCAAGAGTCAAGTCCCAGTACATTTGACTACCCTCGTGTCTTTATCATTTACCAACTGCGAACTTGCTCAACGATTCTGAGCCGTTTTATCTTCCGAAGCGAAACCAACCCGCCCGCCCATTTAATAAAGTCATTCTATTTGCATTTGAGCCTTTGTCTTGCTATTTATTTGCATTTCCAGGACTTGGTAGGTGCAGATTGCTGATGCCAAAGCAAGATGGTGGAAAATGTGCGACTCAAAGGGAACAGAATGGCGAGCAAATGCCATTTTAATTACATTTGGCTGGGCTGTGCTGGGCTTGTGCTGTGCTGTTTTGGCATTCGGGGTTTTTGGTTGTTTGTCGTCATGTCGCTCTTCGTGTGCAAGTTTTTCAATTAAAATTAAATAAAACGACATAAATCATGATGCTGCCCCGCTCGGGTTCGCTTCGCTGTCAACTGTTCCAAACTAGCAGCGCCAGCACCGCAAGCAACTTCATTTTGGCTCAAGGGGACCACGCTGCGTATGAGCAATCTGCAGCCCAGCTAAGCTCCGTCTCCCTTCTGGCCCAATGGCCCAATCTGCCCCTCTTCCTGCCACCCTGACAACCAGCTGACGGACGTTTTGTTTTGGCTCCTTCTCTCCTCTGGGCGGTAGACAGCAGCCAAAACAGGGGGCGTGGCCGTTGTTATACTTGTCAACAATCATTAATCACTGAGAACTAAAAAGAGAGTACCGGGAACTATGAACTGTTGGCCGAAAGCGGCGATCCGGCAGGAATCTTTCAATGAAGTTCCGTTGGGACAAGTAAATCACTGATGGCCAAAGCCATATGTTGATGGTCAGCTAATTATAAGAAATCCAAGGCAATACTATGCACAAAGACTGATAGATAGCAAATGATGTTATGCAGAAATGAATACTTCCTCTGGAAGAAGAGATGGTTGAAGTGGAAGTGGTTGAAGAGAGAGCTGGTGAGCCAACTCTCCAGATTTCGACCTTCTGGCGTGGTGGCAGGCAGCCACTTTGCCGGCGGCAGAAACACAAAAACTTATGAGCTACAGCAAAACTGCAGCCGTATGTGCACTTGCTATCAGCGCTAATAGCAATTGTGTTAATAATTCACTTTCACTTCTGCCCACGCCCTTTGAAAGTGGGCCAACGAACATGGCAGTGGAAACCTTGAACTGCTGCTTCCCGCATGCTCGCAAATACACACACATGCACATACATATGCACATATCTGGGCCATTTTCACACCTAAGCCTGCCCGTTCGGGCCCTGATCCCATATGCAATATGCGATTGTTTCCAAAGCCGCTGGGGAGCCGTGGAGCCGTGCATTTCAAGACCTTTTACATACCCCTCTTTGTTCTCGCCACTTCAGACAGAAAGCCAAATAGAATTAAAACACTTGAAGGTTAGACCAAAGTACAATGCCCTGCCTTTGGCTTCAATTTATTTGTATTTTTTTTTTTTAATAAACTCTACCCCGGATTTCCTTGCAGCACCACAGCAGCAACATCGAGGTCCTCAGCAGCAGCATCAGACGGCCGGTTGCCTCAAAGTTCCTTAGCCTGCGTGGCACGTGGCATCCATCAGGTGAGCTTTTGCAGGCCAGTATTAAGTAGGTGGTGGCATGGGGAATCTTAAGCTGTCGGTGACACAAATAGTACAATTCTTACTTGGAATTCTTACTTACAAAAAAAGATGTTGCATTTTGTTACTTCGCTCTTGTAGTTTATTTAAGATCTACAATTATTTAAAAAATAGAATGAAATTAGATCGATGGCATGTGTCCAGATGCGGTAAGCCCCGTTTTCAACTCGGTCATTTCCTAGCCGAATAACATTTCGCATCTATTTTCCAGACCTGAAATGAGTTTCGGCTCTGTTTGTTGGCTTGTTTGCCATAAAAAGAAAAGCATACGCAGTCATATGCCTGTATATGTTTGTGTGTTTAAGCCTGTTTATTATATTTTAATTTGCTCAATGTTCCGTTCACCGTGCACTCCTACCTAAACAAACTCCTGCCCCCCGCCTTTAGCCATCACGTTCTCCCCTCTTCTCTTGTTGTGTCAAGTGGCTGGCTTCGTAAAATGGCCAACGGGCATGCCAACAACAAATATAACAACAAACAAACCAACCAGCCAACCAAGGACCAGCCAAACAACAAGCTCGCATTAAACGCTTCGCTTTATCCTGCTGACTGAGCTTTTGCCTCTTGGATCTGGATGCCAGGGAGATACAGGTTGATTTCCCGATTTTGGGTCAGTCAGTCAGGCGAGCAGGCGGGCGGGAAGTTCGCTTTGATTTCGATTCGCTACGGCCGGACCGGACCTTTCATTCAAAATGTATTTTCGCCCAGAAGCTATTCGCATTATCGGCTGCACAATATCTCCTCCCTGAAATTGTTAACCGAATTCAGCTGACTCCTCCTCTCCTGCATCGTCTAATTTATGACACAAAAAGATGACAAAGGGGCAGGCGAAGAATCAACATAAGCAGGTGCCACAGCTAAAAAAAAAAAAATAGGGATGGACATGTGGCACAAGCTGTGGCTCGAAGCAACATTTGAATTACCTTTGCAACTTCGGATTGGAATGCGTTTCTTATGTCTGCATTGGTATAGATTGCCATTTAACTCGTCAATGCCGGAATGCCGGAATATCCAGGAACTCCCTTCGGCCACCTTCTCTGCTCTTTTGATTCTCGTTGTGGGTTGTACTATTTTGTCGGTTTTTTTCACGGTGTGTGCCACGACCACAAAATTTGTTTATGTGCCTCCAGCCAGCCAGCCAACTCCCGTTGTTTCGCCCGCCCCGTTTTTCCGTTTTTCCAACTCCGGTGCTGCATTTGACTTTTATATGTGAACTAATTCATGAAAAATGCATGTTGCCTGCCTGCTGCCTTGTTGCTCGTTTGCTCGCTTGCTTGGCTGCTTGGCAGCTCGTGCTCTTGCTATTTGATTTCTGTGCTTTTTGCCTTTTGCTTTTGCTCTTGCCTTGGCTTCTTGCTTTTTGCCATTGCTCGGTGTTTGGAGTTTGGAGTTTGGAGCTCGGTGCTTGGTGCTCGGAGCAGGGCCCAAATGAAGAAAAACCGGCCACCATAAATCGTTGTCGTCATCTCGCGCTGCACTCGTTCACCAAACTGAAAATGCGAATGGGGATGTGAATGGCAAATGCTCTGGCTCTGGCTCTGGCTCTGGCTCTGGCTTTGGCTTTGGCTCCTTCTCGACCACCACCAGTGCCATATATATTCCGTCTTCTGAAAGCCAACTTCAACTGCATCGCCTCGCCATCGTCACCGCCAACGTCATCTCCATCTGCAAACTCTAACTCTAACTCCAACTCAAATCTCCATCATCCGGCGCTCGTTCGTTCTGCGGCTTTGTTCGTGTGGCAAATAATTAAATTAAGATTTTTATAGCTTAATTGGATGTTTGTCGTGCAGCGAGCCGAACGCCAAGTGACGAATGCCTTCCCCACCACAGTCCGTTACATTTCAAAGTTGACACTGGGAAATAAGAGACACAACATAAAGCCATTTTACTTTACCATCGGCGCATTTGCCAGTTGCGAGTTGCAAGTGAAAGGCATCGCATTGGGGGAGGTCTTTGGTCTTTGGTATCTGGTCTCCCTTCCAGTCCAGTCCTCCGAGTCTCAGGTTCTCACTTAGAAGAGATCTTGCAACTTAGCCAGCCAGCAAATCTAATCTGCAGAATTGTTAGCGTGGTGGTTCTACATCTTGAACAATGCAATATAATCGATTGATGGGTTAAACCTTGACATTTCTTGCGGACTAACAGTGACAGTATCTTGCCATTTATTTAACTATGCCCCAGTCAGCTCCACAAAAGGACGATCGTTAGGATTGATTCATAGGTGAGACTATGAGCCGAACTTAGATTCTGGATAATATTTTCCTTGCCACCCAAGACTGTCGTGGTATATGCTGGTTAGGCAATCTACTTACTAGACTATTCCATTTTCCATGGCATTTGATTCTAAAGCAATTCTTTCTGCTGGCCGCCTAGTGTTCTCAAAAAGCAAAATGTCCAACCTCGTTGCATGTTTTCGATGTCCGTGGTTCGACTTTTGGCTTTTGGCTTTAGGCTTTAGGCTGCCGTTGTTGCTGTGGTGATTGTTGCTTTTTGGGGTTACCTGGCCACTGTGGGGCACCCAAATCTGCACAGAATCTAAGCGCACGACGTCTCTGCAGCAATCCTTGAACTTTTCTCTTTTCAAAAATGCACGGCGGCATGAAAAAAAAGTCGCGATAAAAGAGGGGTCGGTGAGGCAGCTGTTTGCGCGGGGTTTTCTTTCAATGCTGCACAGAGCAAAAAAAGGCCAAACTGCTTAACAATAGCATGTTTTCCTGGTCCATTAATATTAAACAAGTCTGTAGAAAAGAATCTGTCCTTCTGACTAATAAACTAATCTAAATTATTATTATTATTATTACTAAATTATAGCATAGGTTCATTTTTATATGGGGAAAAGCGATTTTGCGATGAGAATCGAACGGTTTGGTTCTCAATTTCTCACTGTATAGCTGGGAAATGGAAAATGAAGAGAGGAAAGGAAAGGGGGCTTACTTATGCATTCGGGTTTCATTAACATGCAGTTGACTTTGGACGGCGTCGCCCGCGTCATCAAAAGCATAAATTCCATATGCAAATTGAGGCAGTTGGCTCGGTCACAAGGTGGTTCTGCCAGGCGGTGGTTACTGGCACTGGTTCCTAGTGGTTCGCTCGGCTTTGTGCCTTTCAAAGCTACAAAAGGGCGAAAAAAACATCGTATGGCCAGAACAAGAACAAGAAGGAGAAAGCAGAAAACAGAAAAAGGAAAACTGAAAACTGAAAACCAAACCAAACCAAAGAGTCGCCATCAAATGGAGACCAAAACCGAGCGAACCACACCGTGCGGATCTGAGAGTCTGGCCTACAGAATGGCCAACATATTACAAAAGCCATATTCCTACTCTGAATTATTGAAATTGAATTTAAAGCAATCTAAAGTCTATCGAATTAGCTAAGCATATAACATCAACGGATAGCCTAAATGTTACCCATTACAATGGGAAATATACTAGTAGAGTGCAGGCGAGGACCGCGAGGACCGCGAGGACCAGGAATCTGGGTCCTTTAAAATCGACCAATTAAGTGCATGACTTCATTTCCACTGTGTATTTTTGACCCACCAAGTTGGTTACGCTTATTCATCCACCCAACATCACCGTCCCACCGCCCCCCCCCCCCCCAAGCCCCCTATGCCACGCCCCTGGCCGCAGCCCCACCTTTTTGGCGACTTTGCTGTTGCCTTTGTTTGTCGCCGGCCCTTGTTGCCGTTTCCAGTGCTATTCCTATTGCCATTGCCATTGCTATTGCTTTGCTTTTGGTGCTATTGCAACTGCGAGTGGCAGCCATTTGCTGCCGTTTTTGTGGCACTTCTCACTTTCCGTTGTTTGCTTTTTGCCGGCACTGTTTGCTTACGTTGCCGCCCATGCCGTTATCCCGCCATCCCGTTATCCTGCCATCCCTGCGCCTTGCGTTCCGTAAAAAGGTACATACGTATAGCTGTCCGGCCGTAGATAGTAGCACGGTACGGCCATTGTAATGCCTTCCGGGAAAGCTGCCTGCTCTCTGTTTTCCGTTCTCCGTTCTCCATTCTCCATTCTCAACTGGGATGGAATGAATTCCGGCTACGTCGCGTAACCTACTCACGTAAATGTGTCACGTCGCCGTATTATATTGAAACGAGGAGTAATTGCGTTCAGTTTCCTAGGTTCTTTACGTAGTTAACGTAATTTCTGGATATTTTATGGCTTATTAGCCTCGCTGTTCTCGCCGAGATTAGGCGATGGAGATGAAGGGCAATGGGGCTGAGCTGTTGGCGTGATGCCCTAGATCACTTGAATTTTCCTGCAAATTGAGTTTTCATAATTTCCGTATAATTGATTTAATCGCTCGCCCAAGTCCCTTATCTGTGCAGCATGCCTTCGATCGAATGTCTCACATGTCGCATTCACCCAGGCAAATATTTTGCAATTTGCTCACGTAATTGTCTCACGTCAGTAGACAACGTTATACATACTTGCAGCGGTACCTGGCTTCTGCTTCTTCTCCTCACACCCCTTTCCCATTTCCCATTTCCCATTCCCCTTTCCCCACTACCCATCTATCGGCTTAGCACCTTGCAACGGAATCTATTGACTTGTTGCCGCCACATTAAGCGGGCTGCAGCAGCTGGGGCAGAAGCTGAGAATTCGACTGCGACTTCCATTCAGCAATGTTAGTTCAAGCGACAACGACCGGATTGAGGATGCATCAGCATCAGCCAGCATCAGCAGCAGGGAATCGTATTCGTAGTCTGATCCTGAATCTGATTTGAAGGCATCCTTGGCGCATTGCAATCAAAGTCAGCGGCCTGAGTGACAGCGAGACGAACTTCTAGATACGCCGTCCCATATCGCATCTATCCTTCCTTGAATCTCTCTCTCCCCCTTTCCCTTTCCCTCCCATCTCACGTGCCATTCAAATTGGCGCTGACAACTTACGGAGTTGGCACGGCGGCGGCGGCGGCGGCTTGGTTGCGTGCCCCGACTTGTCTCCAGTCTAAGGTCTGAATCCAGATCCGAATTCGAGACGAGACTGGGTCCAACAATATGTATAGCGACTTGAATGACTGACTGACTGTCGCGCAGGGAACTGCCGCAGACACAAACCAAGGAATCGGGGAGTCGGAAAATCGGAAAACCGGGGGAGGGATGAGCACAAAGACTGCCTAGCATTCGGCTGCTTCCTTATGTTGTTAGCTGGAACGTGACAGGAAAATCAAACACGCAAAAATCCACATTGGCCGACATGCACTTCAAGAAAAGGGTAGGGCATTGTGATTTGAACATTACTTATGATAGCAAGCATTTTAAGCTCAATCGATATTCAGCAGCCGTCTCTCCGTTTACAATTTACTAAATTGTTTTTTACCTTTCCGATCGCCTCGCTTTCTCGCAGTGCACTGTGGTGGCTGGCTTCAGATAAACGGAGTGCACACGCCAACACAAACTGAGACTTAAATTTAAACACCGAGCAGACTCTTGGAACGATGCTCGGACACGGTTTGCAGTGGGTTTCTTGGGCGTGCAGCATGCAGCATGCAGCACTGATTTCAGTGGCATGCTGCAGCAACTGCGACTGCAACAATGATGGCAGCCACGGCAGCGACATCAGTCGAAACTAAACAGTTCGTGTCGCATTTATATAGACAACGTGCAGTCAAAGTTTTGGGCCTCCGTCTCCTTTTTTGTGTGTGTGTCTGTCGCATCTGGTTAAACGTTGATTTGCTCCTCTGCGAAATTGTTTCTCAATTGCGTTGGCCCTGTCACACATGGCCATGTTTGCGGGTTGTGTTGTGACCCCTCGATTCTCCCGATACCGCCCCATTCCCCCCGAGACCCCAACCACTACCACTGCCATAATAGGTACCCCTGCGAAAAAAAAGAAGATACAGATACTACAGATCCAACCGATTGGAGTTTGGGGTGCGAGATGCAGATAGCACGCGGTGGCATGGCTGTCGGTCAAGGCATTGTCGTGCACTCCACACCGATTTAAACTCCGTCTTTATCTCGGGATGACGCAAGCGGATTGCGCAACTTATCAGCCAGCCAGTCGCGTAAGTCGCCAACCATTGTATGTTGCATCTGTAGAATACAATTGCTGGTTGCTCGTTCGTTCGGCTCGTGACAGGTATTGCTTAGACTGGCGACTTAGAAATAGAGAGTCAGCGCTGAGAATGATGGGTCTCCTGCAATTAAACATGGCAAAAAAGCAAAATATATATATATATATATCCAGAAAGATAACGCCAACAACGTCATCAAATCACGATGCTTAAGTGGATAATACATTAGTATTTGCAAATGACTGTCATTTCGAGGCGTTAGTTAGTAGTGGCAGTGGGGAGTAGTCAAAGACATCAATCTAAACTGAAGAGCCTGTTAAATTTGCAGACAGTTTAAATGATTTCAAATTTAACACCACTTAATAGGCGTCTTATCTTTTATGATGCAGGGATTGAGTCAAGCTTCACATCCGTACATTTATGTTGATTAGTCTAGTCTAGCCAACAATAAAGAAGCTGTAAAGAAGGGGCCACAATGCTATTTAAAATTAAATACTTTAGTCGGTCAAATTAATAATTCACTGTATTCCAATGATCGCCTCTTTTGGCCAACGGAGGTGCAAAAGTATCGAGCGAAAATGTCGCAACTTCTTGTTTGCTACGTTATTAAAGTTGCTGGGGATGGGTTTGGACGGTGGGGGCGTGGCTGCCGCCCCTTTCGGATTGCGCCATGTTGCGGCACTCTTGGCCATTTCCATTTCCCATTTTCCGTTTCCCGTTCGGGCCATTTTCCATTTGCATATTGGTCATCACCCGTTTCATGTCTTTTGACAATTTGCCGCATTGTTTTCTGTTAATTGTTATAAATTTTAAATCACTGACAACAATTGCGTGCATTTGTTGCTGTTGACGATGATTGTTATCATCGAGGTTGCTTTTATTTGTTTTGCGGTTGTTGCTGCTGAATTACGAGATACATTTGCAGCGCTGCGGACCACTTATGGCCATAAATAGTCCGGCACAAAAATAATAATCAGGCAGGCTTTGCATGGGTTAATAAAAGCCAAACCCCTTATCCTGGGTACTTTGTGCTGCCTGCCCCGCCATCGTTAATTGAAATTAAATGTTCATTTACTGAACTTCTAATGGCAATTGAAGCTGAAGCACGTGGATGCGAAGGGGCACCTGGTGGAAGGGGTTGGTTGAGGGAGAGGGGCAGGCGAAACGATAATTGCCAAAAAGAATGGCTGGCAAATCTAAAACACTTTAACCGACTGACCCGAAATGGTATGGTTCCTCTGTGCGACACAATATTTGTAATTCAATTTGAGCTGAATTTTGTTTGCCAAGAGCGAAATGTATCCGCCAGATACGCCACGCCACGCCACATGCCAGGGGATGGTGCTAAAACAAATTTCATTTGGCATCAAAAAACGGAAAATCAACTTAGGCGACATATTGAGAAATCATTTTGCTATCAATCGTGGGGGGAAAAGCAAGGAAGCGCAACGAAATCCGAGAAAATCGAGAAGGCAGCGCCACCAGAAGTTGCGGCGCACGTACGCAAATAAAAGGATGTGAGGCGAATTAAAATTGCAGACGCTACACCACAGGTACGCAGTGAAAAAATTGATAGGATTCGTAGAATCATTGACATAGCATTTCAATGAGCAGCAGGGTATGTAGATTAGATACTTTTTTTTTTTTTAGGTATAAATGATTTTTGAATAGCAACAAGCGCCGATCAACTTCATATAATTGACTTTGAATCATATTTATTTATGCGGCCTAGTTTGCTTTGGAGTTTTTTTTTCGCGGTGTACGATGTGCGTATGGAGCTGAAGCTACAGATGCGGATACGAGATACTCGCGCCCATGCGAAGATACATATGCTGCGGCGTATCTGCGAGATGCGCGATGCTCAGTGCTCAACACTTCTCGCGATATACTTAAGTTCATTTGCGCCACTTTGCGTCTGCCACCTGCATTTTAAATGCGCTCGTGTTTCGACTTTTGGTTTTCATTTTTCGGCTCTCGGCGCGCGGCTTCATTTCCGTAACAACCATACAGAGATACAAATGTGGCCCCCATCGAACGGAGCTTTGCCACCGTGCCACTTGACCCGACCTTTCATTTAGATTCTTTCTCGTCTACTCAACTTCACTCTTTTGCCCAAACCACTTTATTTCGATTAATTTTCCTGGTTTTCTTTCTGCTTCCCCGACCAACTCTGGCCATTAGCGGGGATACATAAATAGTTTAGTGCTCGGAGGTTCATTGAATCACCTTATTTGCATTAATGCCAATGATGCCGGTGCTGATGATGATTCATTCATCTGGGGACCTGACTTTGCACCTGGCATCGTACCTATAAATAGCATGCTAATGAGCAACTTTAAAATTTGTCTTCATCGCTCGCATACATAAATCAATCAGCCGGCTGGAAAAATCCAAACGAGCTATGATCGATCGTACCTGGAATGTGACAGCATTTATAGGTATTACGTGTGCCTGCCAAGGTTTCAACAACTTCAGGAGTACCCGGTTCAGTTATTTTCCCCAATATGACCTCACTCACCACCGCGTGTGTCGACGTTTGTCAGGTTTATAGAGTCGCGAGCTATTCCAATAAGTCGCTTATATCTCCTATATGTGTGTATCTCGGCTCCAAGGATCTGTAGCCAATTTGATTTCCCTTGAACTCAGCCAGATTAATTGGCGCTTTGCCAGAAACTAACGTTGTCTTCGGCACATTTCGGTTCGTTCGCCTCTGGATCGCCAGCGGATCAATGAACCGCAGATCAGTGCTCGCCGTTTAGGGGCAATCTACCGAGGTATCCATGGACTTAATTTCTTTGCTGGGGCTCTGGCTCTGGCTCTGACTCTGACTCTGGGTCTCGTTCTGGACAGGCGATAGCAAGAGTCATTGAGGCTCATTGACCCATTTTGGTAGCCGAATACCTACCTGAATCCCATTACCATCATTACCATTTCTATTGCTTCCAGCGGGTTTTCAGTTGAATTCTATTCCCGCTCTGGGTGCGACACACATTCCGGCCGGAGATCGATCGAACCTGTTTTGCCTAGCAAATTACATACCAGCAGCTGCTATAAGAACTTGTCGGGTTCTATTTTGTACTTGTAGCCGTGTTTTGTGCTTGGCCTTTGAATAATCGCATAAGCATGACGCGTATTTAATGGCAAATTGACCCAAATCGTTTCAAAGACCTCGCAGATTTATGGGTATGGGTAAGCGAAAGCCCGGGGCGAGCGTCTTTGCTAAGTGATAAATGATAGATCCCCGGGCCACAATCCACACTCCACACTCCACACTCCATGCTCCATGCTCCACACAAATCAAACCATATGTATCTCCCAAAATGAAGGGCCTTGAACTCGGCCAGGAGAGAGAACGAACGATCTGTTTGGTAGCATAAACAAATGTTCGGGCTAGTTGAAAATGTCATACGGAATATCCAATCTTTCGGGATTAAAGCGCCGAAAAGGGGGGGAGGAGGAGCACAGGTGATTTTGAATTTTTCACGAGCCCTGCAGCAGCCCGCTTCCCCTTTCCTCACCCCTGCCTTTGGGCTTGTGTTGAGCTCGTTGAAAGCTGGTTGCAACATATTCGGTTTCGCTGCATCTTTGTATACGAGTATCTCTGTATCTCGGCCTGGTGTTTGCAAAAAGTTTGCGGCGCATGCAAATGAAATGGAAAACATTTGAGTAAAAACTTGCTGTTCCCCTCCGGCGGCTGCCCACCCCACCTCTTTTTTGAAACATCCCTGCAGCTGATTTTGAATGCGGCAAAAATGTTGCACAAAGTTTTCGGGACTCAACTTAAACAAATACCGAAAATGATGTGAATGTGCAGGCGAACTGCAGTTTGGAAGTAAGTGAACTGCATTTGCAATCTACTAGAGGTGGAAAGCAGTTTAGAACTTTGTACGTTCCTGTGCCACTTTTGATTGCCTCTTAATCGTAGGTTATTCCAGTAATATAGGTTTCTAGTTTGCACGAGAGTGAATAAATGCACTAAAAATAAAAAGAGCTGTAAGCAATTTGACAGCTACAGTGGACACTCGCCTCCAATTGAAAGCGACAGAGACAAAGAGCAACGGCGCTGAGCTGCAATGCAAAGCGGGATGGGAATCAGAACGGGCTATCCTCACAGCTCCCGAGGCCAACGTACACAGAGTTATGGATGTGTGTGGTCCTGACCCAAAGGGATTCCGAGTGGGCAAGAAGCTGGATGCAATGTCATAAATATTAGAAGGCCTTGCCGCCAGACACAGTGTTCAAATGCTGGACGCTGGATGCTGAATGGTCAATGGCGAATGTTGAATGGTGAATGGCGAAGGGAGCTATGTCCGATGTCCAATGTCCAACGTCCAATGTCCATGTCCGTCGTTTGTCTTTTCTCGTTTGTCGCACGCACAGCCCGCAATTGCAAAGATACAAAGCGCAGATAGGCAAACAGATTGTCGCCTGCAGCGTCGCCTTTTGGGGGAGGCGACTGTACCAGGGGCGGCATGTACGTAAGTACACATGTGTGTGTGTGTGTGTGTCTACTTCACCACCGAATGCAAGTGAATTGGTTGTTTTCCAAAGTGAACAGTGGTTGGAGCAGAAAGGGAGATACATAGACATTTTAAAACAGGTTAATTAGTGGGGCAAAACTAGACTAAATCCTTCTAGTTTTCCAGTATTTTATGCAATACTGTTTTGTAATGCCCCCATGTCCAACATACATATATGGGCTGACATTGCAGCCGCATTTTGCCACTTCAAGACCACTGTAGCTGCTGCTGTATTGTGTCGCTTTTAGATTGTTTTCCATTAGGCTAAGGACCTTCACCCACTGCAGCTCCCTCGTTCCTCGTCGTCCTGGTGGGTATTTTTCGCCCCAGGCTAGAAAATATTACACGCAGTTTTCAACTTGACATTTTGCGCCTGACCAAAGTGGAAAACGAGGATTGGGTCTGGGGGCTTGAGGTTGGGCAACGGAAACAGACCTACCGGCTGGCCGCCAGCTTAAAAATGAATGATTAGGGGGTGGAGAGAAGTACAGGATGAAATGACAAAAGCAACGCCTTCTAACGACCCACCATTTCTCATTTTCCATTTCTCATTGCAGCGCCTCAGGCTGAATAAAAGGAAATCCCAGCCATAAAAAGTAAATCACTTCGGCGCCAACCAGTTCCAGTCATCATGGCTCACTCCAAGGTGATCCTTAAGATCCTGTTTTCGCTGTGCGTCTGGTCCTTCGTCATCATAGGACTGTTCAAGATGCACGGTACTAATCTGGTGCCCCAGGAGTACCAGCAGGTGCCACTCAACGGACGCATCCTGCTGCAGAAAGACATTCGCTATGCGGAAACCACCTCCACGACCACGGATCACTTCGATCCCAGCGAGATACTGGTGGACAATCGAACAGGTGAGCACGAATGCTGCGGTCAAATTAAATGACGGCAAATAATTTAATGGGGTGATCCTATAAGAACAATTTTACTAAATCTAATTGCCGCAATCATTCCTTTCTCTGGCAGCCATGGACGACGACCAGTTGGTCCGAGACGTGGAGTCCCGCATCCCCTCTCTGCCGATCGCCTACTGGAGCAAGAATAAGAACTTCCTGCAGCAGAAGTCGTCGACCTGCGCGAAGTACCCCTCCATTTTCGAGCTGGAATTCAACAACATCTACTGGCAGACGCTGCGCACGTCGAACGGAACGTTCCAGCTTTTTGGGGCTTATTACGACATCCGCCGCACCTCGTTGCTGGGACCCACTGTGCGGATCCTTGGAATGATCGACAGGATTGAGCCCAAGGTGAAGACCTACTGCCAGTTCTGGTTTGACGGCCAAAAGGAGCCGTTCATCGTGAAAACGTTTGAGTACAAGTACATCTGGTACAACAAGTGGGGCAACTACAAGCAGGGCATCTACCAGCCATATCTGATCGCATGCCAGATTCCCAAGCCCTTTCACGGCGTGGTGCCCAGCTCCGTGTCGATGGTGGAGAAGGAGTGTGATACGGCCACGAACAATCTGCGGGTCATCTACAACCGACCGCCCGACGACCAGAAGAAGGGATTTGCTGTCTGCGTCAAGGGATTGGACTTCCTCTACGACGACCTGAGTGTGCGGCTGATTGAGTGGATCGAAATGCTCAATATCCTTGGGGCGGACAAAATCTACTTCTACAATCTTCAGGTAATATTGTAATGCACATGTACTCACAAAAGTCTACTTCCAAATGGCTCAAGAATATCCATTGGAACAATTGCTCAGCAAACTGATATTCAATAGCCAATCCACACTCATCGTTCACCTATCCCTCGACAGGTCCATCCCAACATCACCAAAGTGCTCAATCACTACGAACAGGAGGGCAAGGTCCAAGTGATCCCGCTGACATTGCCCGGTGGGCAGCCAAACGTGCCGGGATTCCAGCACCTTTACCTAACTAAGAAGACGAACCACAAGCGCCAGAACGAGGTTATTCCGTACAACGACTGTCTGTATAAAAATCTCTATCTGTACGACTACATTGCACTGCTGGACATTGACGAGGTGATCATGCCCAAAGGCGGAGCGGTTTTATGGTCCGAGTTGATGGACAAAGTGCGTCCAGAGTCGCGCAAGATCAAGCCGGACGGATTCCACAGCTACAACTTCCGCAACGTGTACTTCTTGGACGACCAGCAGCACGAACACGGCTGGCACAAGGACATACCCAAGTACATGCACATGCTGCAGCACGTCCATCGTGCGAAGAACTACACCAAGCCGAATCAGTATGTGAAATGCTTCCACGATCCGGAGCGCGTGCTCACCCTCCACAATCACTTTCCACTGAGCTGCTTGGGCGGCGTCTGCAAGTCGTATCCTGTGGACACCAAGGACGCCCAGCTGCAGCACTATCGGGCGGACTGCGTCAAGACGCTGAAGAAGAGCTGTGAGGAGTATCGGGAGCATTCAGTCGAGGACAAAACCATTTGGAAATACAAGGACGAGCTAATCCGACGCACTATTAAGGCGCTGGACACCCTCGGCTTCTTCCGCCGCCAAGGATTGAATTCCGCTTCCGGTTCTGGGAGCAGCAGCAGCGGATTGGGCACCACCCACTCCACGGAGCGGTGATTCACACTTCTCGGGGGCGGAGGAGGCGGATGGTCCTGGCCCTGGCAACTGGTTGAAGCATCGGGCAGCAACATTGGCAACGAGGAGTTTTTCGTGTGAGGAGGCCAGCGGATGCCGTGCGTTTCACAATCCGAATCCGAACCGGACTCCGATCCCAAAATGGAGAACCCAGAACCCGTCCTCTAATCCCTGAGTCTCTGTTGCGCAGAGGATCACTTGTCTCTGAGTTTAGTTACTATATATGTCCAGAGTTCCCATCCAAACCCCATACGTAGCGAGGCACTGTTTTTGATTGCAATTCGATGGCATTTGTAGTTTGTTTTTAGAGCGTTGTTAAATATTACTCAACTGAGTAATACATGTAAGTTAACAATGCTTTTATAACGTTTGTAATATCCCATTGAGTTTGGTCCCTTGTAAAGATCTTCCGTCAGAATGCATCGAAATCTAAGACAGAAGCAGAGCTTACTAGTATGGCTAGTGTATAGAAGAGGCGTTAGTTAGTCGCGGAGTTGGGAGAGAAATCTTTTGAAATTGTGCCTTCGAACTTGGATTGTAGTCAGTCCCGTCCCGACCCGACCCGACCCGACCCGAATGACCCGTCCCGTCCTCCCCTATCATCCCTTCCATATATCCCAATTTTACACTTCCATTCGCAAAAAAAAAAGACACAAGGTCACAACTTTTCAAAAAATGAGACCCATCATAACATTTGCTTAAGTTAACAACAGAAAGAGAGTCGAGGATGAGGGGCAAAAGTGAAGGAAACCTAAACTAAGTTCAAGACTGATGATGTTTATTAAGAATTATAAAAACGAAAGTGAGGAAATTTCAAGCGAATTTTTGTTTTCACATTTGGATAGAATCGATATTATTGTTGTTGTATAGGCAAGTAAATGCCCCCCTAAAAATCGCAAGCGAAATATATCACTAATGCTAAGCAAAAGACAAAGCAAATTGATCAAGTTTGAGTTGTAAACTGTAAATAGGAAAATTGTTAACGAAGAGGACAAAGCCCTAAGGATAAAACTAACTATATGCGGATTAGGCCGATGTAAATCGGACAAACTAGCAGGATATTGAAGAAGAGGGGACGAGGATTAGAGAAGCTGCTCAACCCAATCCTTAAATGGTGTTTATTACCGATCGACCATCATACCCAATATTCATGTTTTTTAACTTGTACATACACATACACACACACACAAACACAAACACAAACACACACACACACACACACACTTACATAACACAGCACACAAATACACCACGCACATTTCCTTATGTAATCTATATTAATTTTTTTATAGCAGCTTAGTCAAATTGTTGTTGAAGCTAGAAAGAGTCGTGTACAGTTGGGGCAATTTGGTTTGCCTGCCAAAACTATTCGATAGTTTTACGACTACACATAAACGAACACAAATACATATACAGATACAGATATACAGATATAGACATACTTCAGTGTATTAATGTTAGTTGCTAGCTGATAAGGACAACCCGTGTGAAGGAAACCCAATTTTCTTTACTCATTTTTTTTTTTGAGTAGCTAATAAACAACATCTGATATGAGAACAAAGTGATTGGAGAATAAATTAAAAAAAAACATTTCGACTAATAGTATCAGTTATATTGAAAGCAAATTATACGTTTAGATATTAACTTAAATTCCCGATTCTGTATCCAACCTTAAATCATAATCTCTATCAGCAGCCGTTTTGGGATAAACCAAAGCCCTTTTCAGCACTCTTCCAGCTGAATGGCTCGGTAAGGATACTGTGATACGGCGAGCGTGCCAACGACGTGAGACACCAAACTTCCAGGAATGTAAACAACAAAGCATTTAGAAGGCACAAATGAATCTACTTTACGCAGGAGCAGCAGCAAAGGGGAAAGTCCTCCAGGATACCTAAAGCCACTCCACACAAAACTTTCTGCCCAAAGAGCCGAGGGATATCCAAGGAAGTTCGCAGGCACCGGACAGGACTAAGAACAAAAGGATATGGCTGGAGGTTGGGGGCGAAGAAATTTGTATAAACGCAACTTAAGTGAGCATTAAACACGCTCCACTGGAGGACCAGAAACGGAGCCGGGTGCCGGGAGCCGAGAGCAGGGAGCAGGGAGCTGCGGAACGGAACTCGGGAGCTGCTGCCAAGTTCCCGGGCGTCTAAGTTGGTTAATAAACATTACCAACGCCACAAAAACCATTTACGTGAACTATTAAAATTCCGCAGCATTTAAGTTGCCTACCAGCGCCCTTTCTTAGCCTTGTTTCACGATTATATTTATTTATATGGCACACACGAGGCGGAAACGACGGCAACAGTTTATGGACTGCAGGATAATGATTATGTTGATGGCGACGATGGTTATGAGGCGGTTTTCAACACTTTCCAGCAGCCAGCAGCAGACTACTGATTGAACATTTTCAGCTCCTAGCTTCCAGCTACCCGGAGCTTCACACAAAAAAAAATGAGAATTCGAAATGCGGCGAACTAATTAAAAATCCTATTCCCAAAGCTATTCCGTGGCATATGCGTTCCATTCATAATGCAAGCGCATAAATTCAGGAATAAAGAGCGCTGCTTAAAAATTAAAATCCGCAATTACACGACAGCCCCAGGTGATGATGATGTTGCAACTCCAAAACCGCATAAAATTCATACCCTGCGGTCAGTCCGTCGTCTGGTTGATTTTTCGTATGGCCCACTCTCTGTCCGAAAGTCTGTTTTCTATTCCGTTTCCCGTGATATTTCGGTGTATTTCTTGTCCCAACTGTGTCCATGCATTCGGGCATCGAGTTACATTCGTCCGCGGAACCTGGACGAAACATCCCGCACCTGACTGGCAACTCGAAGCTATTGTGGAGTGATGGCACTGCACTGGAAAACGCATTCCCGTAACTTCCTATCTAGGATCTTTTGCAAATTATGGTATTCCACCATATAAAAAGTAATGTAAAATCCCAAATAAGAAGACTTTACTCGTTGAGTTTTTGTAAGAAACTGATTTTATTTGGAAATATCTTCGGTTTAAATAGGTGACATGAGAATCGCATCTTAAAGTAAATGGCCTACGCAGAGGCCTAAGTAAATAGTCCCCGCCTTATCGAGGTCCCACGCTCGGGCACATCTGCCTATCTTGAGCGGCGAGGACCTTATCTGTGGTCTCCCACTAAGGGACTATTTTAGGAGGCGGGGAACGATCTCAAGTGACTGACTCATGTAGTGTGCACTTAAATTACATGTTTTTGAGCAATGCACCCATGTCGCCTTAGATAACAAAATCCTAAATATAATTTATCGCTCTCGATTCATTTACATAAGATATGAACGGAGCCCAAAATTGTAAGTCTTTAAATATATTCGTGTTCATGTGTGAACATTCTGCCAAAGGGCCAGCAAGCTGAGATGTACATTAGTATATTAGTTGCATTTATAACAGTAGTGGACTGTATTTATTTGATATATGTTCATTTATTTTGCAACTAAGATTTCAATGGGCCTAGTTTTTCTGGCTTTTAATTTTATTGGATTACAATTATGGTTTATATTATTTTTAATTCAACAATTTGTACTCAATTAACTTATTTTAAACATTTTGCTTTTTCTATGTAGAAGTACATTTTCTATTAAACAACGATATAGTGGACTGTATATTTTTATTTGTTATATTATTTTATTGTTTATTTACTATTGATATTTATAGTACTGGCAACGGACCTGCAAAGGTTATTGCTTGCATTCTTTGTTGCACAGCACATTTCCGTATGAAATATATTATTAATACTATCATTAGTATTAAAGCAATAATTAATCCAGCATGTCCGGAAATATGATGGAAATGTAAATCTTTCAATTTTTGATGGTTCTCTTTCATAAATTTAATTTCATTATTCAATCGTTCAAATTCCTCAGTATGATTTAATATTGATAGTTTCAGCGGATCCCAAATAATCTTCGGCGCTTCACTAACTTCTCCTATATAAGGTGTTGATAATAATTCTTCACTTTCGGACTGAATGTTATGGTGGGCAACTAGAATTTTATCGTCGGTTCTTGCCGTACAATATGGCGCAATGCTTAAAACTCCTTGCTGAGGCAAATCAAACAATTCAATTTGAGAGCCAGTACATTGCAGACGGACTTTTGAATTCGCAGGAACCTTAAACAACCAACTACTTTTCTTTTCTAACTCTACCCAGTAACTTTTAGAGTCGACTACTGTTTTATAGATGCAGTTCGCCGCTTTATCTGGCTTTAGAGGCTGAATCTCACATGCATTATCATTCGCTGAATTCCAGGGCCAACTTCCTTTGCATATTCTCTTATTTAGTTGCCATTTCTGACATTGATTTAATGTGGCTTCCGTCATTATGTGATAGGAATCTATCTCAAAATTATAAATTAAATATTCGGACGTTGTATGCACCATTATTATCCGATCTTCATTTCGAATTGGCACCGGAATAAGCCTGAACAATTTGGATGGATGCCTGCTAAACAGAGGCACTTTTGCACTAATGATCAATTTATCGTCGATGAATAAACCCCTGGCTGTTAACAGTGTATACACCTCCTTAAGTTCCGTACCTGACCGTTTTCCTGGAATTACTAGGTTCTCCGAAAGACTCTGCTGAATTTTGGCAATTTCTTTTTTAAGCTGATTTGGCCTGAGAATATTTGTATTTAGCCTACCGTGATTAATATCAATCAACAGGCTTATAATGCCTGCTTGAATTTTTTCGCCTTCTTCAATCAATGAGTGTAGCTGTTTCGTAATCATAAAGAATTTTATTGATTCCTTATAAACATAATAATTTTCTTTAAGAACTTCTGTCATGTTCTCAATTCTTATTTGCATACTTCTAAAATTGGAGTTAACATCTTCTGTTGTTCTCTTTAATAGATTAGAAGTTGAATCAACCACAGATGTTTGTTTTTGAATTAGTTTATCAAGGTTGTTCTGGTTATCTAACAAATTCTTCATATTTTCTTCTAATTGCTCTCTATCATCTTCATCCATTATACCAAATAAAATATGATACAAGGAACCCATAAATTCGAAAGGAGCACGCTTGCTTCTAGATCTAGACTGTATCATAAACAATTTATTGTTTTCTTCAAGTTCCGATAACTGACTTTGCATATTATCTAAGACTAGACTACATTGCTCTTCAAAGCTATGAAGTCTTTCGCAAACTTTCCTCATACTTTGTATAAGCGCATTACCCTTTGTTAACATTTTAAAATATGGATCCATTTTATAATAGATAACCAAATTCCAAGAAGTACTCACAATCTCAACATCTCCTAGCGGGTCTAGATATATTGCTGAGGTTTTATTTATTTTGTCTATAGAATATCTTGGTGCTATATCTTTAGGTAATGCGCTAGAAACTTGACAACTTAACACAAACAACAACATTGCCATAATGATTCCGATCTTGGACATTCCCGATGTCGCTCTAGTTCGTCTTTTTGGCTCTTGGTCAGCCTCATTTTTGTCAACAGACTTTATTCCTTCCAAGGGACAAATTTTAGTAATGGGTCTAGTGATATATCCTTCCTGCATCTTTACTTTAGCCACTCGGACCTTATCATCATTCCCCTTATGCACCTTTTCCACCTTTCCTAAAGGCCATCTTGCAGGATGACAATTCTCATCCTTTAATAAAACTATTTGCCCTTCTTCTATATTAGGAATTTCCTTTTTCCATTTATTCCTTTGCTGGAGCGTATGCAAATATTCACTTTTCCACTTAACCCAGAAATCTTTCTTCATTTTTTGGATAAGTCTCCACCTATCCAAATTTCCGATTTTTTCATCTTCCATTGGTTCGACTATTTCTAAAGGTGGTCTTCCAATTAAAAAATGACCTGGTGTTAAAACTTCTTGTTGGTCCTTCTCACTAACTATAGTGTATAATGGCCTTGAATTTAAGCATGCTTCTATTTGACATAAAAGAGTTGACATTTCTTCGTAAGTCAAAATAGTGTCGCCGATTATACGCTTTAAATGGTATTTCATTGACTTAACTCCAGCTTCCCAAATACCTCCGAAGTGAGGTCCTGCCGGGGGAATAAAATGCCAATCAATCCTGTCCTTTTCAAGCTGCGCTGCAATCGTTATATTTTCTTGTATTGCATTAAATAACTCTTGATCTAATTTTCTTGCAGCTCCTACAAAATTTGTTCCGTTGTCTGAATAGATATTGGAACATTTTCCCCGTCTAGCAATAAATCTTCTGAGTGCTGCTAAAAATGCGTCTGAAGTTAGATCGCTTACCATTTCTAAGTGTATGGCTTTGGTGGCCATGCAAACGAATACAGCAACGTATCCTTTAAATGTTTTTTGGCCACGATTTTTTGAACATTTAACATAATAAGGACCTGCGTAATCTATTCCAGTATTAAGAAACGGGAATGTCATCGTCACTCTATATTTTGGCAAGTTACCCATTATTTGCTGAGCTGTATTTTGTTTATACCTTGCACACGTTACACATTCTCTTAAATACTTTTTCAACGAATTTTTCAACCCGAAAATCCAATACTTTCTTTGGATATAGTTTCGCATTAGGTTTATCCCTCCATGCAATGTTTCCTTATGAGCATTTTTTATTAATAAGCTTGTTAGGTGGCATTTTTCTAAAATGATTGGATGTTTAACATTAAATTCTGCATTGGAATTTTGCAATCTTCCTCCAACTCTTAGAACCCCATCCTTGTCCAAAAATGGATTCAATGACAATATTTTATTATTTGTCTTGATTTCCTTTTTGATTTTAAGGCACTTTATCTCTTGCCTAAACTGGTATTCTTGTTGTTTCTTAATAACAACTGTTTCCGCTATTCTTATCTCCTTTACTGAAATAATTGATGAATAGGCTTTATTTCTTGTTTTCATCTGCACGAATCTATTTATGTATGCTATTATACGTATAAGTTTTTCTATACTGGAATACCTTTCTATTAATTCGTAAATAGGATCATCTATTTTGTCATTTAATACCGTATTTATTAAGACAGGTTCTTCTACAGACTGCTGCCGAGGCCAAAGTTCTTTTGGGTCTGCTAGCCATTTCGGACCTTTCCACCAAAAATCACAGTTGATCAACTGGTTAGAATCCACTCCCCTGGATGCTAAATCTGCTGGATTATCCTCTGACTTAACATGATTCCATTCAGTATTTTTTAATTTCCGAATGTCATCCGTTCTTCTTTTTATAAATTTGATCTTACTTTGACCACTGTTAATCCATGCTAAGGTAATCGTGGAATCACTCCAAGCATAGATCTCCATTATATTGTCAATTGATCCTTTTAGTCTTTGGATTAATTCACTAAGCAGGTGAGCTGCACACAGCTCGAGTTTGGGAATTGTCTTCCTATTTTTTATAGGGTTGACTCTACTTTTGCTAGCTATTATATTAACATGAGGTCCTACTTTAGCATAGACTACTGCAGCATATGCTTTTTCGGAGGCGTCCGCAAATCCGTGAATATTTTGGAATTGTTGGAAATCCATTTCCTTAAGTTGAATCCAACTTTCTGCAATTCATGGGGAATTAATGTTATTAATTTATTAGCTTCTTCTACCGAATCAGCTCCAGTCATTAGGTCATCCATATAGAAATCATTCCTAATTATTGCACTAATAACTTGGTTTTTACATTTATCTGCAATATCTACCAGAACCCTGGTAGCCAAATATGGTGCAGATGCAGTTCCGTAAGTGACTGTGGTTAATTTATATGTTTTAATTTTTTCTTTTGGAGAATTTCTCCATAAAATATATTGATATTTTTGATCATTATTATCTATTTTAATTTGTCGGTACATCTTTTCAATGTCTGCCGAAACAACAAATTCCCATTTTCTCCATTTAATAATAATGTCAAAAATATCTTTTTGAACTCGTGGCCCAACCCACATTATGTCGTTCAACCTTTTGTTATTCGTAGTTTTTGCTGAAGCATCAAAAACTACTCTCAATTTGGTCGTAAGGCTTGAATCTCTAATCACTGCCTGGTGCGGTAAAAAATATTTGCCTTCATCACTCACTTCAATCATGTGTCCTAAATCCATGTATTCATTCATGAATTTAGTGTAGTCAACCTTAAGTTTTTCATTTCTTTTTAGTTTTTTCTCCAGATTCATGTAACGAGCTATCGCTTGTTTCTTTGAATCTCCTAAGGTGACATCCTCCTTGAATGGAATTGACACAATGTATCGCCCATCTGAATCTTTTTTTGTCGTTTTGATAAATTTATTTTCACAGATTTCAGACTCGATATCATCTTTTTCTTCTTCTTCCACTTCCCAGTAGCGATCTAACTCTTTTATTTCTATTGTTGTGGCTACAATGGTTTCTTTTCCTTTGGATTTTTTACATCCAGAAACTATCCACCCGAAATCAGTTTTTTGCCCAAGGAGACCGTCTATTTTTATAACTCCATTTTGCAGAATGTGAGTATATACGTCTGCTCCAATGATTAAATCAATGCGACCCGGTTTATTAAAATCGGGGTCGGCTAATTTAAAGTTCTTCCATTTTTTCTGATCAACATTAATCGTGTTGACTGGAAGTGCCTTCATAAGTTTTGGGAGAATAATTGCTTCAATTTCTAAATTTTTCGGAGAATTTCTTATCGAAATAACCGCTTTGTGCTTGGAGATGCACGTTCCTGTGGAAGATACTCCACTTATTTCAGTATGAGACCGAAATTTTTTCAATTTTAGAATCTGTGCAGACTCTTCTGAAATAATTGTGCTTTGAGAGCCACTATCAATCAATGCTCTTAATTGTTCAAAGCCTCCATACCTCGACTTTACTTGAATCAAGGCCGTGGCCAACAAGGCTTGACCTGTTGTTCTACACGTATTCACTTTTTCTGGATTATGACCTGCAAAGTGAAGTAACGTGTGGTGAGGTTTACGACAAGTCGAACAAAGCTGCTCGCTTATACATTTTTTACCAAACGGATGCCTCAGACATCTTAGGCAAATCCCATTTTTTCTTACCCAGTCAGACCGTTCTGCTGGATTCATTATTTTAAATTTATGGCATTGAATTAAATAATGCCCTGGTAGTTTGCAATATGCACAATTGTCACTATAATTTTTATTCTTGTTATTATTAATCATTTTCTTTACAGGTTTTACTTCCTGTGAGAATGATGATATAGAATTGAGCCTTTGCTCTAAAAAGTCCATGACATCAGAAAGTGCCTGTATTTCTTTTGTCTTTTTAACATGGCTTTCATATAAATTGAGTGATTCTTTATTGAATTTCCGAAGAATTATGTGAGCGAAAATTGCATCCACATCTTCTGGTAATTGTGCCTTTAATTTTATAATATAAATTGACTCGTTAATCGTGTCAATAAATGTCTTTATTTGCTTATTGGATTCTAAATTTAAATTTGGCATATCCATAAGCCTATTCATATGATCTGAGAATATGTTTCTTTTATTCTCATATCGCTTGGTCAAAAACTCCCAAGTGGCTTCATAATTTTCTCCAGAGCCGAGCAGTAAATGAGTAACCACATTTCTGGCTTCTCCTTTTAATGCTGACTTTAGATAATTAAATTTGAGAGAAGGACTGAGATCCTCTCTCACATGTATGAGCTCTGTAAAGAGTTCATTAAAAAGATCCCATTCTTTGGAATCACCAAAGAAGGTGGGAATCTGTATTTTAGGCAGGGTTGGTAACTCCTCCGCCTTAACAACCGTCGACATTTCAGCTTTATTTATTGTGCCACTGAGTCGACTATTAATGGCTGTAAGAATATTTTGTTTGTCAAATTCAAGTTCGCTAATTTCTTCTTCGAATAGCGAACTCTCAAAATGACTATTCACCTGTTCAATCAGGTTATCTATTTTATGCCATAAAAATTCAATTTTATTTTTCCTTATTTTAAGGAAATCTGGACTACTGTCTATTAGTTTAGACGTATCTTCTAGATATACTCGAAATTGGCCAACATTATTACGAAATGCCTGCTCTACTTTTAAAGCGTTGTTTTGTGCTATACCCTCTTTTTCAGGGTGACCACGCATTTCAAGGTTTAATGTAGGGGGAGGGTTTGATTTAGGGACAGTGTTTGATTTAGGGAAAGTGTTTTCTACCGACTCGCCCTTAATTTTTTCATTTTTATTTTTAATTTTTTCTAACACCATCATTATTAAATCATACTGCTTCGCGTTAAAATATTCATGATCGACAACGCCGATCTTTAACAAATTGCTATGATTAGCAATGAAACATTTTTGAAGCTCATTTAATTTTAGAATTTCTACATCTGTTAATGTTGGTTTTACTTCCAACTTTCTAATTTCCAAAATAATTTCGGACTGCTTCTTAAGGAATTGAATAGTCTTTTCTGACATCATTTTGAAAATTTTTTGTAATTTCTTAATATATATAGTACGTGTATATGTATTTTATATGTATTTATATATATATGCGTGTTTGGATAAACAGAAAATTCTTGTTTTGACTTAGCTGATGTCGTTGTTGTTGCTGCTGCTGTTGCTGCTGTTGTTGCTGCTGTTGCTACTGCTGTTGCTGCTTCTGCTGCTGCTGTTGTTGCTGCTTCTGCTGCTGGTAGAGGCTCCTTTGAATTTGACTTCCTTCTCTTCTTTAAGGCTCCGTCGATGTTTAAAGATGATTTTTTTTTTTTTTTTTTTTTTTTTTTTTTTTTTGGCACGTTTTATTATTTTTGTAGTCCAGTCAGATTTTTTGTTTTTTAGCCATTTATTTCGGCATTTATGCTCTTTTGGCATATACACTGCACTCTATTTATGAGCTGATTTAATGCTATTAGAGCATTTATAAGGCACTGTTTTCAGGCACTTTTTATTTAATTTATGCTCTTATGGCATATACACTGCACTCTATTTATGAGCTGATTTAATGCTATTAGAGCATTTATAAGGCACTTTTGTTATGCACTTTTTAATTTCACAATTGCTGATGTATGGCCTCAAGCACGCCTTACCACAATTTATAATGGTACACAAAGCAACCTTTAGCTATAGACTATAAGGTGCTTGTTTTAAAACATAAAAGATTCTTTTGTATCTTTTTGCTTTTTATATTTATACTCTGTTCCTTACCTTTGGTAGGGGGAAACAAGAGTCACTTATTTTTGCTACCTTTAGCTGTAAGATGCTTAAAGGAGCTGGCCTTTCTCTGAGTTCCTTACCTTTGGTAGGGGGAAACTGCAGAGTCGATTAAAGGCTCGATTGACCAAATGTAAAATCCCAAATAAGAAGACTTTACTCGTTGAGTTTTTGTAAGAAACTGATTTTATTTGGAAATATCTTCGGTTTAAATAGGTGACATGAGAATCGCATCTTAAAGTAAATGGCCTACGCAGAGGCCTAAGTAAATAGTCCCCGCCTTATCGAGGTCCCACGCTCGGGCACATCTGCCTATCTTGAGCGGCGAGGACCTTATCTGTGGTCTCCCACTAAGGGACTATTTTAGGAGGCGGGGAACGATCTCAAGTGACTGACTCATGTAGTGTGCACTTAAATTACATGTTTTTGAGCAATGCACCCATGTCGCCTTAGATAACAAAATCCTAAATATAATTTATCGCTCTCGATTCATTTACATAAGATATGAACGGAGCCCAAAATTGTAAGTCTTTAAATATATTCGTGTTCATGTGTGAACAGTAATATATAGTAAAATAATGAATAAATAAATAAATAATAGGTGCAGAAGCTATTAAAGTGTATCATTTTGTGTTTGGGTCAACAGGGGCACTATTTTTTTGCACCACATGCAAAACAATCAGCTGATCAGTATAATAAGCGCTTCGCACATGTAATACAAGGGACTTTCGTGCCCATTGATGCTAAAATCTTGACACGAACATCAAGAACAACTAGGTCGCTCATCAATAATGTGTGCTCAGTTCCGAAGTAACGGTTATGATGCTCTCCTATTGATTGAATAGGGTAGCTGAAGCGATTGAGAGCGCAACCATCTTAGAGGACGATCAGCATTATTTCCACCTACCAGTTGGAGGTTGCTAAAGATTCTGTTCGCCTGGTGTCCTAGACCCGAAGTTTGTGCCAGTTTGGGCTGTGTTCTCACATCGGAAATGAGGGGAATTTGCCCACTTTTCAGTTCCGAAGCACCAGGCGAACAGAAATGGTAGTTGGTGGTCGCATCAAATGAAAATCTATCATCTCCCAAAAGTAGGCAACATGAATTCTTTGCATCTGGAACCGGGCTTTAGAGGCCATGGAACTAAAATAAAATCACAGCATAATTTTGAATGCGCTCCAATAATATTTTAGAGAAATAAAATGCTTGAAAAGTATTCTTAATTTCTATATTTTTCCCAGTGTATCCGTAATGCCGAATGCAGCAGAATCTGCGCAGCAATCTCAATTTGAATTTGAATGCAGATGGCGTTTGATTTTTGGCCAGCCTAATTATGTTCGTCTCTCTGCCGCGTGCGCTTGTGCCTTTTACCTTCACCGACTCCACGCGAACACACACAATTGCAGTTGTGATGGTGTGTGCGTGCAAGATTGGCAAACCAAACAGGAAATGCTAATTACATGTAAGTGTACACAGCGCATGAGTGTTTGCGTGAGCGGAAGTGTGTGTGGGCCACTTTCACTCCGCCTACCTCGGCAGCCGTTCGGAAGAGGCCCCCCGCCCAACCACGCCCCTATTTCGCCCACGGGCAGCAAAGTCGCCCGATTGCCGGCTCATGCAATATTATTGCTCGCAATCTAATTAACCGCACAGCGAGACCAGCGCACCCACAGGACCACCCACACATTCACCTGGCCAATATTTGCGCCAACTGGTCATATCAAAATGGACACGCACACCAACGCATGCACACCTATGAGTCCATGGCCGAAACATACACACACACACACACAATGGAAATTATACGCTTAATTGAGAACGGAATTCAGCGATAATTCAATTCGCTTCCGCCCCAAACTCCATCTTTATCTCCCCGCAATCCCGCCCTGACTTTTGTTGGCCCTTCTGGACAGCAAGGCAGCCACAAAACGCAGCTCTAGGCAGCCATCAGAAGGATATTCAAAAATGTTGCCACACAGCTACCTTAATTATTTAAAGCCATCTAAGAAACTTTAAGTACTATCGTGGCAGCTTCCTTGTGCCTCTCCGATAAACTTCAGCTATCGCTGTCTGCAGTTCCAATGACACAGTTCCTTTGGCTACATCCACTGCATTGGGCCACCGTCCACCGTCCACCATCCACCATCCACCATCCGTCCGCCGTACACCACTCACACTGGCATCCTTCCCAGCAGGGTCCCCAGATCCAGATCCTGCGCTCCTTTTCTCGCCCGCCCTGTCGATTAGTCAATTATAGACAAATGGCCTGGGAGTTGCGAGCGCGGTACAATGTAAACAAGCCATCAATAGCAGCAAAAGTGCAGGAGAACGGAAGGGGAAAGTGCGGAGAAAGGGCGAAACAGAGAAGCGGAGAAAGGGAGAATGGCTGACAGGGGAGAAAGCTCAGCAAGCGGCCTGGTTGAGATAAAAGAATTATGCATAGGCAACAGCAGGGCGCAGAGGATGGCAAGGCAAGCCAAGGCTGTCCGGGTCCAACACAAAGGCGAGAAAGCAGCCACGGGCCGGTCCGGAATCAGCGGGATGGGTTGGCCGAGAGGAAACCACAAGCCACACAGAGAAATTGAAAAATAAATGCAAAAAACAGCAGCAATCCAAAGAAAAAAGCCACCCACTGCAGGGAAAACGGATGCCCGTGATGTCGAGAAGTGGCAAGCGGAAAACTAGTCAGAGAAAAACAAGCGATCATTTTCGAGGAACTTAAATGGGAAAGCCCCAAGCAGACCCGATTTCAATGGGGAATCGAAAACGCTAGTCTCAATTTCTTCATATCCTGTCGTTTAATATCCCAGTCGTAGCTATAAACTAACTAGCAAAATAACTCATTCAATGTTTTTCCAAAAGGCCTTGGCATTAACGGCTGCTAAGGTATGGTTTTGCCGTGTCCTTCAATCGAAACCTCTATTTATAGGACAACCCAATATTTTCTTCCCGTGGCGAGCAAACAGCTGGAAAGCACGTGGATGGTAAAAGGGGGTAATGGGCTACAAGTGATGGGTAGGTAGTATGTGTGGCCAGGACCACTTCAAAAATCCCGCCCCCTTCCTTGCTGGTAAGCCAGCCAGCCAAACACAAAACGGAAATCGGAAAACGCAGCAAAACAAAAGGCAGGCGTTGAAGCCAGCAGAGAGTTCCTCGCAGGACCAAGCGGTTCGGGGGCCATTTGTTTCAGGACGCGAATGGGGCGAAGTCCGTGGCGGAGTAAAGTCCAAGGGCCGCTAAACAAAAGTTATCCCTATCCGGGCGACATGAACAAAAGCCAAGAGAAAGGAGCAACATTTTAATAGCTCCGATACTGCGACTACGGAGTTCTCCTGTAAACTACTATTATTGGTGTCACTTGAGTTGAGCAAAAACTTCAAGGAATATCTACCCACCCACACAGGCCTAGGAAATGGAGAAAGCTTATAACTAGTAAATTGAGTCCAAGCAGAGACATTTCCCAGTTCTGGACATTACCATGTCCAACACAACTGAATGGAGGTGTCGATATGGCCTGCAATCGACGGCGCAGTCTGGAGGACGAGTCTGTGCCGCCTGCACATGCTTCAGCTTCCTTTGTTTCGCCTGTCACCTGCGGTCAAGGGTTTTAGATTTAAGCAGACTTGTGGGCGATCGCAGCCACACGATTTCCGCCAAGTGTCAGATGGAAAATGCGAAATGCGAAATGGGAAATGGAAAATGGAAAATGGCAACGGGAAAGAAGGCTCCCCTGTGCCAAATCTTCCTTTTTAGCCAATATCCTGGCCATAATGCTGCCAATTGCCAATCGCCAATCGCCATGCAAAAAAAGGCAACAAAAGCTAGTTAATTGGGTAAAATGTTCGGCGGAAATTGAAAGCAAAAGCAAAGCAACACGCATGGGCGGCGAAAAAGGGGGCGGCAGGGGTCAAACGAGCAGGCGAAATGCAATAAATATCTAAATTTCCCCTGTTGCCAGCCAGGCCATTATTTATCGATTTATGCAAATTTGCAGCGGACATTTTATCAATAAACAATAATAAATTAAAATCAACAATCAGTGGACTAAACAATCGCATCGTCGTCCCTTTCCGCATAACGCACTCTCTCTTTCTCTCTCGTTTTTTTTTTTTTTGGGTGGGCGTGGCGGCAGGCGTTGTGGTCACTGTCCAAATTGAAAACGAAATTTATAAATGCAAATTGTCAACGCCACCGAAAGCCAGCAGAAGAGCCAAAAATGCATAGCATTTTTCCACAAACATATATCCGGATAAGTACTTACGATGCATGCACACATGCATGTGCATACCTATGTGCAATGCATGTATGTACATATGTATGTTTATCCGACGTGTATGCCCCGTCGACTATATGGACAAAAATGTGTGTTGCTCGCAATCAAAAATGAAAGCTGCGAAAAGGGGGAAAACGAGCACAAAGATATCCAGATAACCAGATACCCAGATACCCAGAGAATGCCAGGTCAGGTTCTTTTCGGCAGTAGAAACATCCGCTGGCCAGTGCGAAATTCGATTGCAATGATGATGAAAATCCTTGCCCTGCGGGGTCAAATAATTACTATGCCTAGAGATGTGTGCACACTGTTTCAAAAGCGCTGCCAGCTGCTTACCCTGCGGGCATGCACACACTGGTGCAGCTGGGAAAGAAGTGTTTTCGCAAAATTTTAATTTGAATTTTATTATCAGCTATCAGCCGTGGTGAATGGATTTACAATGCAATTAGCATTGCTCTGGAGTCAAATGCTGCGAAGCAGAGTTAATGCAATCGGCGTAATGCAATTTGAATTTAAAACCAATCGATAGGATGGCAATAACTTTATAAGTTTAGCACTGAAGGCTCATATTTCAAGAAGATGCACATAGTGGATGTTGGTTAAGCCATCTCATTTACGTACAAATCCTTGCTTACTTTTTAGTAAAAATTATCATTTTTTAAGATCTTCTATTCGTATTCCCAATGGCGACCTTATAGAGCTAACGTTTTTGGCCACCTCCTGGACACCATCCGCATCCTGGCGTTCACCTGGCTCGTACCACTCACGCCCCTCAGCTCCTGGAGCGTGACCACCTCTGACCGGAGCTATTTTTGCATACTTTAGTGCGACGCGCAAACAATTTGCATTTTCCATTTTCCATTTCAGCGTCAAATGAAATGCGCCCGACTGGCCGGGAGTTCCGTTGCGAAGTTGCGTCCCCTCGTGCGGATGCTCCCCTCTCCACGCTGGAGTGGCCGACTCCAGCAACCCAACCAGGAGCTGCACCGATGATTTATTGCACTTTCGACGCTATTGATATTTTATTTGTTTGCGATGAAGTCATTTAGTGCGGGCCACACGCGTTTGGAAACTTTGTGCACGTTGTGCATGATGGGAGAAAATTCACAGAAAAGGAATAATCTCGTGTTATGTTGTCATCCAGTATTGTCCTTAATCCACACCCTTATGCACCATCTACATGGGTGCTCGCCTCAAATGAACATCTTAATTATGGCGTTGACCATGCGTCCATATACATATACATATGTATGGACGAGTATGAGATTGCTCTAGCTATGGGCGTCTATGAGAAATATTTAAATACTTTTCGAGTCGACACCAGGGGAAAAGGCGTTCCGCCCGCTGAAGCTTAACTAACGCATAATTTAACCGAAAGCTGTCTTCAAGTTGGCGCACAAAGACCTCCAAGGACTCGGAGAGCCCGAGACTTGGTTTTTTTCTGGTCCTGGAACTGTTAAATGCCAGCCAGGGGCGTCCGAGATGTGAGATGTGCTGAACGGGGGGTTTTCAATCCGACACGACTTGAGACAAGTGCCCCACGGCCTCTCTCGCTTTTTATCCTTTTTCTCTGCTCTCTACTTAGGTGTCGTGCAGCTGGTCCATATAAATACATATATATATGTGTATATGTATATCTGTGTAAGCTATTTGCACTGGCAGCTATTTGGCAGCAAATGCCGCACATAGGCACTCGGCACTAGGCATTTGGTTGAAAAGTGAAAAGACGAGGGCCATTTGGACACTTTCCGGGCCAAGAGCTCGGCACAAATGCATTTGCTTATTAAGCCCGTGCTGTCTCTGTTTAAGTTTATATTTAAATTATATTCGGGGGGGGGGGGGGGGAGGGGGGTGGTACAGGGCGCTTCCACCTGGCAAATGGAAATGGCAAATGATTCGAGAAGTGCAAGTGAGCGAGCCAAGTGAGCCACAGTAAAAGGTGCCAAAGTAGCGCGTGACCTCTGACACAATGCCATTGTGATTCCGGGGAACATCGGACGGGAGCCTAATTCGACCGCAGCTACAGCGAAAAGCAATTAAAGAAGGACAACTACTTGCCAGGAGTCCGCCCAAAAGAGCCCCAGCATCCGAGTCGAGTCACTCAGTCAGTCGGTGATGCCAGGGGCGGGAAAGGCTGGTCACGCGGTTTACGAGTGGATGCGACCCAGTTTGATTGGCAATCGAGGCGAGTGACAAGTGGCGTAGCGACCGAAAAAACGAATGAATTGGAAGGCTTTTAATAAATTCCAGTTTTTCATTTTCCATTTCTATCTATCTTTTCCGGGCACGCTCTTTCCGCCCTGTCCGCTTGCCAGAGGATCTCGGGCTCTCCACACTTGACAACAATTTATGAGACCACCGTTGCCATCCAACTAATTGAAAAACTAAGCCTGCCAGTTAAGCCAAGCCAAAGTTTTCCCTTGAATTCCCCCACCGGAAACGTACACACACACACACCTCGGCTGCCACGAGGGGTAGGAATGGGAGGAATGCTAAGGGCTGCGCGCAGGACGAGGCTGTGGCAGTGGCAGTGGCAGTGGTAGTGGCACATGCAAACAAAACCCCAAAATGTTGCACTTAATTGCAACTATTGGAAACTTGGTCCTAATCCGGCTCCTGCAGCCAAATTGTTTTATTTTCTTGCCAAATTCTTGGGACACGTCCTCAGCTCCTCGAACCCAGCCGAGCAAAAATACAGTGCGAATCCTGGCTGGGGTGCACAAAGCTCCTGGCCACACATACACACTCGCACACACTCTCACACGCACACACACACGCAGACAATCATGCCGAGCTGTCGCAACAATTCTGTCAATTTATGCATATCAAGAATCTATGTTTGGTCCTTGTTTTCGGCGAGTTGCCCCGATTCCGAAAAATAGTGCTTTACTGATTGAGCAATTATGGAAATTGACATTTTATCTGCTCATAATTCGGTTTAATTGAACACACCCAGACTCTGGCTGCTAGAATTGGGGCTTAGATGCCTCCTCTGTGACTGATAAAAGCCCCCATCGGTTTTCATCTCGAACATCCTTACGTTGGTGCTGATTGGCCCTAATTGACTTTTGGGTATGTGGAGCCTGCCCAAGGAATCGATACCTTTGATTCCAAACAATGAGAAATTACTGCATGTGCTGTTGAACTTATCTTACGATAAGTTACGAGCATTATCGACCATAATGAGTGCAACTATGTTGATAATTCTTGCTGTAACGCATAAATAAAGCCCAAATTACAAATTGGATGCGAACGTATGGATTACTCGTACCTAAAACACAACCTCTCCCAAAAAGTGGACCAAAAGTATGCAGCTCCGTCGAGCTGAAGGGGATTGACCATGTTTGGTTGCATACTTAGATGCACCCCGCTGATGAAAGGAACCACACGCGATGCTGAACACTCCCCAAAATACCGTGTACTCCATGGAAAGGAGCTGAGCCACGGAAATGCCAGTCTGTTTACAGTTTCGCAATTTTAAGCGAAAATCGCTGACGCAGCGTGTGTGACAGCGTCAGCCGCAGACCCCCGGTCTCCCCCCTTGGACGTCGAGTGTCTTTGCATAATTTTTAGACAACCGCACGAGGGCGACTTTTATGTCATCAGCGGTTTTGTCCGCATTCCACCCACTCCTCCACCACCGCCAAAAACCCCGACGACTTCCGACAGCTGTCAGCGGATTTAATGTGCAGTTTTAATCAAATTTACATCAGGCTAGTTAGGCGGCGCGCTATCACCGCAAGTGAGTGGCAAAACGTTCCCAGCTAAATATGGGGCCTTTTGGGGCAATGAACAGGCTTATTGCTGAAGGAACAGCCTAAAGCATTTGATGAAACACTCATTTGGCGACAAAACATACCTTTGTGGCGAAATAAACAAGTGTGTGTAGAGTGCCGAGAATTGAAAAGTGCTTGTCATGTTGAAAGGATACGACCTGATTAAACTTCGCAAGGAAAGTTACCTCCCGACGGGCAATTAAAGGTGCATTTCGGGGGATTTTTAGGGAAAATGGGGGAAAAAAAGGGAAATGTTACGAAAAATATGTACAAATTGCATTGGTTGCGATGGTCCTAAAACCTTCGACGAATTCGCGGCGATCTAGGACATAGCAGTTTCTCGAAATCTCTATCTTTCTCCACAGTATGCAAACCACCGCCAACCCCCCCCCCCCCCTTGAACATCCAGCGCACTTTCTCCGGAGTGAGCAGAGGAGCAGAGGTGTTTGCAGGAAAGTTTCGCCGACATCTTAATTTCTCACTTGTAAATTGAGCTGCGCCAGCAACCGCAAATTAGACCCCAAAGTATACGTACTTGTGGATGCCAAATATTCCCCGGAGTTCTCATGCGGTTCCCTCCCCCCCACCCTCTTTCTCGTTTTCTCCAGCCGCTCTCCCACTCACATGCACACGCACACGCATACACACAAGCACGCACGCACACGCATTGGCACACAGACAATCATGCGTAAAACGAACATGAGCACACAGAAGACAGCAGACAGAGGAGAAAGGTGAAAGTCAAGGAGACAAAGCGCGCTTGGAGTGTTGCAAACATGAAGTGGAAAGCTTGAAGAGGTGGTTGAGTTGGGGGGGGGGGGTAGGGTTAAGTAGAGTAGAGAGGCAAAAAGGGGGCAAAGCTGTGTGCCCCAGCCCCATGTCAATTAAATGAAAGTGCGTGAGAATGTGGAAGATGGGCGGGCTCGATAGAATCCTTTATCGACTCCTTCGACATGGCGACAGCTTGCCAAATTAAATTCAAAATCAATTAGTCAGAGCATTAGGAGGTTAATTGAAGGCCACAGCTGCCGGCGGTTTCACCATTGATATCCAACATTGAGTCATACTCGTTTGAGAAGAAATGCATCCGTAAACTAATCCATAATCAAAGGTAATCATGCTATGAAGTGGCTATGATTTTTGTCAATAGAGTCGCCTTTAACAATGCTGAGTTTTGCCGATCTCCATTAGTCCAAATACAGTGAAGCCTCTGCGAGCATGTACGCAGCCCGGCCCCCAGTTGACCCCTTTTAAACCCTTTTGAGCTCTCGCATCACCCCTAAACAAAGATGCATTCAATCTGTCAGCTGCTGCTTTGGCTGCAATTTCCCCATGGGTCCCCAGTCTGCGCTTTTGGTGGAACCCTTTCAACGCAATAACCTGTGGTGGGGGGCCCTACTTTCTCCACCCCACTGCGCTTTTCACACCGTACCACGTAGCCAAACATTTGCAAATGAGCGTTGAAGCGTGGGGCACCAACAACCACAGTCGCCTCAGGTGAAAACTCCACCGTCGCCCGATCTTTCCCGCTCTTCCATAACCCCCACCAACACCCTTTCCACACTCTTCTACGCTTTTCCATTTCCCATTTCCCAGAGAAAGGGACGGGAGTCGGAATGGAAAGCGCGTGCACAATTAGAGATAGTTGCGGTAGTTTGCAGGGCCAAAATTGAAATATTTAATTAAGTTTGACAGGTGCAGGCGGAAGTTCTTCTTCTCTTTGTCTTTCGCCTTATTTGCTTTCTTAATTTCTGCATTGAATGAGAAAGTGGGTCATTTAAACCAAATACATATACATATACTCATATGCTATGGAAATGGTCACAGTTTGTTGAATGCGGTTTAAGTACAATACTACAGGGCCATTTCCCATTCGGCTACCATGCGCACTCGACACCCCTTCCAATTTATTTCCACCCAAAACGAGAGGGGCCAATAATTTGGCCAATGACGTGCAATTATTTGCCAGCCAACTTTCCGTGGCCCTTAACCCCTGCCAAACCCGCGCCCCTGCTTTCTAGCAATAGTTCGCGTGGCACGTACAAAGTTTGTCTGCTCCTTGCGATTCGCCGAATGTGAGAAATGCTGCGAGAGTAGAAAATGGCAGCGGGAAAGTCGCGAATTCGCGAATGATTCATGGCCGCTGCAATTTAGCTGCCAACTTGCGAAAAGTACCGGAAACGCATTCATTTTCCGCATTTTTCACATCAATAATGGACTGCGGAGGGCGCGGACGGAGCAAAGGGAGCGGTGGTCGCAACTTGGCGGTCTCGGCGAACTGCAGTCCTAATTAAGTTTGCAACATTTATGACTTGTTAGCCGAGGACTTGCGACGGGTTAACTACTCAAAGTCGCCAATAATCTCGGTGGGAATGGGTTAAGTATTAATTTGACTGCAGGCTGGATAAGATTTCGCGGTGTATAGACAAAAGGTACCCTCCAATATATAGCATCCAATATTGTCGAGCTATATCTATTTATCGGCTTGAATTACTTCCAGTACTGCGAAAGAATATCCCAAAGAGGGATTACTGGACAGAGCCAAATAAGAGCCCGTCTATTTCATTTCACGCTTCGTCTACCTTTAAAATGGCCTCCAGGAGACGCACGGACGGACGCCAAGGCTAAGTCCTTGCCTTCGGGTTTACACCGCCAAGGATGACAAACCCCCAGTTGCAGTCGCCTGTGAAATGATGACAGTTACGGTTTCACTTTTTGCTGTCCGACTAAGACTGCCGGAAATCGCAATAGCAGAGAAATGCCCCATTCACGGATGGCAGGGTATGCATGCAGCTAAGTAAACTTAATTTTCCTCCGAAACTCAGCAACTTGCTGGACGGATTCATTATTTTGTCACCCATCTTGAGGTCAACGTTTATCTTTATCTACAATTGAAGAAGCAATAAGATTTTGCTCAGTTGAGAAACTCAAGCTGCTCAATCAAAAAGCTAAGTATGTAGGTTTTGTATTGGTTTTCATGGCATCCGATGATGACCAGGGTTTCCAAAGGCTGCAGCAAGTGAAGAAACTTATGAAATAAGACGGAATTCGTCGCAAATCAATTTGCTTATCGCGCTGCCACGCTCGAAACTGAGTCCAGCCAGCCATTGCCAGCTAAGCCCCATTTCTCCTACTTTCTCCCAATATCTTCCCTTCCCCTCCGGCCATCCAGCCAGCAATCCCTTTGTCTTTGTCTTTGTCTCTGGCGATAAGAGACGCGTTCGAGTGACCCTTCTTCAACCAGCGCAGCTTTAGCTTCTGCTCCGGATTCGGATTCGGATTGTGTTGCTCTCTACAAGTATATTCCACTGTTTCGGTTGCTACAGCTATAGCTTCTGTAGCTGCTGCCGTCCGATAAGCGCAATATGGTGCGACTGCACTGAGAGAAATGAATGCCTGCCAGACGCTGAATATGGAATTTGGAATGTGTGCGAAAATGTGATGATAACGATCAGTGACACGGCTTTAAAGGTTCTTATTATGACGTTGCCTGGCCGTAAATTCAAATTCAAATTCAAATTCTGCTACTAAAGTCAATCAAATTATTGACAGTGGACCTGGGATGACCCCAGTTGCCGTTCATATTTCAGGCTTGTGTTTATGCAGCTTAACACTTTGGGCCCCGCTTCCTTAACCCTCATTCCACAGCCGCCTGCCTTTCCAGATGCCCGGAGTTGAAAAGGGAATCCGTTAAGCGGCTTACGCCGGGCAGCAGTCCGTCCGTCCGTCCGGTGCACAGACTCCGTTCCCGACTTTGCAAAGTTTATTAAACATAATTATAAAATATCAACCAAAAAAAAAAGAGAGAGAGAGAGCGGGGAATGTTAGGCCAGTCGGGCGAGGAAAGTGGCCATTAGCAGGCTCGCAGAGGTCCAGGTGAGATGAAGGGATACGGATGAGCCGGACTGGGATCCACTGGTCAAGGGCAGGGCTCTGCGGTGCTGCAGCTTGACCCTGTCGATGTGGGGCTGGCAGGAGGACTCCTTCCTCACGTATCGAAACATGGACTCCACGATATTGCTGGGAGTGATCGTATCGCACTTCTCCAGCAGACTGACGGTGCACGTCTCGAATGCGTAGAGGTCGACGCACTGCTTCGGACCCAAGACCAGCTGGGGCAGATCCCACTCCGGGCTAATCGACTTGGGCAGATATCCGGCGAAGGAAGAGTTCAGGCAATTGGCGATGCCTTCGCGACTCTGCTGCAGGCACTCCGGGCCCTCTTCGGCGATAAAGAGCGCAATCTGGTCTCCGTTCTTGTAGCATATGAACTCCAGCAGCTTGTCCGCAATCCTCTGCAGCACCGCGTTGTGGGTCTTCTCATCGGTGGTCAGGCAGGGCAGGATCGCGTCGTTGAAGTTCTTCAGACAGGTCTTGGCCTGCGGCAATCGGAGGCAATACTTCTCGAAGACCACGTCCAGGTCGCCCTTGGGACTCGCCTCCTCGATCTCCGCCTGGATCTCCGTCATATTGGCCAATCCGGAGAGGCATTCTGCGAGGTGAATGCCCGCATCCTCGATGGACTTGCTCAGGGCAGAGGCGTTAACAGATCCTTTCGGCAAATGGTCATTGGCCTTCTCGCACTTCGACTGCAGCCACTTTTGGAAGTCGGCCAAGGTCACATTGGTGTTTTGCAGGCCTTGGGGCAGATAGTTTGACCTTAGCTGGTCCACATCCACGTTCTCCAGCAGCGACGGATCCAGGGAACCAGCCAAATCCACAGATCCAAGCACGGCGTGAACCGCGAAGGCCAGTAAAAGCGGACAAAGCGACCAGCTCGACATTCTCGCACTAACTGGCTGCAAAGTGCTGAGAGTCGGAGCTCGCAGCCGCGGTTTCTTATCTCCACGATGTGGGGTGGTGTAGTGTGCTGCGCCGCTGGGGCGACGGAGGGGTCAATGTCTGAGATTAGGGCGCCCCACAAAGCCAATCGCCCGCCTTATTCGTGTATCGGTAATCAGTCGGGTGTTTACTCATAACCATCGACACAGTACGAGTATGCCGTCCGTATGAAAAACCAATGTGGCAGGAAACTGAGAATGTGAAATCTGTATCGGTATCGGAACTATACACAAACTAGAGCATCACAGCAAGCACACATTTTAGTAGGGTGCTACCCAAACGAACGAAATAAAGTTCTTTTGATTTAGTCCAATGTGTAACATTACACACTTAAGTTGCAATGGACCAAACACAGTTAAGTTGCAATGGACCAATCACCCAATAAAAGTCTCGGCGCTGTCTGGCCCAAAACGGCTTAAGTTGCGATTATAGCTCGATTTTATTGATTACGTTTGATGTGCGCCCCTAAGATGATAAACCTGTCTGCAGTTCAAATAGGGCCATTGATAATAAGTTGAAACTAAGGCAAATCGTAATTGGTTTCGCTGTTATCAAGGGATTAATTTCGGGCACTATACATTAAGACTTTCCCGCTTCGAAAGAGCGTGAGATCGAGTAAGTAATCGAGGCATTCGAGCTGATAGCAATTTAAAAGTCGTTGGTGCGCGATAAGCCGTATCGTCTTTCTTATCTTGATCGCATGGGATTATCGTTGAATCATGTTCAGTAAGCCTAATTAGATGATTATATATATAGAATCTTAACATTTAGCAGCTGCTAGCGAATATCTTGGCTATCTATTGCTACTAAAATCACTCGAAAATGCTCATTAATACATTTTCTACACGGATCAAGCTTCATTCAAAAGTCTTCCTCTGCAGCCACCATGCCACCCACTATGCGGGGTAGAAATATAACAACACTTGCAGCAGCACGACCATCCAAAGAACACCGACAGCAACTAAAAACGGGAGCAGCGAGCAAGAAAGTAACAATTTATCTTCGTTTGTTGCGGAAGTTGCAAGCGCAATAAACAACATCGGAAAGGGGCGGCTGGCGGGAGGGGCGTGGCTTGGCGAGGCGAGCATAGGGTGCCTGGCACAGCGAATTTTCGGTTAAAAATTATACCGAAAATTGCAGCTAGCGGAGCTAAAGCCAAAGCGGCAAAAAACGGGGGAATTCAGTGCAAATTGAAATGAAGCGCGTGGCAGGGATTCCTAAAAAATGAGCACAATTAATTGCTGCTCACTGTTTCGCTTGTGGGCGTGGCCAGGGGCAGCACTTAGTCGGCGGCAGGCAGTGGGCGGCAAGGGGCGTCGCACAATTAGTTGGCTGCAATGTGCTAGCATTTCTGCATTTGTCCAAGGTAGCAACAAATGCTGCCAACGTGCAGACGGATATTCCTCTGCTGATTCGGGATAATTAATCTATCAATTTCGTACTAATTAAACATTTGGGCCTACATTTTATGAAGTCCGATGGACGGAATTGTTGTCATTGCCAGTGAATCAATTTGGGGAATTAAATTCTCCGCAAAACTAATGAAGGGAAAAAATCCCTTCATTTTAAATAAATGACACATGAAATCAGGCCATTCGGAGGCACACTTGTGGCATTTTCCGTCCGTCGGTCGCCAGTTATAGATGCATAGATGGGGCTGCACAAGTGGGTGGCAGGATGCAGCGGATGTTTGGCGACCGCCTAATTGCAACTGCCAATAGGGGGATGGGTCAAACGGAGGGGCAAGGAGCAGGCGGATGCCATTTGCCAATTGCTTTGCCATCGCTTCCGTTTCCGCTTTGTCGTTCGCTCATGTGTGTGCGATGCGATGGCCAATGATAATTAGCTTGAGGATGGTAATACAGATATTTGTTGCTGGCAGCAGGAGCCTAAGCATTCGAAGGTTTCTTTTGCAATGCAATGACGTCAAAATCATGCAGAAATGTGCTTAATTTAATTTAAATTCTTTCGCTCTGACTGACGTCTGAACAACGACTAATGACTCAATTCGTAATCAATGCGAATGTACAAGCTGAAGCTGATAGGTTGTCCAAGTTGCCTAGCTATAAATGGAATTACTACCCAGTTTCGAGATAGAACAGTCATGGGAATTCCGTTTTTCAGCGCCCAGAAGCAGAATTAAATCGAATTCAAACCGCAAACACAAATGAGAAATGCGAATGTTCAGTTTATCGAGTCACAACTTTGGGGCTTGAAAAAGGGTCTATTTGGGGTGCAGAACCCACTGTTCATGCCCCACTCACCACGATTTGAAAAGTGCTCCATGGGAGACGAGCAACAGAAGAGTGGCGAAAGAAATGCAATAAATAAAACAAACCGCAAACAAACTTTTGTTAGTCGCAGCATCCGAAAAGGGGCACAAAATCCATTAAAGCCTTTAAGTTCTATACGAAGGACTTGGAAATAGTACAATTTGTGGATCGATCCGCCGATACAAGGATGTGCATAATATTGGGGGAACGACTAAGATGGTTAAACTCTAATGTTTTGAATTCGAATACATATCGCGAGCTAAGTGCAATGATATGTTTCGATTCCCTTTCCTTCGCTCGAATTTTCGACGGATATTTTTAAAATAAATATGGAATGTTTGAATACTCGTTGGCCGGTCCTTACGTTTGAGTACCTCTCAAGCCCCGGAGGACGTAGGTTCTTCTTACTGAAGGATAAATCTGTTAACCCCAAGCATAAGCCAATAAACAATGGCAAAGGGAAAGAAAAGAGGGCACCCTTTTTACTCCTTTTGTGGGTAATGCGAATTGGTTGACTGGCGCTTAGATAAAGTCAAATTATTCGTGCTCTGTTTGCTCGTGTGTTTGTTTTTCCTTCATGGTGTTTGTTTGTTTGTTTGTTTGTGCGTTCGTTCGTTTGCTTTCCCTGGGTTCCTGGGTCTCTGAATTGGCAAAGAGAAACTCTTGCCTTCTGCCACGCACACCTCATCTCACCTCACTCCACTTCAGTTCACTTTTCGCCATCTCGCATCCTTTCGAGCACTCGAGGATTGACTGACAGTCGCTGTGTTATTCTTCCTGCTGCTGCTGCTGCTGATATCCTGCCGCAGGAGTTGGAAACGGCAGTGGGAAGGGCCATACACTCCCGTCGCGTGTGTCGATGATTTTTTTATCGAACTTTTCACTTTGATTCCGTTTGAATTTCCGCAGGTCTGCACAGCAGGCGCTCTGCCCGCCGCCTCCCCGATTCAGCCTTTTTCTTCTGATCACGATGCGGCATTCAATGAATTTGAGAAATATTTCCCAGCGTCTTTGACAAACAAAAGGGACGGTGCGGTGGCTTCGGTGGGACCCACACCCATGTTTGGCTAGCAAATCCAAAACCAAACGAACATTTCTATTCCTTTTCTGATACCCCTTTTACACCGGGAAGTCTGGAAGGCCCAGGCCGTAAAAGTACACAAGGAAAGTGGACGAAAGTGGACGAAAGGGCGTCGGAATCGTGATCGGGATAGAACGTTGTAACTAAGCACCTTGTGCTTAGAAAAACGGCCTAAGGCGTCTAACAATTTACAATACGACTGACCAGACGTGAAACGTCAACGCATTCGACTTTGAAATGGGCAAGGGTATCCGATAGTCGAGGCACGTTGAATCCCTGTTTTTTTCCCACACGCGGCCGCTAAATTTGCACAGCGAACGTAGTGGGCAAGTGGCAGGGAAAGTGGGCGAGGTAGTTTCAAGTGTTTGCTCATGTAAATCGAGCAGACCGTCCCGCCTCCCTGCTGCTCCTCCTCCTGGCGGGGAGTTTATTAACGTTTGGCGTGGACGCTCAGCAACATTTTCGACTCGATGACGGCAAACATTTACATTTCACATTCAGCTTGTTGTCATCGGTGGCTCGATTGCGCACGCGACTTAGGCGACGGGATTGGAGAGTCCGTCTCCCTGATACCCTGATACCCTGATGTCCCAACATCGGATTCCAAGCCTTACTGGGATTTCCTACGACTAGCGTCTGACTTCAGACTCCCCACTGATAGCACGCGATTTCTTACTTTCTATGAGACTGTGCAGTACTAACCTTTACTTCACGACGACACCTTGCCCAAGAACACACCATCATCTGCTCCACCGCTTAGATGTCCGTCGCATTGAATCGCTCCAAGAAACGCACATTAAAATTAACATTAACACTTTGATCGCACTAAATGCGCATCTTAGTTTCAATACACACAATACACACGCTACAATAGAACACAGTTATTACACTTTGTATTTCGGCAGTGCTGGAACTCACACTTACCATGCACAAAAACGCAGTGCTTTCGATGAAGAGATAAGAGGAAAGCACAGCTTGCTCACCGATAAAGCTTGCTCGCTTAATTACAATAATAACTGGATCAAAAGCTCAAAACTGGTACAGCCAGTACAGCAGTAAATGATAAAACGTAGCGTTAAACTTGAGAAATGAACATATTGAAAACACCTGCGAGGCCTAGGCTTGCACTTCCATCAGAATCGCACCCACATATCGCTAGTTCGATTTCAGCCATGCTGTGGCCTCATTATCATTGCATTGTAGGCGCCATACACAATGCCAGTGAACTTTATTGTCTTGCCATTTTCAGTGTTTCAGCTGCTTCTAATTTGACAGTATGCTCAGTTAATTCAGTTTCCGTAGCCGCCTTCGTTGCACCGCCGAAGGGGGATGCACGTGCCCGCGGCGTTCCTCGCGAAGCCCTTGTTGCAGTAGCATCCATCTGGACATCGGATGTGCCTGACCAGACAGGGCTTTCCTAGCGTGGCGCACTCCGTTTGACAATCGGGACCACAGGCCAGGAAAGTCTCGTTCGCCGGGCAACGTCGCGGCGCTAGGGATTGTCAGAAGCTTGTTAGAGGGGCGTGAGGCTAGGGATCGGGTTTCTTCAAGGAATGGATGCACTTACTGATGGGAATCTGCGCTGAGACAGCGAAAACCAGGCAGCAACCGCCGATCAGAAAAAGATAGTTTGAGTGAAGCATCGTCGAGTCGTGCGGAGCATCCAAATTAAACTGAATCGATGAGCTCACTGCCACCGCGCTTTTATACCCACTGTGCGCAGTGGGCAGGAAGAATCTGAACACTGGCGTAATACGGAATTTCCAGATCGTAAAGCTACTTACACGGATTTATACATAGGTTACTTTTACACAAAATACATAAAATTATAAACACCAATAGAGCATCGAACTCCTACATTTTGGACTTCCCTCGCTCGAAGTGTTGGTCCAAGATGTAGATTTTCGATTTTACATACAATTTGTTGAACTTATACATATGTACATACATGCATACATAAATACATAACGTAATATAAAAACAGCGCGTAGGGCATCCCCAACTCGACTTCGCAGAAGATGAACCACTAATGGGGGATTCATTTCCACGTAGTCCCATCTCCTTTGTGGGAACCACATCGCTTGCTTACAAAAATATGTTGGGGGTTTATTTGATACAACTTGTAACCTACAAAAAAACTTTGAAATGTGGAGGTGGTTGCGGAGCTCTAGGAAGATTCTCAGGGGGAGCTGCTGCGCCTGCGTCGCTTGTGCCGCTTGTGGGACTTTTTAGTGGGAGTGCGCCGTCGGTCCTGCTGGCGTCGCTGTTCTGCATTTCGACAGCTGGGGCTACGCGATCTGCTCCGCCGGTTGTTTCTCAATATGCTTATGCTCCTACTCCGCCGGATGCTTTTAGAGCGACTTCTACTTTTGCTGCGCCTCCTCTTTTTGGGGGTCTTTTTTCGCTGCGTTGACGAATGCTGGGACTTACGTGGCGGGTTCGATGATGGCTCCCTGGAAAGCCTGCTGCTCTTCTGGCGGCGTCGGCGCGAGGACTCTCGACTAGAAGGGCTGCTGTCACTGCTTCGGACATTCTTACTGCGACTTCTGCTCCGGCGGTGGGTTTTGAGATGGCGCGAGCTGGAGGACCGCGTTGAGGTAGTGGCCACAAGCTGGACGTCGTCGTCGTCAGAAAGCAGAACAGCAGCAGGAGGTGGAGCAGCGGTGGGAGGAAGCACGGGTTTGCTGGTGAAGGTGTTCGTGCTATCGTCGTTGAGCAAGTTGTACTTCTCCAGATCGCCGCCATCCTCTTCATCGTCGTCCTCCTCGTCCTTCTGCGTGCTCCCTATGAGCCTCATCTCAGGCCTCTGTTCACCGACTTCGTCATCGTCGTCGGGGCCAAAGTAGGTAATTGGTATGGAACGTACAGAATCACCAGACTCGTCACCACTGTCGGCGGTCGCAGCTCCGGCCGCTGACTCTGGAGGATTCGGACCAACAACAGGCACAGCAGAGCCCACAATGGCACCCTCACCTGGTAGAAATCGACGAGATTATACACAATAGCGTTCGATTTACGGTAAGCTCACCTTTTATCTGATTTAGAAAGGCCAAGGCCTTTCGCTTTCGTTCCAACTGCAATTGTTTTTCGCGTGAAATCATTCCGTTCAGCTTCTCGCGGGCAATCTGCGCCAGCTTATCCTTAACACGCTCCTCAGCTTCACGACAAAATTGTGCTATTATTAATATCAGAGTGGACTTAATATATATATATAACTATATCGTACCTTGCCGCTGCTCTTTTTGTGGTGAGGAACAGGATGGGGAAGCCGTGATGTTTCCCTTCTGCCCGGCGGTCCTGGCCAACAACTGCGTCTCAACCTGTTTGATGGCCCGTTGCACACTATCTGGCATACCTGGTCGCACATGCTCCACCCCAGCAGCATTCGAACTAGTCTCCTCGTCGCTGGCCTCCTGCGGTAAAGTGTGTTGCAATGGACATTGGTCATCGCGAGCCCGAATGGAGAAACTTACAGGAGCTACAAAAACAAATACAAATTAAATACCGAACCCGGGAAATCCCTTTGTCCTTAACTCACCCTTATCCAGATTGCTTCCACTCACTGCAGCTGCTGCTCCTCCAAAACTAAGACCCTTCTTTGACATCAGGGCGGCAGCTACGGCTGCTGCTTTCCTAGTTTTCTCCTCCTTGGAAGCCGCATCCACATCGCCGGTCACTTTGTACAAGTAGTATGGATAGTACTCATTGGCCGGCAGCAAGAAACTAAACCGATCCACGCTCTTCGTGCGAAGGGTCTCCTCGAATTGGCGTCCGTTCTTGATTACGTACGTGGCCGTCTTGTCGATTATGTGCCTTAGACTGTCCTTCGGAACGGGGAAGGTAAGCACGGGCTCTGGTTTCTAAAATAAAGAAATGACAGATTATACACATGAACTTTATATTGTGAGAGTGCCCACCTTTTCCTCTTCCTTTTCTGGCTGAACTTGATCTTCCTCCTCCTCACTTTCTGAACTATAGTTTTGGGCCAACGCCAGCGCACTCGTGTTCTTAAGCAGCTCCACCTGGGGCGGCTCGCCACCGTTGACATCGTTATCATCCTGCTGCTCCCGGTTCGACGATTCCTCCTCGTGTGTGAAGGTGCTCCCGTTGTACTGCAGCAATACGGGTGTGAACTCACCTCCCTGGCTGTTGTGACCTTCGGATCGACAGCTAAGTGCGGGCGAGGCCGTGCCGCCCGAGTGCTGCGAGTTGCCCGGATTGCTTGACTCGTCCTCCTGCAAGACCGCTTGGAGGGGCACGCCCTTGATCTTGCTAATTAGCTGGGTGTAGGCGCAGTTGGCCGAGGGCTTGTACTTGATGGTGGGCACCGTGATGACCACTTGGTTGGGGTTCCTCCTTCCACCCGCGACTTCCTCGCTGTGGTCGTCCGCTGAGGGTGCTTCCTTGTCTGTATTCTGCTGATCCAACGGAGTTTGTGGTGCGGGCGGGAACTTGGCCGCCTTGATAGCAGCCAAAAGGTGACGGTAGTAAGGCTGCAGATGTCCACCTTGGGTCAGGAAATCGAACTGCGTGTTGTTCGCCTGCTTTGCCTTGATAAGAATTTCCATTTGGGCGCCCTGGGTTGCGATAAAGCGAGCAGTCTTCTCTATGATAGCGTGCTGCTTCATCGTTTCGGGCTGGAAAGCATTTAAGAAAGCATGACTATCATAACTTTTTGGTGTGAAATGATTTAGTCTTTGACTCACCAGCTGCATGTCCAAGGGTGGTGCCATCATCAGGGTGTAGGGAAGGACGAAAGGCAGCTCGCTCTCCTCGGAGTTCGGCGAGAGCTGGGAGGTCGCCGTTGAGGAGCCACCGATGGAAGTGGAGGCTGCCGACTGGCCATCGTACTGAAAGCCCACCTGGCTGAAGCAGCCGCCCGAGGTTTCCTGCTGCAGTCGCTTGAGGTCCTCCTCTGCAGGATCAGCGAATTGGGCCAAAATAAGAGCAGAGAACACACGAAGATGTGCGATTTTAGTACGGGAGGAGAGGGGTGGCAGCAATAACTAATTCGAATCAGAGCGAGAGAAACGTATTCGAGTTGATGCGAACAAGAGAGAGATACAGAGAGAAAGAGATAGAGGAAGGTGCTGGATATCAAAAATCGCTTGATCCTGAGCCTTCCCCGGCAAGCTGATCATGCATTTGGATCCCTGACAACACACGCCCAAGAAGGCGCTCCAGCTAATACAACCTGAAAGAAACGATTTATTCTGTCAGGTAGTGAGGATTACGTATTTACCTGCTCCAAGAACGGACTCGCTGGAAATATCGAGGGGATGTCGGTGGTATCTTTTTCGATGGTTGGATTTGATGTGATTGGTACTGATTTGTTCAAGTTATTTTCGATTTGCGATTTGGGTTTGATTGCGTTTTGCGTTTCATGACACTTGCAGTACTTGTAATACAATTTACAATTTGAGGAATTCGGGATTGGGAGTGTCGATACGTTTACATGCGTTAGAAATCTGATGTGAGTAGGTCCTAGCCCAACTTAATTTGACATTAACTAGTTTTTAAAGCTTTTAGCCTAGAGTATTAAAACCGACATTTTCCCTATGCTCCAAAAATCTCTTCTCTTCGTCTTTACATTCGAAGAAGAGATTGCTGGAGTTTCGAAACCAAGTAAAGTATATCGACACCCCTGCCCGGTTCTTTGGATCTGGAGGTACTACCAGACCACCGTGGTGCTCACCTTGTCGCAGTCGCAGCTCCTCCTCGTTATTGTACAGAAACAGGTACCGCTCCTCCTCGCACAGCTGCTCGGCGCGCTGCTCCTCGGCACTCAAGTACTCCAGCCGGTTACCGTATCCGCCTGGTGGCGCCTCGTGCGGTGCCAGTTCGCAGAGGGCTCCACGCACATCGTATCTGTGGTCACGGTAATCGCAATGGCAATGGTGTTTGCGGAGCCGAAAGAAAGCAAGCAGAGAAATATAAACAGAGAGGAGGGAGAAGCATTGTCAGTGGGTGTGGCAATTTTGGGGGGCGACGCGAAACGGGACGGGCGAAACAAACGGGAGGCAGGGCCGCTCCTTGAAAATCGTCCCATTTGCTTCGCACACTCTCGCGCATTTACACAATATTGATAGTCATACGGTATATAGTATATATAATGCAGTTTCAGATAAGATTAGGTTTTAAGGCTAGAGATCGTTCGTATACATACCGCTCCGGTGGCTAAAAAGTTAATCGGATTACATTTAAAGTGGGCAAAGAATTACAGTTTTCAAATTGTATATGGATAGAGATTACAGTTTGAGAAGCACTGAAAAGAGCTGTTATTACAATGGTGTGTGTGCGTGTGTGTTTTGGTTGTGTGGGCGGATGAATAGATGGGTGTGTGTCTGCAGTTCGCAGTCTTGAATTATTACAACAAATGTTAGAATATCTACTCAGACGATCAGTTTGACCCTTTTCAGAAAATCCTCTTCTCGATTTTATCAAATAGAAATTAATTCAGTTCTGTTTAGATTATGCAAAATAGGGCTATAAATAGCGACAAGCTCGGTCTTCTAACGCCATAATCACAATACCATCGATCACAATACCTACATATATGTATGTATCTGACTCTGCTAACAATTTGACCGCTGCTGTGTGTGGGAGTGTGGTCCTAACGGGACACGACATTGGTGGGTATGTGGCTGTGTGTGTGTGTTTGTGGCAGTGGTGTGCGTACTGATTAATCGTATAATTATTGCTCGGGTTAGTCCCAATTATTAACCTGTCAATCTTGAGATTTACATCGCCCATCCAGGGAATCAACTGCTTGCCGTGGTCCATTTCCCGCGCCTTCTCGTCATCGCGGAAAATCTTGCAGGCGTAGCCAAACACGAGGAGTTCCAACGGCGGTTGTCTGTGGTTTTCCAGGCTGGAGGACACTTTTCCGGCTCCTAGTGCTCCCGGACTGTTTCCATTGCCAAGAATCGTGCTTCCGGTGCCCGAACCTTGGCCCGTGCGCCGCAGGATTCCGCCAACGCTTCCGCCACCGGCGTTTCGCACATTGTAGGGCAGCATCGCGGCGGACAAACAGCAGCGAATGTGCAATTTAAGTGCTCCTTTCTCTCTCTCGCTCCCTTCGTCTCTTGCGACTCACTCACTTTATGAGGAGATCGATTGCTAGGATCTGTGCTCGGAGGATCTCATGTAATGATGAACTCCAATTAAGAACACAAGTCCGTTTTAAGTTGAAGGCAGCCGTCGGGCTGACATATATTTATTCAATTTCTTCTTTTGATTTTAGAGTAGGCAGAAATGGTTCTGTCAGCTCAACGTCTACCGAGTCTCTCCCTGATTTTACAGTTTTTTAATATATTTGGACTTAGGCTAATCCGCGTAGCTGCGCTGCCGGGTACGCCAGCAGCGGAGCGGCGTTCTTATGTATATCTTATATATCTAGGCTTATCGGGAGAGCGAGATATGTATGTACGTATGTAATATGTATTTGGTCGGCGTGTGAATGCTGACCATGCACTTATACTTTTTGCCTTCGAGTGGGCAATGCACTTATACTTTGTGGCCTTCGAGTGGGTGATCATGTTACATCCGCCCTGGCCTAACTGCGTGCATAAACATAAACATAAACATAGCAACAAAGTGCTGCCATAAGTTAATATGCTATTTTATTTAATTGTTCTTAATATTGCATAGGCACATACTACATCTCCCTCCTTTTGAAAAATAACGTAACCTAGTGAAGTTATTTTGATTATTAAATGCAAATTATTTTATTTTTATTTTTATTTTGTTTGTGTTTTTGTTTGAACAACAATAGTTGATTTTATAATGCAAAGATAAAAATATACGTAGTGTATGGAAAATTTGTATAAATGATTAAGGAAAATATAAGTTTAAATTCAATCATGAATGAAATTTCTTTAATCTATCTTTATGAACTATTTGTTTTTTGTTTTTATTAGTAAGTAGCGTAATATTGTTATTATCTCCTATGCTTTCTATCTTATAGGGCCCCGTATATTTAAAGTCTAATTTATGACCTACCTCATTTCTTAGTAAAACTTTATCTCCTACTTCTAATTCTATGTCTTTTATTTTTAAGTCATAATTTTCTTTATTTTTTTCTTTGTGTGCTTCAAGAAGTTTTCTTGCTCGAGCATATGCTACCTCTAACCTATATTTACTCTCCTTAGCGTAATCATCTATGTTATATATTGGTTCTATGCTATGTAGTTTATTAAAATGTTTTGGTAAATTACTTGTTCTACCGAAAACTAATTCATATGGACAATAATTATGTACCATAGATTGGGTCGTGTTGAAGCAGTATACGAAATATTGAAGCCATACGTCCCAATCGGTTTTGTCCGTCGATATGTAGGATCGTATATACTCGTTTAAAGTTCTATGACTTCTTTCTACTACTCCAACTGTCTGGTGGTGATGAGCTGTTGATGTTATATTTTTTATTTTCAAATATTTACACAGGTCAGTAATTATTGAATTCTTATACTCTGTTCCCATGTCCGTTATGAACGTCTTCATTGGACCGTACTTTAGAATAAAAGATTCAAATATAGCTTTTGCGACTGTTTTTGCGCTTTTATTTGCTATTGGTATGGCAACTAAGTACTTGGTTAAATCACATATGAGAGTGACTGCGTACTCGTTACCATTTTCTGACTTGGGTAGTGGACCAATTGTGTCCACAACAACTCTATCGAAAGCATGTTCTGGTGTTTCAGTTATCGTCATTGGAGTCTTTGTGTGCTTTGTTGTTTTTGCTTTTTGGCATTTTTGACATTTCCTTACGTACTCTTTTATGTATTTACTCATATTTTTCCAGTAATAATGTCTTTTGACCTTGGCCAAGGTTTTTGTAATGCCTGTATGCCCTCCTTGTATTGGATCATCATGTAATGTAGACAATATAGCTTCTTTTTCTTTTTCATTATTTATTTGGGTCACCGGGTTAAGTAGCGCTACTTTTAAATTCTTTAATATTTTATTGCCCATATTTTTAAATTTATCTATTGAAACGTGTTCAAAGATTTTTTTCCACGGTGCCATTTTGATTTGGCTGATATCATATATACCGGCCTGCAATTCAAGCCTTTGGAGAAATTGATCTAAATCAAGAATTCCATTAGTATAAAGATCACCAACATCATATCTTGCAATAATTTTCTTTCCATGTTTAAATAAACATATCGAGTCATTCAATTGCAATGTCACTACTTTTCGTACCTCGTCATTTGTTATGACTTCGTATACGTTGGGCTCTGAAGCTATTTCTTTGGTTTGCTTTTGCAAATCCAATTGTTCTTTTCCTGCGCAGGATTTTTGTCTACTTTGAAATCTTGTAGTGACTTTTAATATATTTCCAGTTATATCTTTTAGCTCTTTGATGGTTATTCTTGATAACGCATCTGCTACATGATTGTCCTTGCCCTTTAGATACTCTACTGTAAAATTATATTCCTCTAGTTCAAGCCTTATTCTAGTTAATTTAGAGCTGGGGTTCACCATCGAGAATAAATATGTCAATGGTCTATGGTCTGTTTTCACAGTGAAATGTTTTCCGTAAATGTATGGTCTGAAATGTATTATTGCCCAATGAATTGCTGCTAACTCTTGTTCTGTTGTACTCTTATTGCTTTCACCTTTCGTAAAAGCTCTGGATGCATAAGCAACTGGGAGTTGGTGGCCATTATGGTTTTGAGTTAAAACTGCGCCACACGCTTGCTTGCTTGCATCTGTTGTTATGCAAAATTCTTTGCTGAAGTCTGGGTACTGCAAGAGTGTTGGGTTAATTAGCTGAGATTTTAAATGTATGAATGCTTTTTGACATTCATCTGTCCACTCGAATGGAACATTCTTTTTACATAATCTTGTTATGTGCCGCGAATAGTCGGCGAAATTTTTGATAAAACGTCTGTAGTAATTGCAAAATGCTACAAAACGTCTAGCGCTGTCCGCATCATGTGGAACTGGGTAGTTCTGAATGACATCATATTTTTTGTCATCCGGCAAAATTCCTTTGTCTGTGCATTTGTGTCCCAAAAATGTGACTTCATGCATGAAAAATGAACATTTTTCAGGATGTAACTTTAGGTTGTATTCCCTGCATTTACCAAAAACTTCAGTGAGGTTTTTAAGCATATGTTTTTCGGAACAACCTATGACTATTAAGTCATCCATATAAAGGAATGCTTGAGACGGTTCTATTCCGGAGAATGCTATAGTCATCATTCTTTGGAATGAATTAGGCGCTATTTTTAAGCCAAATGGCAATCGCGTGAAACGATATGAGCCATTGCTGGTTGAGAAAGATGTTATATCTCTCGAGCCTTCATCCAGTTCGATTTGATGAAAACCTGACATTAAATCAAGGCAGGAGAAATATTTTGCTCGACCAAGTTGGTCCAAAATATCATCTATTCTCGGTAGTGGAAATTTGTCAGCTAAAAGTTTCTTATTAATTTGGCGATAGTCTATTACTAATCTCCATTTCTTTTTATCAGAATTCGGGCTTGACTTTTTGGGTACTAATAGCAAAGGGCTATTGTACTGTGAAACTGATGGTTCAACTATTTTATCTTTTATTAATTTCTGAACTTGGGCTTGTATTTCTTCCACTTGACTATGAGGACTTCTATAATTTTTCGTGTATACTGGCTCATCATCTTTTAATCTCAACTGTTGTTTATAAAAATTATTAACTGTTATAGGTTCTGATTCTAATGCAAATATATCTATATATTCGCTGCATATATTTTCTAATTGTGATTTAAACAATTCGGGGAAATTTTTCTTTAATTGAGATAAGACAGTTTTATTTCTGTGTTCACTATTTGCCTGAACTACATTGTAGTTCGAAAGTGGCTCATATTTTAGAGTGTCCATATTGACTAATTGGTCGGAATCGGTTGTATTTAAAATTCGGACAAATGTATTACTTGATGTTGCGATTGTATTTGCAACATAAATACCAGTTTGAATTTCCTGGTTTGGAATTAAAATGTTATCATCTTTTGATGATACTATTAATCTTCGGACAACTTGGGATCTTGCTGGTAATAACGTTGTGTTAATACCAGAGCTGTATGCTATGGGAATATATATTGGAAATTTCAAATTGTTTGGTCTAATTATAAACCAATCTTCTTCTTGGTTTAAATCGATTTGGCAATTATATTTTTTTATGAAATCTATTCCGATTATTCCATCACACGGTATTGGAAAGTTTTTATCTACTAAATGAAAATCGTGTGGGATAACGTATTTACCTGTCTGTATCTCAATAAAAGTCTGTCCTCGAGACTGAATTTTCTGTTGGCCTATGCCTTGAATGTTTATTTTATTGGTTATTTGAATATTAGAAAATTTGTCAGAGTTCTCTTTGAGAATAGAGATATCTGCACCTGTATCAAGTAGAAAAACTAGTTTTACGCCTGTTTTGGCATGAATGAATGTAGAAAATATGTTGAGATTATAATTGATGGTGTATACTCTACGATCTTCTTCTACTGAGTACCTAAAGGCTGTTGCGAGTTTCCCTGTTCTTGGATTACTCGTACATTGGCATTGTTTCTGTTGTAGTTGTTCTGACTGTTGTTACGGCCTCTGTTTCCATTATAACGGCCTCTGTTATAGCCATTATAACGGTTATTATTTCCATTATAGCGGTTTTGATAACCGTTATTCTGGTAACCGTTATTTTGGTAACCGTTATTTTGGTAACCGTTATGGTAGTTGCCTCTAATACTATTGTTATTAAAGCCTCTACCGCGGTTACTACCTCTATTGGCATTTCCGTATCCTCTATTGGGTCTGTTACCTCTAAAGTACATCACTTTATTGATGTCACCGGTAACTCTTGTACTCGTTCTTATGTATGCGCTTATCGCTGCATCCATAGTGGTGCAAGTCCCTGCTTCCAGTACTGTTTTGATACTTTCGTGCTCAGCACGATGTATCATGGTTTCAATTGCCTCTTTGGTGCTTAGACCAGTGGCATGTTCTAGAGGTATACCCTCATCGATATAGGAAGCTTCTAAAAGTTTTCTCAGGCTATCAACTTCAGCGGTAAATTGCGTTGCAGTTTTACCTCTCTGCTGAACTGTTGCTAGCTTTGCTTTGACATTACTGGATGTCTCACCGACAACTACTTTCTGCAATTTGTTTATAATTGCTGGAATTGTCGTTTCATTGTCAACTGAGTTCAAAATTGTGCCAACTATTTTTGACTTAATGACCTCAACTGCAATGTCTTCAAATGGTCCCTTAGCTAGGTCTACCAATTTGATTGCCTTAATGAATCTTTGTAAATGGATCTTTTGCCCATCAAATTCTGGCACTGTGCAGGCGACTTCCCTAATGTAAGACCTAATGGCAGCTGCTTCTTCTGCCATGGTTAAGTTATTTTCGGAGTCGGCTGCGTTATTTGTTTTATCGTCGTTCTTCAGCATTAATTTTGCTGGTATAGTTAGATCGTGAAGATCTTCCTCTTTAATGTCTTCCTTGACTATAGTCCTATCTTCCTCGTCAGAGTTAGTGCTGTCTTCATTCAAATTTATTCTTAGTGGGGTGTTTACTATGGTTGGAATTTCTATCTGGAGACTGAATTTATTTTTTATAAATATTAATTTTTCTCTTAATGTCACCAGTAGGTTCAAAGCCTTAGCACACTGTTTGCGTTCCAAATTCTTTCTATTTTGTTGGATCAACTCTCTGATTTCATTATAACTATTTACCAAGACTTGGGCATTCCTATTGATTGTTACAGCTTGTGTTGATCTGTTTTGCGTTAAGCACTTATAGGATTTTCTGAAATTTTCATTTTGATCTTTTATCTGATCAACAAGCTTTTCCCAGTCCATGCTGTGGTATACTCATAACTTCAAATTTATTCATTTGTATATATTTTTTTTTTAATGTAGATAAATTCAATATTACGTTTTATATTTTTTTTTATTTATTATTTTTTTTTTTTTCATATAATTTTTCTCATATTTTCATTCATAATTGACTTTATTAAAGATCTTCCTTAAATATTATCTATACCGTTAGCAGTGCTACGGTATCGTTTCTTAAGACACTTGTTATGCAGTTTGTATATTTTTATTAATGCATTGGATACCATAATTAATGCAATTACAATTAGTATTATGGTTATCCAGAACAAGTCTGCATTTTGGACTTCTACTTTATTTATTACATTGGCTGTAGAGTCCACAGTTTTAGTGTCTATTAGACCCATTTTGGGTATACTAATTTTATATTTTGGAGAATAGAATAGAAAATTTCCTTTGTATATACTTTTATTTTCAGTTTTACTTATTTCATTTGTCTCTATAGACATTTATGTTTGGAATTATCTATTTATAAAATCTTTCAATGTTCGCAAGAGTAAAAAAAAATTGTATTTTACATTGTTGCCTGCCTGATTCTAGCTATGGCTTCACGGGCCATATTGGGTTAACAGGGCATAATAGTATATGCTCCGTTTTACAATATTTCTTACAATTTTTCTTATCTATATATATTTTATATTTACTTTATATTTATATATATTTATTATTATATTCTGCTGTTGATGATGCTCATCAGGTGTCAGCTGGGCGTCGCCGGGGGTGGCACGCTGACACTCCCTCGCTGCTGTCTATTTGTTGGGTGTCAGCTGGGCGTCGCCGGGGGTGGCACGCTGACACTCCCTCGCTGCTGTCTATTTCTTCGCCGCTGAAGACGTCGATGGTCGCTCACAAGTCCCCAGGCAGTGGGGACTCCAGATTCCTTCGCAGCCAGGGGGGGCAGGACTTCTTTGGTTTTGTTAATGCTGGTGCTGGTGCTGGACATGCCTGGTATTTTGGAACTTCATTAATTGTGGGTATATTTTTAATATTATCTGAGTGAGTTTTCTCGAGCTTATGGGTCTTTAATTCTTGCTGATATTGCAACAAGTGGTCTAGCTCTGCATGTAGCTTTAGAGCTTTCGACCAAACCGGTGGCGTTTGCTGACCGTATATTAGCCACCTTACGTGGGCTATACGTTTATTCAGCTTAGTTTTCAAACCGCCACGGTGTTTGCCCATACTCAATAGAACTCTACTCACTCAGATTTTTCCTTGGTTTTTGCAGTTCCATTTAATTAGTCCAGTCTTCTTCCAGTCCAGTGTTCCTTTGTTCCTTTGTTTTCACCAGCTTTGGTCAATTCGTCCAGCGTTGGACGACTGTCACGGTCGCCATGTAATGATGAACTCCAATTAAGAACACAAGTCCGTTTTAAGTTGAAGGCAGCCGTCGGGCTGACATATATTTATTCAATTTCTTCTTTTGATTTTAGAGTAGGCAGAAATGGTTCTGTCAGCTCAACGTCTACCGAGTCTCTCCCTGATTTTACAGTTTTTTAATATATTTGGACTTAGGCTAATCCGCGTAGCTGCGCTGCCGGGTACGCCAGCAGCGGAGCGGCGTTCTTATGTATATCTTATATATCTAGGCTTATCGGGAGAGCGAGATATGTATGTACGTATGTAATATGTATTTGGTCGGCGTGTGAATGCTGACCATGCACTTATACTTTTTGCCTTCGAGTGGGCAATGCACTTATACTTTGTGGCCTTCGAGTGGGTGATCATGTTACATCCGCCCTGGCCTAACTGCGTGCATAAACATAAACATAAACATAGCAACAAAGTGCTGCCATAAGTTAATATGCTATTTTATTTAATTGTTCTTAATATTGCATAGGCACATACTACACTCATATTTCGGGCGGTGTTTGGTTAAATTCTCATATTTCCATTATATTTATATTTGTATAAATGTAGTACATATATTATGCTAGAGGTGGCAGTTATATCGATGTTATCGCGATGCCAGAGCGGAGTTACTCAACCACGGCAGTATCGAGAAGTGCTCGACCACTGGGCTTGTATCGATAGTATCGGCGCCGTTCATCGTAGGATTCAAACACGTTTCAAGTGAAATTCATTTGCAAGTTGAGACACAATATTTATACACCTCCCAAAATTTATTCGCTGTGCCATGTGTAAAAAAAAACCATTTAATTCACAGTTACATTTCAACTAAATCTCACAACATTCCCTCAGTCAATCCTTGGCATTTGGGAACTTCAGGGTTCGCAGCTTGGAGTAAATAATGTCCCAGTCGACGTAGGCGCCCACCAAATGACGCTTGTTGCCCGGCGCATCCTCGTAAGCCGTTCTTCCGTGCAACATTCGCAGGTTGTTGAAGACGAACACATCGCCGGCTTGGGTCTTGAACTCCACCGCCTCGGACTGGGCGATCTCAAGGAACTTATCGTAGGCTTTGTACCAGGACACGGCCTGCGCCAGGGAAACGGAGAACCGGCTGTCCCGCTTAGTGGTGTTCTGGTTGATCCTCGCGAACCGGCCATCCACATCCAAACAAATTACTGGCGCTCTCCAGAGACTGTGGAAGGGCTTGGAGTCATCGCCGTCGTGTCCGATGTCAAACCAGTTAACGGGCACCGACTTGAGCACCTCGAAGTCCTCCGGATGCAGTTTTTGCAACTGCGAGGCCACGTTGAAGCCATCTGTCAGCGTATTTGCTCCACCCTTTGACTCCGACTGGACGAGGGTGTGCAGGATGTTGATGCCCGCCTTGTACTCGTAGTAGGGCATGTCGGTATGAAGCGGCAGGGGAGTCATTAGATAGGCGTAGTTGCGCGCATTTGGTTTGGATTTAACCTCGAAAACGTCGCTAGGGGAGGCGGGATAGTAGATAATTTATAGCTGAACTTGAGTAATGCAACTAAGGTGTTTTCCCTTTTAATTTATGAAATGTGGCTAGCATATTCTGTAGTAGTATCTAGCGTGAGTAAGTGGTAATCAAATCTTTATCATGAGTACAAATGGACACCTGGTTGAAAATATTTGCCTGATTCTGGCTGTAACAATCAACCGATAGTGATAATATTTAGTGGACTGATAGATAATACAGCTCTCGGCAAATGTGAGTTTTATGACCCTGGTACTGTACGATGAAGTATGTCATCTATTGGTTAATATTTACCCGTAGGTGGTGCGTTTTATGTAGCCAATTCGTTCGGCCAATTTCTTAGCCACATTTATGTCGTTGGGTGCCCCTTTCAGAATGGCGAATCCTTGGACTGCCAGTGCCTCAAGCCAAACTCTCAGGGCTGCATCTTGCTCCAGCACATCCTCGTATTGGAATTCTCTTTTCACATCCTCGAACTCCGTTTTTCCCCAGAGTTGAGCGGGTGGCTTGTAGACCTCCTCCAAGTAATGCTTTCTGCCAGTCTCTCCAAAGTCCCTTTCCCTCAGCCAGCCTAGATCGAAGGTGCTCCTGTGCTTGTCCTGCCAGATGATCTCCAACTGTTTCCTCTCCTTGTTGTAGGCCACTTGGGACACTGGTATATTCAGCGGGCCACGATCCCAGTGACTTTTTCTTGCTCTTGTGGCGGCGTGGAAGCACTCGGCACACTGACAGTTGTCCCTAAGCCAAACTTGGGGGTACTTCAGGAGATTGCCCTGCTCCTCCTGGACTTCTACATAGTCGGGGCATAGTCGCACACAAGCAAATGTGCTCGCCTGCCGAAGAAGGCTCAGCCGAGAAATAAGTTGCCTACAGCTAAGCATTCCAGGCTCAACTGCCGAGCAATCAGGTGATGGCACAACAGGCAGGCTGGCTGATAAGCAAAGCTTCAGCTTATCGCTCGTCTTTCTCTTTGGGGAGCGAGACCACTTGCACTATGGATTGCGGCTGCTCCAACCAGCAGTCTCTTTGACTGTTCGCCGCAAAGCTTCGCCGGCCGCAGCAGAGTGAGCACTCTAAGAAAAAAGAGACCTGTTCAGTACTTTCTTGGATTTGCTCCTCGGATTCCTCCTGGTTGGTGTTCCCTGTTTTCCGGCTTCTGGGCTTCTTGCGCTGCCTGCGATGGCGCTTTTTCTTCGTTTTGACTGCTCCGTTCGATTGAGCTTGTGCATCAGTCTTGGCCTCCTGTGCTCCTTCCTCCACATGCAGCTCCGTATTCACTCCGGGAATCAGGGGAAGGAAACAGCGCCTGCACAGGGAACGCTTCACGGCCGGGGCCCTTGAAACCAGTTGACGCCATGAATTATTTGCCCATACTCCACTGGAGAAGCCACTTACATGTGCATGATAGCCTTGGTGCCCACATTGCGGCAGAGTTTGCCATAATAGGCGGCCAATTTTGGTTGATTGCCTACTGCCATTAAATTCGAGGCCTGGAACAGGTAGTTCATGCGTGAGGAGATGGCCCGCTGGGTCAGGTGCTTCATCTTGTTGTCCCTGCTCATATTCTGAGGCTTTTGTCGCACAAAGCTGGTCGACTGGTAGACTTTCGTTTTTGTGGCAATTCAAAACACATGGGCGTCGCGGTGTGACCGTATCTGGAGCGCCAAGATATTGCTCCTACTGCAATAGCAGCAACTGCAAAGAGCTCTCAAAATTCAACATTATGTGATTATAATTTCGGTTTTTGGCAGCTCAAAATTTCTGGAAATTCGCAGAATATTCTTTTCCCAGCAACGATTGTATTTCCGCGCCATTCCATTATTTCACACTGGTCACACTGGCTAAGCCAGCTGTTTCCCGCGTTTTTGATTCGCCAATTGCGATTGCCAGAAAAGCAAAAGTGGAGCGGCAGTGGGAAGCTGGAAAATAGCGCAAGCCGCAGGGAAACCCTCAAAATGCAACGCACTGCACTCATGTAGAATTCTACTTTGCATCGTAAGCGATTGGAAAGAGACCGTTGTGTCTAGACGTAGACAGATTAGGCAGACGATTGGGATTCCCGCCAGAAGTGTTCACCATGTTTGTCCAGGATCTGCGCAACGACTTTTACCGCCAGCTGGTTGGCAAGCGCATCTTGATCGTGGTCAACTACGACATCGATGCCATCTGCGCCAGTCGCATCCTGCAGGCCTTGTTCAAGTACGATCACATGCTGTACACCGTGGTGCCCATAATGGGCGTTACGGGTCTGAAGCGGGCCTATGGAGAGCACCAGGGCGACGTTAAGTACGTGGTGTTGGTGAACTGCGGCGGCTGTGTAGATATTGTGGAGCTCCTGCAGCCGTCGGACGACGTGACCTTCTTCATATGCGATTCACATCGCCCGTTGGATGTGTGTAACATCTACAGCGATCGGCAGGTGTGCATCTTGGGGGATGCCTCCTTGGAGGAGAATATTCCAGCGTTCGAGACAATTTTCTATGACTCTGAAGGTGAAGACGAGGATGAGGACGAGTCCTCTGACACGGAACAGCAGCACGACGACAGTGGTGCCGGGGAATCGGACCAGGAGGATCAGGCGCCAAGGAGCCGTAAGCTCAGTCGCCTGGAGCGGCACGAGCAACGCATCCTGAAGCAGCGAGCCCGCCGACAGTGGGAGTCTGAGCGCGACAGGATTATGTTCGAGTACACGCAGTTCAGCTACTACGGCAGGTCCGCCGCTTTGATGGTTTTTGAGTTGGCCTGGAAGCTCTCAAAAGACAACATGGACCTGCTCTGGTGGGCCATTGTGGGCATCACGGAGCAGCTGCTGCTGGGCAAGATCGAGAGTGGAGCGTATACTTTGGAGCTGGAGCAAATCCAGTCGCATGTGTCCCGACTGACGAACAAAACGAATGATCAGAACACGATGAGTGCCTCCAAGATAACCTTCGAGAATGATTTGCATCTGGTCTTGTACCGCCACTGGCCCGTCACGGAATCCATGAGGTGAGCATTGACAGTGTATTCTATGCCATTTAATCATGTAGTATAATCGTAGGTATTCCCGCTACTCCTCATGCCAGCTGAAGCTGTGGACACTGCGCGGAGAGAAGAGATTACACGAGCTGCTGCTCGAGATGGGACTTCCCTTGGTGCACGCCCGCCAAACGTACGGAGCCATGGATTTGGTGTTGCGCAAGGAGTTCTTCTCGATGGTGGAGCGCCTGGCGGAGAAGTACGACATAGCGGACATAGTTTACGGCACCTTTACGCTGAGCTACGGCTACCGCAGCAGATATGCTGCGGCGGACTACGTTTATGCCCTGCTCGCCATCATGGAGTCCGTGAAGAAGCACAAGACTCCGGAGGATTGCTTTCTGGAGGCCTCGGATGCTTTGAGTCGTCAGCACAAGCAGCTGCTGTCTGCAGGCATCGACCAGGCGAAGCTTTTGCATGCTGCTGTCTTTCGGCAGGTGCAGAGCAGCTTGGAGGCACGCCAAGTTCATTCAGCGGGCTCCTTTTTCTACTACGTTCTGCAGGAGGAACACGCGTTCTTCTCATACCCCTATGCCCTTGGACTGTTGGCTCGCTTTCTTTTGCGCGGACATGTGGCCACGAGTAGAGCCAGGCAGGCTTCGGACTTGCCGTTGATCGCAAGTTGTCCCCTGAACGCTTCGGAGGGCATGTGCTTGCTGGTAGGCATTGTCCCGGTAAGGGAAGACTCTCCGCGAAACTTCTTTGGCAAGGCCTTCGAGCAGGCGGCGCAAAAGAGTGGAGTCGCTCTATTGCAGGACTTTTTCGAGCCAGCGGTGGTGCAGCTGCGGCAGAGCGACCTCACACGCTTTCTGGACTCCCTCACGGTGCTGTTAGCCTAATCCACGCCGCTTTCTATTCTACCTGCTACCGACACATCCCTGCTCAATCATATTATGTGCTAAGCTAGTTTTATATCGCGAGACCTCACGTGTACACTTAGTTTAAGATTTTACCAAACCCTATTTATGTACGATTGTGTGTTAATAACTTTATCATTGCTCCCAGGACCACAAAATGCAAAATGTCCTTTTTCAAAAACTAATTGTAAATTTGACCTAGAATAATAAATTTAAATTAAAGTGTTTACCATGGAATTAAAAGTGTCGATTCACGTCTAAAATTTACTCGGCGCTTAAATTTATGAAAACGTATTTACCATGCTATCTATACATGCCGTGTTGGCAGTTGGACTGCCTTCTTACATTTGGTTTATTTTCTGGCTCAGAGGAAACATCATTAGCTAACCAGATTTGCGGCTTGAGCTTGCTGCGTCTGTGCGTTTTTTTTCTTTAGGGGATTAGCGCTGAGGATGCGGGCCGAACCCAAACAAGCTGTGTCGTCATAGAATACGGCATATTGTCCTGGTGTAATAGCTCTTAAAGGAGCGTCCAACTCGACAAGAAAAGTGTTACTGGGAGAGATGCTCAGCTGACAGTCCACCAATGGTTTGGTGTGCTGGAATCGAAAGCGACACCTCAAGCTGCCAGTGTCCGAAAGAATCTGTTGGGACTTGGAACACAGCCAGTTGGGCGGATCGACGGCTATGTGGGTGCTGAGAAGGGCGGGATGGTTGTGGCCAGATGCCACATAGATGGTATTGCTTGCGGCCTCTTTCCTGGCCACAAAATAGGGCTGAAGGAATGAGCTCAGACGGCACCGCTGGCCCACAGTCCATTGATGGATGCCCTCGTGGTGGCCGACAACGGCTCCACTGTCGATGTCTAGGAAGGGACCACGTTTGGAAGTGATGTACTGAAAGTGGAGGGAAACCAGATTTGAGTCCGTGGTGAAATCAAGGAAATTGAGCCATGTGCTTTTTCAATCGCGGCAAGTGCTTTACCTCCTGTATGAAGTCCTTGAAGTTGCGTTTGCCAACGAAACAAATGCCAGTGCTTTCCTTCTTTTTGGCCAGTCGCTGGAAGCCAATCTTCTTGGCCAAGTCCTTGACCTGGCTCTTCTGGAAGTCTCCCAAAGGGAACATCGTGCGTTGCAGAGCCTTTCGGGAAATACCTGCCAAAAAGAATGTCTGGTCCTTGAACGTATCGGCGGGTATTAGCAAGCGGGCGTCGTTGTTGGAGGCAATCCCCTCCAGGTAGTTGCCCAGACTATTCCGGGCGTAGTGACCCGTGGCCACGGCATCGTAGCCGAGATTTTCCAAGGCGTGCTTGTGAAAGAGGTCAAACTTAATGTGGCGATTGCACAGGATGTCCGGATTTGGTGTCAAGCCCATTTGGTAATCGTCCAGAAACTGGCTGAACACCGCCGTCCAGTACTCGCGCACATAGTTCACCTGACGCAGCTCCACGCCGAGCTGCCGGCACGCCCACTCGGCGTCCTTCAGATCCGCCTCCCCACTGCAGCGACCCACTTCGTCCGCCTCATCCCAGTTGCGCATAAACACACCCAGCACCTTGAATCCTTGCTCCGCCAGCAGGTGGGCGGAAACGGCGCTGTCCACGCCGCCCGACACGCCCACCACTACGTTGCGAATCATTGGGCGGTGTTGGCAAAGCAATAATTTCAAAGTTATGTGTTTCACGTTAGACGAACAGCAGTTTTTGTTTATGCGGCAGAAACAGTTGATGTGCTTTCCGTTAGTTTTTGGTATTTATTTTGGGTATACCATGGTATTATAAACTATCGCATCGGTGGTCACACTAATAATACCGGCGTTTAATGCGCTGTCAGTTCAGTTCATTCAGTCGGGCCATGAAGCAAAGCTCCGCGCATTGTGGATTTGCGCGTGTCGAAAGGGGAAACAGCAAAAACGCCATTTTTTTCGAGTAACGGTGCGTGCGTAATTTTATCCGTTATCTTTCCTCGACAAACATTCGAACTGGGAAACAACAGGAATTCCATTTTTTCGAGTTAAGGTAGGTCAGTAATTTAACCGTAATATTTTCTCACCAAACTGTAGAAATGGGAAAGGAGCGAAACTCCATTTTTACGACCGAAACTCCATTTTTTCGAGTGAACACTGTGTGTGTTGTGTATGTGGGAGGAGTCACTTCTGAGTGCACGTTTTCCCCCTCATCCGTTATCTATCCGTCTCTTTTTTTCTGTTTTTTTCCGCAAATGGGCATGATGCAGTTTTTGAGAATTATGCTCGCATTCTAGTCGCACACGGGACTAGACACCGTGCGCATTTTGACTCGGCATTCTTACGGGGCATTGCCGGCTTCACAGCCATTTGTACAAATTGGCATTGCAGAAGTGAACTCTGTCGCTTCTGCTGCATGGATGGCGCTTGGCCATCAAGAGAAACAGAATCCCCTGAACCACAATAAAATTCTGGCATTTATACAGTGCATTGGACTTCAGGGGGATCGTTGAGTCATGAAGGGGTAGTAGTACAATAGAGCCGACTGGGTCGCAGTACACCTACAAACCCACTTAATAATAATAAGTCGCTAACAGTTGTGAAGTAAAGTGTATAAGTTGTGAAACAACAAGAACTCCATTTTTTTTTAAGGTGCGTGTGTGTGTCACGCTTTCTTTTCTCCCTCATCTGTTATTTATCCTTCCATAACAAACATTCGAAATAGGAAACAACAGCAACTCCATTTTTTTTCGAGTGAAGATGTGTGTGTGTGTGTGTGTGTTAGAGAAGAGCCACTTCTGATTGCACGTTTTCGCCCTCATCCGTTATTTATCCGTCTCTCCTTTCGTGGCAAATCGGCATACTGCAGAGTATTTCGACAAAAAGCATGAACTTTTATGCACCTGCGATGACGAATGCCCGTCGATGTTCTTTGCATGTTTTTTTGTATTTCATCATGGCTAGGGCTGCTGTCTGGGCTTGGGTCGAGGAAGGGCATCCTAGGTCGCAAATGATGGCCAAGTGGTCACTGGCAGTGTATTCCTCGCTGAGTCTCCACCACCTGAACCTGGGTCCGGCCTCTAGCATCCGCTGTCAGTGATCAGCGTGATCAGCGGTTCCGCCAGATTGGCTGGAACTGCTATTTCAGCAGTCTTCCCTCCATACTGCGTTTGTCAGAGGCTCTTGATTGCCAACACTGCTGCTGTGATCTCTGTCTGGGACTCCAGGCCCACCTCAGTTCGTCTTCAGTAGTAAGCTCGTCAAGGTCGCGAATCAAAAATACTTTTGATTGTGTTACCGCGCGAAGGCTGGCGCGGTCTCGAAGCACCGCTCCCATGTCCACTTGAGCTTCTGTGTCAAGTCTTGGGCAGAGGCACGTAGTTCGGGGAGCAGTTCACCTTTGGCCGTCCTCTTAACCCTTTTTACGTTTTCTCAGATGACCCTGAGCATGGCGTCTTGGCCTCTTGTGACCAGCGACAGCATTTCGCTGTACGGTAAGCCAGCTGATGGGATGATAACCAGTGCATCAGGCCTCTCCCTCGGCGGTCTGTTCCTGCGCGGTTTGGGCGGTCGGTGCTGCAGTCCGGTTTGTGGCTTACTTCCCGCTGCAGTGGAGAGGAGTGGAGCCCAAAGAAGGCGCTGGAGTCCCGCTGCCTTCTGGTGGTCGGATCGCTGGACTTTCTTCGCGGACTTCCTTTGATTTGGGACTATCCTTGCCCTTACTCGGTTCTTCTTAGCTGGAGGGGCTCTTAGGGGTGGTCTGCTGGCTAGAATCGGTTCTTGCAATGCGTTCGACATGCGAATTGGGTGTGTTTAGTTAGATTTGTCGTGTGGGGGAACCGAATCGATCAAAATGGCTAGGAACAGTTTTTTTTTTCAGTGTAGGGCAATACACGTATATGTACGCACACTCCACGCTTCACACACACTCACTCACGCAAGTGCAGGATGCCTTGGAAATGCAATTTGAATCATAAAATATAATTTTCATTTAATGAATTGGATCATGTTTCAACTTGTCAACCCAGTTGCATACGTGCGTTTGCGTGTGTGTGGGTGGGTGTGCGTGCGATACACACATATGAACTAAAAGCGCACTCACACACATATATGGAATATATGGCATATTTTACTTGACTGAATTCGCAGTTTATGAAAATCTCTTGGTGGGAAAAAGTTTGCCAATGCAGTAGAGGGAACTATACGCCTTGGTCTTGCTACCCCCCGCCCCACACTTACCGCCGCCTCCCCGTTTTCCTTATCAACTTGATTGCGTCGAAAGCATCTCGCAATGAAGTCAGCAAAAGCAGCGCAGGAATGGCGAAGATTAAAGGGGAAAATATGAACACAGTGACAACTGTGGAAAAATATGTGTACATAGAGGGTCTTGAGCGCAATTAAACCTCTGGAATCTTTGCAAGACTCCTTCTATTCCGTGACAAAGCAGCATAGGGTTTTTTTTTATAGCACGATTTGGCTGGTTCAGTGCTGCGCTGGCTTCTCGGCATCTATGTCTCTGGCCTAATCCCGCCCGGGCAACATTGGCCTGCTTGTGGGTTATGCAATAAGCTGTTACCCATTTCCTACCCGGCGTTCAGGTGAGCGGCTTCCGAGTGAGGGCCCAGAAAAGTGCACCACAATGACAAGTATCCCATAACGGGCGTTTGACGGTGGCCTTGCTTGTCCTCATTCGTGTCACCCGACCACCCAACAACCCACTTCCCACAAGGTCTCGCCATGTTTCATGATGTCCTTTTGGGGCCTGCATTGTCTGGGCAACGGGCAACAATAACCGACGGCGACAAAGAAAAGTACAAGCGGCAGAGGAAAAAAAAATCCAAGTGGTTACCCCAAAAAAGAGGGGAAATAAAACTGGGACTTTATTTAATTCCTGGATTACCATGTCGAAGTTCTCGTTCATCCAAGGGAAGTCAACATTTGCAATATGCAATCGCTCACTAGCAACTACTAGTGAGCACCCCAGTTAGGCAACTATAAGTCGTGAAGGTTCTTCGCCACTCCTTTCAGTTTAAAAATTAAGGCTTTCTTCTCTTTGCCAACCTTTCTTTTATCGCTATACACAATCGTCTATTTGGGGTAGGAGAAAATTGGCAAATTGGCAGCAATTCAGCAAGCAACCGGTTATTTATTGGATGGCATAAAGTGCTGTTCCTATCAAGGAGCACCATCCAAGTACAAAACATCCCAGTTCAAGCCCAAAATCACGCGCACACACAAGGGTCGAGTTTTCAGCCACAATGTTTGCCCATCCAACATACCTTTCTTCTCCGTCGCATCCTTTCTGACTTTGAGGCGAGCACAAATTAGTTGGCCCGTCCTCGCTTAGGTCGAAGTTGATGATGTGAAAGTGGAACTGGGAGTGAGACTGCAATCTGGATGTCGATGGGCTCCTAATGGCCCATTTTCCGCCGCCAATTTTCGCCCCACAATGCCTGTCAGGTTATCCGCCGCTCGGGCTGCTCATCAGTCAGCCAGTCACTCATCACAAGTTGTCAGCCGATTGGCGTGGAAATGGAAATTCCTTGTTTATAATTTATGAGTGGAGTGGAGTGAAGTAGAAAGACGCACAGAAGAGAGACAGACGGGGATAGCAAAAGGACACGCCAAGTGACTGTACTTGGGGATTTGGAGATTTACATGCATAAGGAATGCCCACTTGACATGTTGGGCCAGTCGCTCACCTGTTGGCATGAATAATGGACGCGCCGCTGTGACAGATATTTTAAAGTAGTCTCAATGTCGGCTCCGGTCAAAGATAAACCCAAGTAACTTGTCCGCTTGCCAAGGCATCGTTGTGAAGCCAGGAAAGATGACAATAGACGATTTATGATCCGCTCACCAAAAACAAGCTATTTTACTTCTACTACTACTGCTACACAATTAAATCGCACTAGGTGAAGTCAGTTTTTCCCTAGAAACGCAATTTTATTGTAAATGCAAACTACTCGGCGTCTTATCTCTAATGAACTTCTGTCTCTCATGTAAGCCAGCGCTAATGTTGATAATAAAATAAGCCCACAAGGAGTCGACGTACACTCTGAGCTCAAAGAAGCTGGGTTCCAAAAAATCGAATTATTGAAATTTGAAGCTGGAATCGTTTGCCCATGTTGAATGCCTTATATTTTCTAAAGTATAAATTGTTTCAAAATTCTAAGGATGGGCAAAGGCTGTTGTTGCGATTAAAACAAGAAATGTTTGAAAAAGTCGTTTTTTTTTTTTCTTAACTTTCGAACTTTTTCGAAAATTCATATCTCAAAAACTAGACGTGGGCAAAACAGACTAATTGGTGGGTAAACGATTCCAGCTTTCAAAGCACACTGCGCTCTCGAAAAGGCCAAAACAGCCGGCAAAACAAATTTGCCGGAAAATGTAATTATTTGGCGTTCACATGGAGCAAATAACATGTTGAGAGCAGAAAAGATAATCAAGCGCATATAAATTTGCGCGATGAATATGTAAAATAGATAAAGCGAACGAAATGTAAATTTGGTCCTAAAACCCGAATGGCGGGGGTTAAGTGTCGAGGCCGGTGACGAATGCAAAAACCCAAAAAGCCACACTGCTACAGTAAAAACAACAATTCAAGGAGCAACAACAGGAGATAAACAACTAAAAAAAAAATGGTGGGGGTGGGGGGGAAAACGTGGCTGGTTGGTTGGGTGGCAAAGGACTAGGCTCTACCTCCAACATACTGTGTTGTATCCTTAGGCTATATTCAATTGTAAGAATGGTTGAAGAATGCCAGGGAGTCTCCAGCAATTACTGTATATATGTATTTGTATTTTAATATTTCGCCTTTATCATTTGCCTTATCATTATCATATATCACTAACTCTAGTTCTCTTACTAACGTTGAATTTTGTGATGTCCTGTACATGTTTTCTTTATTGGTTTGTGGTTTGTTAACTCATTTTTTGCTTTAATCCTTTTATTGCGCATTTTTTGTTTTAGAATCAAAATGAGTAGCGGAATCATTTTCAGACAGAATCCAGATGGATCTTTTTCACCTTTTAAAACGGACACCATCGGCGAAGAAAACAAAAATGATAGTTCTAATTCCGCTTCTCCAAGACAGCCTGCACAACTGTTGAACTTGCGGCTTCCACCTGGGTTTTCGTTTGAAGTAAATGATCCGTCTCACATTTTATTTGTGAACATCGGTAAAGGACATATGGCTAAACAAGAAGAGCCAAAGGAACGTACTTCACCGACAAGTACTGAAAACTCATTGCAATCAGGGGATGCGACAAAACTCCGTTCGACGAACATCACGAAAGATCCGAAACCACCGACTACATTCACTTATTTTACTACTACTACCACTACTCATACTACTACTACTACCACTACTCATAATACTACTACTACCACTACTCATAATACTACTACTACCACTACTCATAATACTACTACTACCACTACTCATAATACTACTACTCATACTACTACTACAACTACTACTACTACTGCTGAGATTACAACAAAGCCATATGATGAGCCAACGAAGCAAGAATCGCTTTTGAAAACGCCTTTTATTTCCCCAAATCGCAAGCGTTTCCACCGGAAGAGAAATCTCGTCCGCCATGATGTGATGATGGGCTCGCCGTACAACGAAAAGATTCGGGATCTCGTGCAGTCCAGTGGCCCTAAAGAGGTTACTTTTCAATCATAGCCCACATGAACAGAGGCGAAAAAGCCAATACCGACAATAAATATATGTGAACATGGTCAACATCATCAAATGAGCACTTAAATATTCATATATCCATTCCACGAGCGGTTGCATTTTCGTTGCTAGTTCGGCACACACTTTGGACTCTTCCATGTGCATAAATCCTTACCCGATACCCTATTATAAGCAGTTGATCAGTAAAAGGGCATCGGGTAGTCGATTCACGCTATATGGTTTTAAAGTTTAATTTGTATTAACCAACATATTTACTTAAGTTGTTTTTTCTTTTCATGTTTATACAAAAGTATCTTGACACGTTTGGAAAGATTGTAGATCTGCTATGATTTTTGTCTAACAACCGCACCAAACCAAACCATCCACAAACAACTTATCTTAAGCTCACCCTTACAAACATTTTTCCATATATGTATTTTTATAGTTTTATTTGTTCTGAACATATCAGCACTTTGTATGAAGAAAATATGTATTTATTTACTTGTTTAATGTTTCGCATTAATTCACTTTTCCATTATTGAATGTTTATAGCTTTGTTTGTCCTAAAAATATCTGCAATGAATTTATAATTTTGCCATAATTTGAAATCTTGATGTTCCTTTGCACGTTACTTTTAAGCTACAGCTGCAAAGTTAGTTTTGAATCAAAGTGATATTTGAAGCGCAGTTCTTATTTTGAAAATAGTTGCTGGGTGATCCCCGTACTTAAAGCTTTTTGTTAAAGTTAAATTAAAACATAAGCACGTTGCACGTTATTTTTAAGCTACAGCTACAAAGTTAGTTTTGAATCAAAGTGATATTTGAACCGCAGTTCTTATTTTGAAAATAGTTGCTGGGTGATCCCCGTACTTAAAGCTTCTTGTTAAAGTTAAATTAAAACATAAGCACATTGTATTAAGAACATATGTATTTATTTATTTGTTTAATGTTTCGCCATGAATCACTTCTCCATTATTGAAACGTTATAGCTTTGTTTGTCCTAAAACGTGCACGGAGTTAGATGGACTATATGTGCTTTTTGTAAATGAATTTATTATTTCTGTTAAATAAATTTAAGTCTGAGCCAAATTCAAAACCTTGATGTTCCTCTTTACATTATTTTTAAGCTACAAATAGAAGGTTCAAAAACACTTCTCAATCTGGGACCACGGAATGATGAAGTTTTCCCCGCTGCCCAAGTTTTCGGGTAATGTTCCTCCGATTTTCCGCAGCCACCACAAACCCCAAGTTTCTGATATGACAGTCGAGCATCTGGGGTAAACTTTTTTTGAACCTAAACTTTCGTCTTTGAAGCTAATTGTTTGCGCATTCCAAAAGTTCTGCTTTGTATCAATTGCCCAATTTTTTTGGCAGGAAGTTTGTGGGCCAAGACTTTGGACCGTCGTGGTCAAGTTTTTGGCCAACTGCTGGAAGTGGGGCGGTGGGGGTGTTTAATGTGGTCAAAAGGCTCATAAGTCGAATGCAAATGTCACAAACAGACTGTTTTGAATGCGGGCTCTTGATTCGCTCTCTGTGGCTAACGAACTCGACAAAGAACCAAACACGCCCACATGCAAGGCGTTAGAAGAGGCGTGTTTGCCGAATTCAGACTTTTGATATACAAATTATTTAAAGTTTTTGAGCAGCACATCTTTCGGGAGCTGGTGCGTTTTAAAGAACCATTCTCATATTCGGCACAGTAAGAGTGGCCCTGCAAAGTATGCTACGTTTTTCGCACTTCACTTAATGTGAGTAAACCGAGGGCCTGTAACAAGGAAATAGCGACCGGGTGCGTGTCCAGTGTGGCAGAGAGAGCTCTGCGGGTGCAGCTCCACTTATTATATTATACATGCATATTTATTCAAGGCACTTCAGTTGCTCTTTTTGCACATGTGGCAAGCAGCCTGTGGAAGGAATTATGTAAGAGGCAACAGTGGGCAAAGTAGTGTGGCGAAAAGGGCTGGTACGTTGTGGCACGAACGCGGTAAGTGGAGATCAACGATGAGAAATGGCTGGAACGATGGAGCAATAATTGATCCAAATGATTGAAAATCGCCCACTCCACTATATACTGGCACTAAACGCAAGCTCTTCAGGAATTTCAATTCTATGTTTGATTCTCGGCTCGATAACAAATCCAAAGTGCCTTCGTCTGGCTCCACGTTTTTGAAACAATGCGTGCTTTTGCTTGTCTTGTTTGCGTTGTTACATTTTTTATTGCCAACGAAATATTTATGTGCAGGCGAAATCAAAGGAAGGGAAGTAAAGAAAGGAAAATTGAGGCGTAAAGGACGAAGGGACCCCTATTCGTTTGTTTTGTTGTGTTTTGTTTGATTTATGCGTAAACTTTTCTGTTGCCGCTTTTATGTACGAATTGTGTTTCCCTTGCCACCGTTTTACATGCTTAAAAGAACGAAAAAAAAAAACATCCATAAACATGGAGAACCAACATCCCTCCCATCCATTCATTGGAATGCAAACATAACGCATACGCAGCGTTGGCAATTTTGGAGAAGAGACCGAAGCTGTAGGCCAAGAGTTTTGAATCCTGCCAAATCATATTTACTTTTTCGTGCCTTGTCCACTTTAATTGATTGCGTGGGGGCGTTCTTATCCATTTACGTTCTCTGTGGTCACACGGCTACTGCTGTCGTGAACGCAAAGAGAACGCGACCAACTGAATGGCATGTATCCTGAATACGCAGTAAAACGAATAGATACTCTAATTGCAAACAAAGAGAATGGTGTTATGCAGCCCTCTTGTGCACATTGTAAATTCACCTTAGAAGAAGTTCTTAGACTTTAAATCTATATTATTTTTGATCAATTGACACCATGCGAGAAATCTTTGGCATTAAATCGTCTTCGGCTCGTCTTCTGGCACGTCTCTTGTTTTTACTCACCCAAGTAAGCCAATTCTATTTTTTGGTTTCTTCGCTGAGGGCCAGCGACAACAAAAATATAACAGGCATAAAAGTGTTATGCAGAGCATCGCATGGACTAATGCAAAAATGCTAGCAATGTGGGAAAATAGGGAAAATGGGCGGCGGTTATTGTTGTCTTCATTTATCTGTCATGTCAGAAAGTTTGCACTTTGTGTGGACGTACATATGCAATGCGAGGAATTTAGCGAAAGGCGATTTAAATTCAAATGTGAGTCTGCTAGAAGTGTGCTGTCAAATGTCCTTGGCCACCTGGGGCGTCCTTGTGCTCGCCTGGGCACTTCCTTTTCGGACATTTTTATTGCGGTTTTCACCCGCATGTGACCACATCCTTCCTGGCCATTTGTGCTTCGCAATGAAAATAAATATACTAAAAACTGCCCACGCACAGCCTTCGAAATGGAATTTTAAACCGAACGTGGGAAGCACAAAATGACTCCAAAGAGGAATCCCCCCGGCTGTCCTTTGGCCACAGTGATAATCGGATTTCCCCCTTTTCCCAACCCGCCCACTAAGCGCCTTGTCCGCTTTTCCTCTTTGTATACCAAGCTGGTGGACTTATTTACATTTTGTTAAACGCTGTCGCTTAATTCAAAAAATTCCTTTGCCGTTGCACCATTTCAATTTAAATACGAGTGCACTTTATATGGTACAGCTGTGATGTACCGAATACTACCACACAGGGCGCATAGAAGAATATATATTATATACAGCATATAGTTATATATTATATAGCATATCATATGTTATATATAGCATAATATAGAGCATTTTTGAATTCCACACATACAAGCAGCTTTTTATGCCATTATTGTTGGCCTCGAAAAGTGACGTGAATGTGAGCAAATCAAATGGATTATTACACTGATTATGCCATTTAGGGTGTTGTTATTATTAACTCAATTAAACATTTAAGCTACGACTCTGAGCTATGTTTGCATTCTACGAGGGAATGACACTTGCAATACTCAATTACATAAACATATTTTCTTGGTATAATCCTGCTTATTTGCATCCAAAGTCCTGGAGGATAACTCCAAAGATTTTTTCAGATATGACATGAAGTCATTGAATAAATTAAATAAATTCACTAACATTTTCAGTTTCTGTGTGGCGTCGGTCACTTTGACACTTTGCAGCTGTCATTTGCAAACGCGTCCAATTTGCAAATTGCTTTCAATATTAATTGCTTAATTAACATGTGGCCCCGCATGCTGCTCTATTTTTCAGATACTAATCGATTGGAATTGGGAATTTGCATATCCTTTATACCGAAAGCAGTCAGGAGGATTCTTTTCCGCCCCTGAATTCCCTGAAGCGGGAGGAAGGCCGCCACGTTGGAAGGAAAACGGCTTTTCACGGCAGTTAATAAATTTTTAACTGGTTCAACAATTGCCCGCGAGTTTCGCCAACTAATGGTGAGTGCAGTTGAGATAAAAATTCTACTTCTACTTATTAAGCAAACTTGGAACGAGTTTTGTTTAATTATTTAGTAAACAAGAAAAAAATAAATAAATAAATAAACAGCAAATCCATTTATCCATTTGGCCTCAATAACCAATTCACATATGCAAAAAAGACTTAGCATAGCCTACAAACAAATTAGGACACAATAAATTAAAGTAATCTGTTTGTGGGTCAAATTTGGTAAACATTAAAAACTGTTTAACACTAGTGTGCTTTAAATTCTAGACGAGAAACGCGGCGGTGAGTGGCGATGAACCCGACGAGGAGCAGGCGTCAGCGGTAGTCGCTGAAGGTGAGGATCAGGAGACTCAAAACCAGGCGATGCAGGATGATGGGCAACCAGGAGGCGAGGGCCACCACCTCAGCAGCGAAAAGCAACAATCGACAGAGCAGTGTCGTCAGAGGCCGCGGAAAAAATTGACGGACAAGCAACCACAACGAAGTGCTGCCAATTCGCATCCAGAGCAGGCGGATGCGGACACGGACTCCAGCTCCTGCGAAGGCATTAAAGTGGGTCAGCGGAGGGGCACGCGGGTGAGCTACGCTCAGAGAAACCTTCATGGGGCGGAGCTGGAGGACTACGACTACGATGGGGAAGGGGAGGGGGAGCGGGAGGAAGATGGGGAGGAGGAAGAAGAGGAGGAAGAATCCTACGACGACTACGAACAGTCCTCGAAACCGGAGGGACGTCGACCTTCTGCCCGAACCGCCTTGAGCGTCCGCAGCAGACGAAAGACGAAAACCCGTCAAATTTGCTATGCATCCTCGGACTTGGAGCTGGGAATTGGCGACGGACCCAACCTAATCGACGGCGAGACCCTGCATAAACGCCGCTGCATCTCCAAGGGACAAATGCGGGAATTCCGGGAGGCCTTCCGGCTCTTTGACAAGGATGGCGATGGCTGCATAACCAAAGAGGAGCTCGGCACAGTGATGCGGTCACTGGGACAATTTGCCAGAGTAGAAGAGCTGCAGGAGATGTTGCAGGAGATCGACGTGGACGGTAAGTGCTCGATGGCAGTTGAGAACGAGGAACTGTTACCAACAAAGTTTGACTTACTAACCTTATTTTATAATGATTTATAAATCATCAAAAAATCCTCATTATGCAATGGCTTTCAGGGGACGGGAACGTCAGTTTTGAGGAGTTCGTTGATATCCTGTCAAACATGACGTACGAGGATAAGTCAGGTCTATCCTCCGCCGATCAGGAGGAGCGGGAACTACGCGACGCCTTCCGCGTCTTCGACAAGCACAACCGGGGATACATAACAGCCTCTGACTTGCGAGCCGTGCTGCAGTGTCTGGGCGAGGATCTCGACGAGGAGGACAGTAAGTGCCCATATCGTCGTTGCAAGTGTATTGTTTCGTAATCCCACATCGCACATCTAGTTGAGGACATGATCAAGGAGGTGGACGTGGACGGCGACGGGCGCATTGACTTCTACGAGTTTGTCCACGCATTGGGAGAACCGGAGGACTCGCAGGAGAACGACGACGAGGATGTGGACACCACATCGCCGCTGCCCACACCGAAATCGGCCATTTCCCTAAGCTACGATTGAGGCTACCCGAGTTCGCTCTATGTGCATGTTGATTGTCGAGAGAGGAATCCAAAGTTTGAATAATATATTAAATAGCTTAAATTAAAAAACACGAACCGATACAGATGTTCACCAATAATCGAACGGCAAAGATTCGATATGTATGTATGTATTTCTTATCAATATTTTTCAACTACTAAGCCATAGTTAGTGATGCAATATACGTGCCCAATTTTTCGCCGAAAGTAAAACAAAGCAGCATTAAAAAGATAACGGTTCTTCTCAGGAACTGAATAACAAAACCTGAACAAAAAACAATAACATTGATAGATTTTCGTGCAATGAGAAAATATTATGTAGCGCGTCATAAGATTAGCGCCCCTGCATAGCTCCGTTTCTTCTTATGTTCTGTATTTAAATACAAATCTAGAAACAACAAACTGTATTCCATATAAACTTTTCATTTATAGAATTGTTCATCTTTAAAGGGAAAAAAAATGGAAAAAATTTCCAAACCTCTCGCTAAAACAGTTTTCTAAATATTTCACATCTAAATAAAGGGGCGCTAACCTGGTGACGCGCAGTGTATGTCTATATATATATATATTTCTATATATGTATAGAGCTATTGAATAATCGAATACAACAAATTAACCGACAAACGATTTACTTTACATCGATCTTTACGGGAAACTAACTAACTCCAATTTTAAATCGCTGTCTTTACCTATTCACCAAAGTCCAAATAAAAATCAAAAGTAATCTTAGTGCGATAAATATAACTTACCAAATATATTATATCCGTGGACTTATCCAACTTAGAAGCACAAATACACATATTTCAAGACATATCATTGAAGACGCCTCTGTAAATGTGTTTTTTAAATCCAACTGATATATATTTAAATATACTTATACTTGTCAATCTATCCGTGAGTTCCTTTAGCTGTCCACCTGCGTTTTCTTTCTTGTTTCCTTTTCGTAGCATCTAAAATTAATAAATTGATTTAGGATGTATTGCTCAATTACGGCTGCTGTCGTAATAAAAACGTAACATAACAATATATTATCAAGCTTATGCTTATTTACTAAGTATTAAACGGACAATTTACAGAAATTAAAAATTTGCCATTTTAATCAAAATTTTTAATCGAAAATCCCTAAGAAAAAATAAAATGTATTTAAAACACTCTTGGCCAATATCTTTTACTGCGATGGGATTTTAGTGCACATTGCTTTCATATAGACATATACATAGATATGTACATTCCCTGACCCATGGGATTGACTGGACAGGAGCGAACAGATTGCAGTTCTCTGATCTCTGCTGTCAACAAAACAAGTTTTTGAACACTCAAAACAATTAGGAAGTATCCGAAAGTAAATGTAATAAAGTAGTATTGTTTACTACATTCCCTAATTAACAAAGAAACGGGCATCATATTTGCTCATTTTCTATGTATTTTTCTTACTTAGTTTTGTATGCGTAACATATCTGGGTTTTTTCGCTGTGTATTTGGAATAGCAACGTACGCAAAAGTTACGTTAATGGTCATCAAGTGCTCAAGTGCCTGGCCAGCAAAATTATAATGCCAACCCTGAGGACTCTCCCTCAACCCACCCCCAACTGGCCCACACATATTAACATCCACTTCGCACATACAGGTTTGCTGTCCGTATCCGTATAAGCAATGTTTTGATTTGGGCTTTGTCACGGCCTCAAATGGACTGGAATAGCCATGATGAGTGGTTAGGAGTCCTGTGGTTGGTGGCAGCGTCCGTAGTGGTGGTGCTGGGGGGTTGTTGTTTAAAGGACCCTATGCTAATGCTGCGGACATTAGAACATTAGAAGGGTTTTTGGCATACACACACAATTGTTGTTCGTTCAGCCTAATGACATCGCAATTGACATCGAGATCACAAGTGGTTGTCATTTCGCAATTTTCCTTTTTCCATTTCCCATTTTCAATTGCACACTAACATTGCCGACTCAACTGGCTCGCTGTTCTATGAACAATCGACAAGCTGTACTTTTCTATACGGCATTTTAATAATAAATTCAGTTCAATTAATTAATTTCACGCTTAATGACATGAAAAAAGACGATGAAAAAGACGTCCGCCAGCCAAGCCGTATGAAAGCAAACTGAAATATTAAATGATCAATGGTCATCAATTTGGCAATTATAAGCTAATCAATTGTTGACTACTGATAAGCATTAGACATTGGAAAATTAAAGGGGAAAATATTCTCTGATGCCACATGCGTCCTGATTTCCTTTGTTTTCATGATTGCCGGTGATTATTTTTAATTAATTTTAATGAGGCGCCTCGCCTCGCCTCGCCACGACTGATTGATGGTATTAAAAATATATATACACAATTGAAGTGAAAAATAACACAATAGGTAGACTTTCCTACTGCTGAACTTGTTGATTGAGCTGCCGTTCCTGCTCCAGCTCCATCTCGCGGCTTCTCTCCTGATGTTCCAGGGCCAATTCCTGCTGCTTCTTGAGCAGCTTGTTGCGCAGCAAGGTCTCCAGGTGGACGCAGAACTCCGACTTGGCGATGCCGGTGTCCAGGTACACCTCCTCCTTATTATTCATCCGGTCACCACGTCCACGCACCGCCTGTGTGCCGTGGGAGCAGCCGTGCACGATCGAGGTTTCCGATGTCGAGAGACGCTTGCCGCGAATGAAGCTGTATCCAGGCAGCCAGCGCCGGAGCAGACGGTCCACCCTGGCCAGGAGTCCGAGCTTGGAGGCTTCTCCACTCCTCTCTTCACTGCCGGTGTACTCGTTAGCCAAATCATCCATGTTCGAGTTTTATGTAATTTTTCAAAGTTTCTAATTCACAAGTATTTTGGGGAGCTAGTAGCAAAGTTTATTCTGAATGTTCGAAAGAGAAATGCCTTCTTTATTTCCAAATCTTCATTTACCCCACATAAGACATTTAACTAAACGAACATTCAATGTGATGAAATCTGGAAATGTGTAGAAAGTGCTTCAAGTAAATTGCCACCGCACCATCTAACCTAATGGCAAGAAGAAGCAATTAGGGCCATCACATTAGCAATTATAGTAGCAATTAGAATTAAGTAAATCATCGTAATCTGTTTTTTTTTATGCGGTTTAGGTGGCCATTTTGAATACCCCGGATCATTACATATGCTTTTGGGCAACACTTGCGATATGCTTTGGTTTAATAACTTTTTCTTGAACATTTGAATCTGATTGTTAGTGGTAATCCCTGTAATCGATAATATTTCGCAATCGATGTCAGTGTGTCAGTGTGTCACTGTCAATGCCATGCGCTAAAGTCATTCTTCATAAAAATTCTACAGCGCGTGTGTACTAAGCTTCTAGCTCAAATCTTCAGCCGATATGAACTATCAACATTACAGGGCCACAACGCTGGGCAGAACGCTCCAGGACACTTTGGATGAGATGATGGAGGTGAGTTGGTACACGTCACGTGTACATATGTACATATATGTAGGCCCTTCGCACTTATCAGTTCACACGTGTATGTTGCAGAGGGGCGATATAACCAAGAAGATTGCTAATTTGGTTTTACTAAGATATGACAAGAGCATTTCAACAGCTCTCAAGGATCATGGCACGAGCAATATGTCCTTTACGGCCGAAAGACTGGAAACCTTTAGATGCTGCGACAATGTGTGGACTCTGATCCTAAAGGACGCGGAGTTCCGCGAGGATCAGCATTCCTTGAAGGTCGATGTGGTCAAAATTGTGGCCTGTCTTGGAACTGACAATGGAAATGAATAATGCGCACTCGCACTGAAAGTTGCTAGCAACTAACCGAAGCCTTGTCTTTAATTTCTTTGGTCTTATGTGGGGAAAAAGCTGGTAATTAAAAAAGTTGCCATGCCGCAGACCACCTTCGCACTTAAATATCCCGGCTTTTCAGATGCGGAGACGCGACCGCAAATGCGGTGACCCATGACCCAGTTAATGGCATACGAAATCTTGATGAACTCTTGCCAGCTTAAATTCAATGGCATCTGGCATTCACAGTGTGGGCGTATTGCTTCCGCATCCTTTTCCGTGCCGATGGAACAATAAGGGCAGGGTGGTGGTCAGGAAGCAGGCAAATATCCTTGCTCTCGGCATCTGACTGACTCAAATTTTCAGACAGAGACGAGACCAGGACCCCCACCAAGTCGGAACTACAGTTCACGCAGTGAAGGTCTTCTCCGTTTTCCTATTGAATGGGAAGGGTGGGGAGGTTGCCTCTAAAACTGGGCTTCTGGTTCTGGGGCACTGCTACCACTGCACTATGGGTAAAAAGCCGGAAATTTTGGTATTAATGTAATTTTTATTTATTTATCTCAAGTATTATAAATCTACAAAATATATAAATATACAAAATCAAGACGCTATCTTTAAAATTGTAATTAATATCAAAATTTCCGGCTTTTTACCCACAGTGCACTGGTAATCATCAAGTGGGCGCATATGCCTCTGTTTTGTCGACATTTGTCGATACAGACATTATCTCTCATTTTGGAAGGTTGTTCATTAGGTATTATGCTGAACGGCGTGCCATTACCGCAAGTTCTTTAGGAAAATCAGCAATTCATTTACATATCACAATTATACTTTTTAACAGTTTCAGCGCCTTTGTATAGATTTGGTTCTTAAGCAGCTTTGAAAGCTCTATTAACTGAAAGGAAACTTTTGCGCTTGTAAACTGTTTTATTAAACATCCCAGTATTTTATGAGCCTGAAGTCGACCCATGCATTTCGTCACTTTAAATCGCAAAGGTCTAAAAATTCGTATAAGACATTTATGTCACCACGGAATCAAACCCGACATTTATCTACGCAATTTAGATCATTGTTTATGGATGGGTATAAAAGATATTTTGCCGATAGGTGGGGCTTTTGTATGAATTGAATGTTTTTTTCGATTTGCTTTTGAAGGACTTTTATTTTACCTACCTTCTTTACATACAAGCTGCTGAACAACAAAAGCCTATTTTATTTAAATATTGTGCGATGTGGTTTTAAAAGTATTGCGATATTTCTAAGCCTTTTAATGGGATAATTTTCTGCATAAGTTCAAATCTATCAACTAATAACAGAACAAAATGATCTGAGTGGGCATGAAATGTCCAATTTAAAAGTCAGCTGGAATTTCCCAACGTTTTAAGTTTCGTCTGCAAAAAAATTGTCCTAAAAGAAGGGGAAATTTTGGGACTTACTCAAACTCAAGTGAGTGAGTTTATTGTGCAGAATAAAATCAGAGTAAAACTCAGTAGGAATGCAAAAAACTCACTCAAAACGAAAATTTCGCTGTGTGCGTCGCCGGTAAGCACTGGTTCCCCTAGTTTTCCCTGTCCTCTAAACAGCATCAGAACGCTGGAGGCGGTCTAAAAACAACTCAAGTACTTGGCAGCACTCAAGACTTGGACATGGATGGATGGTCCTTTCGAGGGACCTGCGATCGAAACTCTCCGCCAGCACCGCTGGCCTGCCCCAATTTGGCTGGCCTGGTAAAGAACGAACGGTCGGGTCAGAGGACCCAAAAGCGAGTCCGACAAGGTCCCCAATTCGGTCGACTAGCCGGCATCCGGCCAAATCAAAGACCGCAACTCTCGAGGAAATGAGTTGTCCGCCAGAAAGTCCCAGAAGTCGACCACAGGCCAGACTAGAGACCCTAGAAACGCAGTATTACTAAGACCCAGTTCAACTCCAAGTCGATTCCGGAAAAGCCAATTAATTTGACAGCGCCTCCATAAACGGGCCACGGAAAAGTGCATTCAAGTGGAACGCGGTGCCCGCAGAGAATTGTGCTCCAGCTGCCACCTGTCACGTATTCCGCGTCGCAAAAGTGGTCGAGCATTGAACCTAGAGTAGCCCAGATGCCAGGACGGTAGAGTCCGGGAGTCCTAGAGTCCTGGAGTTTTGGGCCTAGACGCAGTCCCACGCCCACTTAGCCGCCGTCGCCGAAATGACGCCAAGGCTCCATCGGGAATGGGAATGCAGAGGGAGAAAATAAGTGGGCTTTAGGTGAGATAAGGTCTCATGAATATATACCGCTTTAGTTCAAATCAACGGTTATGATTTATGACGTAGAAGCGTCGATATTTGGAGCAATTATATTATATTAAATCTTTGGCCACACTATTTGACAATTTCCAAAGCGAAAAAATGATTTGAAAAGTCTCCAAATTGGACAAAATTATATTTATAGTCCTGTAAATACCAGTAATTGGAGATAATTTTCGCCCTGAACATAAATAGAAGAGCTTAAATGAAATAGTTCGCATTATTTAATTGATTTGCTGATTTTGCGCCAATCAAATTAGCCGCATATTTGGCAAAAGCATGTTTCGAGCAAAAACACTATTTAATTAAATGAACCAATGGGATGCGTTGGCAACGTTGGTGCAGGTCGATGCTATCGCCCAGCTCGAAGTATGATTTTTCGCAGTGTACTTTAGTGATATGATGGTCCGAGAAAAGCTCCCCGGGGCTTTTGCTGGCACCGCAGGAACGTGAACTTTGTACCGTGCCGCCTCATTTGCACTACAAAAGCAGCCAGATGACTAAATTAATGAGATTTCCTAGTTGGCAAAGTTGGCTCCGGTTCGGGGTCACCGTTTCGAGGTCACCCTTCGAGACGATCTTAACAGCTGCAAAGTGCCACGCACTTGGACTGCTTACTTTGAGCACTTTGTCGGAGAACAGTGCCCAACTGGACGGTCCTTAATGGCTTGTAAATTATTTAAACTTTGGGCAATCATTTTTAGTTGGGGTTAGTGGCGTGGGAGAAAACCCACCCACGCAACTGCACGCCAGGTTTCCTGGGTGCTGGAAATTGGTGTTGGCCAAGTTTTCAATTGATCTTCTGTGAAAAGACTGCTCAGGACTTTTTCCACTGCTGAATTGCCCAACTCGAAATCCAACGGCTGCTAACTCTTAATTTGACCCCCTTCTTGCTTCGATGCTAAGAAGTGGGTGGTGGGGAGGCGCCAACGGTCATCAAATACAATCTAATAAGCGAATCGCAGCCCGCGGCGCCGCAACTTTGAAGTCATTCCAGTTTATCACTTGCCAGGCGCTAAACTCCAGGGTTCGAGGAAAAACTTTCGCCATGCTTTCATAAATCAGCGAGTTTGCTTTCCGTTCGCCGGTCGGAACCCCCCAAAATCACCATCCCCCCCCCCCCCACCCCATACGCAGGAACCCCCCGCTCATAGCCCTCCTACCCACCAAGATGCGTTCGCTTCATTTCGACTTATCATTGCGCCAAACTTATGCACTAAAAACGTACTCCTTTGTGAGTGGAGTGGGGTTGGGCTGGGCTGCGCTGCAATCTAATGGGGAATGGGATAGGTTGCTTTGGGTAAACTAGCCCGATTTTATGGCTCTTCACTTTTTACCCGTTGAACGAACAGTTTTTGGGGCCATGACTATCAAAATAATTGTCGTTTGCTTTCTTAACCAGCAGATAAATCACGTACTACAACGCCCCTCTCCAATCCATAGAATATTCTAACTCAAACTCTGTATAAGTCTGTATAAGAAAGTCAGGGAAATTTTCCAAAAGTGTTATTAAAAAGGCGCGTGTGAATAAGGAGCATTTCTGGTGGCTTAAAAGAAAAGAGCTTTTGGATTAGGAAAAATGTACCAATTTATTAATTCAGCGACCAAAAATGATAATTGCAATTTGGGCATAATTTTTGCAATGCCTTTTTTGAGTGCGGTTTTCTGTCGGGTGGAAGAAGAGAGAGAGAGAGAGAAGATGCGGATGCGATATGCGAGATGCGTCACAAAAGATACATATACATATGTATAAAAACATCAGGCGGACAAAAGGCGAGTGGACACGGACGTTTTGAGTTTGATGGGTTCGAAGGCAGGGGATTGTGGAGGGGCTATAACAAACAGCCATTTCAATTATTTATTGGAATTTTTACCTACTGACAGCAAACAGAGAAAACAGAACCAAACAGAACAGAACAAGCACAGAACAGCGCAGAGGCAAAAGGCAGAACCAAAAGTCCAAAAAACGAGTAAACACGCTGCACAAGGGGGCACAGCACAAATAGCATTCTGGACATACAACATACAACATACAACATACATACATACAACGAGCATACGAAATTGTTAAATATATGTAAGCAGTAATAAAGAGCAACATGGTCGCTGAGGGGAGAGAGGGGAAAAGACTCTAAAAAAATATGGAGATGAAGATACGCAGCAGGTGAAGAAAAAATATAACAGAGCACAGAGCGAGCACTAAAGCCAATGCACAAAATATTGTATGTAACAGAAGGGAAACTGCAATTGCCGAGCGCACCAAACCAAAAACATTTCTACCCCCCAACCGCCCACCATTCTTCCCACCTGTCGCTGATGTTCATGCGTACGTGCCTGCCAAGCGCCACCACCAAAAGCAAGCAGGCAGCAAACAACAACCTCCTTCTCTTACAAACCGCCACAGTTGCCACCCACTCGTGCCACAAGTGTCGAGTCCGCATCCCTGCACAGTGGAGCAAAAAAGAATACGCATGTGGAAGGAATACATGGTATGCATCTTGAAAGCAAAAAAGAATACGCATGTGGAAGAAATACATGGTATGCATCTTGAAATAACAACTCAAGTGCTTCTTGTCATATTTCTATTTTGGCTTTCAAGCTTTCGAGGGTCAACCGAGCTGTTCTTATTGGTAGTCAGAGTGACATTAAATCAAGTGGAATGAGTAGCGACAGAGGGAAGGTTCCATCTATAATGGTTAGCTCCTTAGCTTGCTATAGCTTTTCGACCAAAAAAAAACCAATTGAGATGAGTGCTGGTCAGTTTTCAGCTGACCTCAACCCTTCCTTGGCGATTCTTCCCGTCGAGGGGATAACTTATGTCGGACTAACTCCCGCACTTATAATTAAACCATCGATAAACACTCCAACGCAATGGGACTGTGACGATGGCCAATGAAAGTAAATCAAATTCTTCCTGCAGCTGGCAGTTTAACCCAGCCGTGCCCTCGCGTTCATCTTTGCTCCCGACCCAATGAGGACCCAACCCAACCCAACCCAACCCAAACTGCCCCCCCCAAGCTGGGTGTGTGGCGAAAAATTGGTCCTTTCGGGATCCTGTGGAGCGTGCCGTGCATTCGAATGCCGCATGGTCACCAGGACCGGCCACCCGGTCTTCCTTGTTGTCCATCCTTTCGTCGTTTCGTTTGGCATTCCATTTTGCAGTTTATCTCTCTGCCATTTTGGTGTCGCAAATCTCACATAATATCCAATTGCTAGTTAAGGAGATTTGGGGCGGGATGCTCTGATAAGATTACCGACCACACGTGTACTTTGGGCCCTAAAAAATTGAACTTCATCCCCCTCCATCCACCCGCAGCTGCTGAGAGATCGTTTGGAAAAACTATTTCAGCTCGGTGCTTATGTAAAATTTATCATTATTATGCAAAATGGTCAATCCATGCTTTCCATACAGCAGGCGAAAAAATGTTGGGGATATAATGTGGCTGGCTGCTTGCATTGTTCATTTACAAATACCTTACCGATTGAATCAGAACAGAACTCGAATTAAATTTTTTAAAATTAGTATTCGGAGAGCGAACAGTGTGTATTTCGTCCTCATTTTCATATCAAATAAACGAACAATTGAAACGTCTCTTTGAGCTGCGAGTATCGATTTGGTGTTTTGCTGTACTTGCTGTTTATTTTCGGCTCTCTTTCTTTTTTTTTTTTTTTTTGCCGTGTATGGTGCGGCATGTCCTGTGCGGTGTGGAGTGGATTGTATATCCATCTGTATACTCCTATTGGACTCGAAGCCCACCTCCTCCGCTCTTCACAGTCCTTTTATTGGCCACAAAATTGGGTTCTGGTTACGTGTTTGTGTACGGAAAGTTTTTGTTTTGTGTTCACCTGTCTCTTGTTTTTGCCTCTGTTATGGATTTTATAATTTTCCGACATATTTCCAAAAAGACTGCGAGCTGGTCCTTCAAGTCTGGCCAAAGTGAAGAGCGGCCAATTTAATTGTCCTTCAATGGCAAACTGTAATAAATCAGCAAGCAGGCGGCCGGAGCAATAAGCGAATCGAAAACTGACTGAAGAGCACATCCTGCCATCCTGCACCATTCTACCATCCAACCATTCAACCATCTGTTTGCTGAAATGCAAATTTCTTTTTCGCTAGCCTTGATTATGGCCAAGGAAATTTGTTCTTCCGGTTTCTGTGGGACGTGACGGCTAAGCCAGCTTTGGGTCTCTTGTCCCATTGCAATGGAGACAACGAATCGAAGATTATGTTTGCCTGGCCTACGAAGGATTAAATTATCACGCCAGCATCCTGGCCCATTTTCATTTAACTTTGGATTCTCGATGGGAGATTGTTAGTTTGTTTGATTGTTATAATGCGCTAATGTCTTGCGGCTATCGAAATGTGTTTAAAATGTGTTTATTGCGATAAAGTTTTCGGTCCGCATGACGTCTTTGCCACATACATAAACAGCGTGCAGTCGGCTTTCCCGTCCAACCAGCTCAAATAATTTAAATTTATTGTGGAAATTTGTGTCCATGACCGCTGCTGCTGTGGCTCCGGTTGAACCAATTTGTATGCAGAATTTGCAATTAGAAATTTGTGACATTAATAAGCAGCAATTTGTGCACATGGCACCATCACCATCACCATCGCCATTGCGAGCAGACAAGAGAAACTCGAGAAAAGATCTCCAAGCGGGCGGAGAAAGTGCCGAGGGGGTTTTGGGGGGGGGGGGGGGTTGTAGAAAGAATTATTTGGCCGAAACTGTTGTAATTAGTGTGACAAACAAAACAAGACACTTTTGAAAGTTTTGAAAAGTCTCGCACGCCGAAACGAATCCAGATACCTGGCATTTGCTGGTGCTTAAGTCGTAAGTCGTAAATAATTCCATTTCATTCGGACAAGTCAACACGACAATGGGATTGCGAAAACAAAGACCTAAAGTGGCTATCCTGAGCTTGCCATTTAAAGGCTTTTTTACTTTGTTAAGTAGGCTGTGCAACTTTCTCAATGGATAAGCTATTCCTTGTGATTTGATTATGAAATTAATCCCAAAGAACAGACGATCTCTTTTGTTTCTCAGAGTACTTAAAGGTAGTCAGACCAAAAAAGTTGCCCATACTACATAATATCATACGCAAATACAAGTGAAAAAGAATTAACACGACAAGTATTCGATGTTTTCTTCCGAGCAAAACATACCCTATATTGCCTTCTAGTATCTAGTGTTTATTCAACCAAAGGATGCCAAACGCAAACCCAAGGATTGCAGGAAGCTTGTGCCTTGGCACTCGTCCCCAGATTCAATTTGTCATCTTCTGATGAGCCCGGTGGCCATATGAAAGATGAGCACCCTGAGTATGGGAATGGGTATAGCTACACAGATCCGCACGATGAATCACAGAAGAAGCCAGTTGCCATGCCAGCAAAGACCCAAATGCCTCTGATAATGAGCCCCAGTCCAGATTTCTGACCCCTAGACTCAGTTGCCATTCCGGTGCAGCTCTAGCGGAATCCAGACATGGCTTATGCTTGTTGCCCCAAAACGAAAACTGAGACCCGACTGAAGCCCCCATGAAACTTTTCATTAACAGCCCAGAGTGACTGCACAGGGGAAAAAATTGCAGAGCACAGACAGCCTCCCAGTTGACACGAAAGGCATAGGTATCGTTTTATCGGCAGCTAAACATAGGTAATGTCAATCTTAAATGCCCACGAGTATAAAGCCCATCGACTATCGCATACTGTGTGCCCGTATATAGTAGTCTACCCCCCGTGAATTCTGTTCTTCATTTTTAATTTGGAGCACCCTTACAGTTATAACTTGTAATGCCCTTTTGGCCCATTTCTTTTTTCCGTGCATGAACGGCACACGAAGGGCGTGATACCGGGAGGCGTGGCTGGCTTGTTGCACAGCGCCAAATGGGCGCGTTACTTAGCCTAAGCTGTTTTCCCCCGCCGCCTTCCTGGCGAACCAAAAGTTTGCTTGCAGCACTTAAATATTTATAAACGAAACTCATGGCATGGCATGGAATGACGGTGGCTGTGGGTGCTGAAAGGGGGTGGTGTCCTTGAACGAGGTGCTGACAAGTGGAGCAGGTGCTGAACACTTTCGCTGCCCACTGGTGTTTTGGGGGGGGGGGGGGGGGCGTGGACCAACAGGACTCGCATCTCGTTTTGTTTTCCTCTCCCTGCACGAAAAGTAAACAAATTCCGTGGATTTTTTTTTTTGGCTGTGTGAGTGAAAATAATCAACTTTAATATAAAATAGATTATTGATGTTTGCTCTGTTCTGTTCTGTTTATTTGTTATTGCTATCATACATAGTCCCCGGTGTTATCGGTGCTATCGTGGATGCTGCCACTATGCTTATTATTATTCCACCGTGCACCATGGACACACAATGTTGCCGATGGAACAAAGTAATTGATTGTGCAACGAACTGCCATGGACACACAATGTTTTGTTTTCCGACTCCAGTGCAGAATCCACGCCAATTAAGGTTAATATCGTATATTAACGGACAAAATTAAATGTTTTTTCGCTTTGTGTGGAAGATACAGGTAACTGCTGCTCACTTGCATTGAATTAGCTTTGTGAAGAGTGCTTTTTGTGTTGTACGAGTTTCGCAAGTGCTGCCCACTGTGCGCGAAAAATAATATTACCCTATTATCAAAGACACACAATCTCCAATCTCCCGTGGACAAACTGGTGCATATTTGGGTGATTGTGTTCAATTGTGTTGCATTCAGTTGGATTCGATTGAATTGAAATGGGAACAAAGTGGCAAGTGGTGCGATCTGAAGGGGATTCGCCTGGTGACCTTCCACCGCGCGTTGCTCATTCCCACAGTCAAAAACACGCCCACACTTATACTCGCTTTTATGAAAATGGCGCCTTTCGGCCCGAACCATAAATAAGAGAAATGGGAAATGGGGAATGGGCCATGGGCCATGGGCCGCAACAGCTGCTAAACAGATTGTGAGATACATTTGGGTGGTCGCGGGATGAGGCCGTGGAGTGTTGTCAAAATAAAAAGCAAAGTTAACAAGTTGCTGGCTTGTAGGCCCTTTTCACTACCTCTTAACGTTTGGCAATTGGGTCGTATTCGAAATGCTGAATATATCAATCGTATATTAGCCATTTGGCAAAAACGTGGATATGTACATACATACACATGTAATACATATTATGTATTTCAATTATACATTAAAAAATATTTTTTGATTCAGCATCATTCCTTAATAGAATACATCCGATTCTGGCAGTGCAATAACTTGGATACATTTCAGGCTTTGGTTTCTCTGTTCAATTTTCCACTCCTTGGACTCAATGAAAAGGGAAATTGGCCACATTCTGCAAATCTTCTGTCTCACTCCTTTAAAGAGGCTCATTGCCGGCTGCTCATCTTTTTGCTTCCCTCTGGATGGGCCGCCCCCTGGTCATGAAAATATAAATTTCTGTTAACCTTTTGCCGCTGGCTGACGTTATCCTAAATCAACAACAATGACTGGACCCCCCATCCACTGCCGCCCACCGACCACCGCTTTCCGCCCTTTCAATTGTGCCAATTGCCTGCCGCTCGTCAGTTAATCAAAGTAAAAGCCACATTGGGTCGTTGGTTGAGCTTGCTCCGTGCCACTCCCCCTTTTCGGAGCCTCTGCCAAAATAACAAAAGCTTCCGACAAAAGTAAGCGCCTCAAGAAGACATAAACAGGAAGAGGAGTCTGAGTCTGGCTGGCAACGGACAGGAAGGGCACACAGACTACGGAATACAGGGTTATCCACCGACGCTCTATTTTGTTATTAATTTAAATTCTTAATTGTCGGAAATGTATACATAGGAACACCGCCACCATCTCCGCCGTGCTTGGTGTGCTGGCATGCTTAGCCAGTTTTAAGAGGACTTTCTTATGTCTAGGGTTGTGCAATTTGAAATCATATCGATGAGCCATAACCTCCACGTAGTTGTTTTCGGTGTAAAGTGCAGGGCAGGACACGTTCCTGCCAGTTCCTTGTCTCCTCCGTCTTTTGGCAGGAAGCCAAAAACTTTTCGGCATAGAAATCCAACCTTTTTGCATTTTGCCAGCGATTTGCTTTCGATTGAGAGGCGTGGAAAGGGGCGGGCGGTTGGTTTGGTTGAGGGCGGTGAGAGGGTGAGGGGGGTGAGGGGAACCATATTTTAGCGCATCGATGGCGAAATATTTTTCAATTTTTCAACACATTTGGCTGGCAGCAGCAAAATGCTGCTCATATTTTCACAAGCTGTCAACATATATCTTGCGGGGGTGGTCGGGGGAGGCTTGGTCTGGTTCAGGGTGGCTTGGGGTGGTTTGGGATAAACGAGATGCAAGCGGGATGGGAGGTTGGTTGGGTTGCTGCGTGTGCAGTTCTGGCAATGTTGCAACGACAGCACCAACACCACACTCAAAAACGCAATATTTCCGGCGGTAACTTTGTAGTTTTTAGTAGCCTGTAATTTTTATGAGTTTGGCAACAAAATGAAAATGTAACCAAAGTGTACGTGAATAATTGTAACTATTTAGTATGCCTAAGCGAAGAAAGAAGAAGTATAATGACACGCTATTAAATTTGTTGGTTCCTATGGCTATAACGCTATAATTGAAAAAAAAAAGATAGTACATAAACTCGAAAGGGGCATAAAAAACATTTGTAAGTTAATCAATCAATGAAAAGCGAACTGAAAACTTATTGCACATCGTCACTCGTATTTTCTAATTGAGACTAAACAAATCTGATTTTTTCCGAGTGCAGATCAGGCAAGCAGTGCGGCGACAACAACGGCAGCGAAAGCAGTAGACGTACAGCAAACAACACTTGTAAAAGTGACGCCTTCCTTTCTTTTTTTTGCTGTCACGCCCATTTGCCAACGCTGATTGACAAAGCAGCTAGCAAAAATGTAACAGACTCGTAAAGAGAAGGGGGATTTCCCCTTTTGGCGGCGACATCAAACAACATGGCATAAAATCAGCGCAACTGCCAACGTCGCTGCCAACGCTCTTTTGCACTGCTTGCGCTGCTCAGTGGCTCGAAAATGGGCAAAACACTTCTACAAAGTGCAGCTTACATACTTTCCCTGCCGCTCGGGCCACCCCGTGTTTCTGTTGGCGGACGGAAAGGTACCTCCCAATAGTGCCAGGGACACATTAATGCGTTTATGCGTGGGCTTCTGCCCAAAGGATCGTCCTTTGAGCTTTGAGCACGCTACTGTTATTTGTTATTTGCATGCAAAGGGAAACCAGTTGGCAAACAAGCAGTGATTTTGAACCCATCCGCCATGTGGGCCCATTATTACGGCGTTAAAAGAATCCCTTTCGTAATACAATAATAACCCAAGATGTTTTCGGCGTGGTTGACCGTCTCGCCAGAAATTCACGCTTCGGCTTGGTGCATAAACTCGGCTCTGTGGGATGCGGATCATTTGATAACGCATCGGCGTAGCACATAAAAGGCATGCAGCGAGTCCCATCCGAAAATACCCCGCAACACGCCCACTTCGAAACTCCGGACCATTCAGCGATTAAGGTGATTTTAAGCGCACATGCGTTTTCCGCGCGATTTGATGGCGCATTCGGTCGCGTTTGATTGCACCGCCCAAGCAATTAAAGTCGCCTCGTAAAGTCAGCACTCAAATCGTCACAGCTTCGCACATATACAGGGCTCAAAATAACAGGGACCAACAATTTAGGTCAGGAAACCTTTAACTTAAATGAAAATGAAAAGGTATGTGTGTCGCTTCTTGAGAATATTTAATCTTCAATGTCTATAAATAATACAGAAATTTCACTATATTTCAAATTTCAAATAGATGTTAAATACGCAAGCAGATTTATTCACTTTGCTAACAAAGTCAGCTAGAAAGTTGACCGCTGCTGTACGTTGTTGTGCGTGTGCGATGCGAGTGTCTGATGATGACTTCTGATGTGGGTGCCTGTGTTTGATTTCAATTTGGTTCGGTTATTGCCTTGGCCACAAAAAATAATAAGCCAAGTCGTCGGATGGGCGGGCATAAAACTGGGCTTGACCCCTGACCCCACTACATGCATGTTAAATGCCTTTCCAAAAGGAGAAAAGGCTCCGTGCAATGGCATGAGAAAATGCGTTCAATTGAAACTGGGTTACGAACTATGGGCTGCGGATACGGGCAACGGACTACGGTTTTTGGGGTACGGATTGCTGGTTATGGCTTATGGGCTATATGGCTAATGGGGCAGATTCGGTTTTTCGGGACTGCGAATGCGATGACGATGCGACGATAGCCTGGATTTCGGGCAAAGGTCGCAGTTCGAAATTCAGAGGTCGGAAGACCGGGCTGATTGAAATAGATGACCATGTCCAAGCAGCATTACACTGAAAGAAATATCGCCATTAAAAAGCAATGCTAGGACAAAAAGACGTTGCCTCTTAGACATTTAAGTTAAATAGAGTTGCATACTACTCAAGAAGATGTCTGACACTAGGCTTAATGAACACTTTCTCACTAACATACTATTATTTTTGTGAAACGTATTCGGCTGAGTGCAGTTCCAGCTTTTCTTCGTCCTGCAGTTGATGATGAGGACGCCGTATTTGGTGGAGAGCATGGGGATTGACTAATTGATGTCCATAACATCGAGGGGATCCGGATGAGGAGAAGGATGCAGGCAACTTAAACTAAGGCTGCGATTGGTGACAGTTTGATTGATGGCCAAATAATTTTAATTGGCTTTGGTTTCGGCCAGACAGCGCAATTGAGTGAGCCCTTGATTGATTCGATAATTGAATTGTTTATTCGATTTCAAATACAATTGGCCAGCGATGGATGTTGATGACGACACGGAGTTATGACATGATTCCTATGACGCAATAAACGGGAACCTTGATAAAAAAATATATATATTGTATATACAACCAATTGGACATATGTAAGTAGAAATCACTTAAAGGATTTACATATAAATAAGAAGCAAAGTCCCTCACCACATATAACAAGCGTAGAAACTGACATATGGTGATTGATTTTGGCCAACCAAAAGTTAAACAGTGCATTTGGACTACCTAAGGGAAATGTTTGAGACTTACAACATAGAATTTGTAATACAAATGTGAAATACAAATTCATAGATATGAGTCGACACTGAACGTAGGGAAAATATGCCATACACAACCTAATCTCTCCTTGAGAGAATATTATCCGCTTTGCGGGCTCTTCTAGGAGATTGATTAATGACGAGGAATATCTTGCACACATGTGGACAGAGCCGCAGGTGGCAGCCGTAGAGCCATCTTTTCTGGGCGACGGATGATGATGGATCCATGATTGATTCGCATTCCCCAAATGCCTACAGGCGAACTGGCCACGCAGCCATTATCACTTCCTCCCAGTCCCTGCGCTGCGCTCTTTCCGTTTCACATTTCGCACTGATAATTGCCTAATGACTAACTGCGGCCAGGCAAGTGCACATGAAAAGTGCACTGTTTTTCAGCTCAACATTTCCATTTATTTCACAGTGTAGTGGGAGCCACCCCGCAAAGTAGGGTCATCAGACGCTTTTCGTAGGAGAAAAATCGGGAAAATACAGCAGCAATCCGTTCGATGCCTGCAACCGACACGGCTGGATAAACAACATTATCTGCATGCCAACCCACCGTAAAAACTAAACAAAACCGATGCTCTGTTTAATCACAAACAAATGCGTCCGGCGCAAGGCAGTCAAAATATAACGGAAAGCCCCAAAAAACCCATGAAAACCGATGAAAAGCCATGAAAACGGCAACAGAAACAACAACAGTTCCCGGGGCGAGAACAATGCAGGGATTTCGATCTCAAACAAACCCACTCAACCCCCAAGAAACCCTTTCAATATTCCCGGAGCGCTGCAAACCACGACTCTGGACAATGACAAAACGTTACACACTTTGGGCGCTATTAATTTTTGAAAAATAACCAAAAAACGAATACGAATTAAGGCGCAGTGTTGGAGAGCAAACTTTGAAGTACTTTGGCCTGCGCAATTTTCATTGAAATAATATGGCATTGTGGTGGAAGGATTGGTGGAAAATGGCAGCCTAAAATGTGTATCTCGCCCAAAAAAATAACAAGTGGATGTGGCTCGGCTGTTTGTTTAGCTGTTGAAGTTTTCAATAAAAAGTTTTACAGATACAACAATCGCATGTAATGGAATTTTGCAATTCTTTTTTGTTTTTTCTTTTGTTTTGTTTTTTTTTGTTTATTAATAAATAATCCAGCGAGCAAGAGATTTTCTGGTTTCGACATGGCTAAAACATTGTTCTGTTCCTCAAATCTGTATAAGCTTACATGTCATTGGAATTAATTGGGAAGTGTGGCAAAGTCCTGATTATCATTATAATACCCTTTAAAGGTTGGGAAAAAAGGGGGTAAAAAGTAATGTAGCATTTATGTATGTATTTTCAATGCACATTGTAAGCGGTGGAAAAGCTGCGCACCGCCAGCCCAACAATGGGGCATAACTTTGCGGCTATACAAACATTGGGCGGTGGAGGGCGTGTCAGCGACGGGGGCGGTGTGCGGTGGGCGTGGCAGAGGTTCTTTTTGCAATTTTGCACACACAAATAATTAGTTGCAACAACGGGCGCCCGGCATCACTAACTTACAATACGGTTACCGTTAAACCGAAACCGAGAGTCGCCTTCCATTGGATTTTCCGCCCATCCGCAGAGCATCCGTCCGCCCCTCGATTTTCCACCCGCTGTGGCCACAGGCATTTAACTGATTTGCGCTGCTGCGATGATTTCATTTTCATTTCGCACCGGCATGCTGTTGTTGCTGCTGCTGAAAGCGCATAAAAAGCATAAGCGCGTAAATAAAGTCAACCTCATTTATTTTGAATATAAACTACATTTTTTACGACTGCCAGCCGCAGTAGCAGCGCGTTCCCACTCGAAGAAGAAGCAAAAGTCAAAGCGCTTTCCCAGTGCGGAAAAGTTCAGCGAAGGAAAGGAAAGCCGGGGAAAAGTCAGCAGCTTGGCGACAACAACAGCGTGGCATTCGCTGCGACTCGGCGGAGCACTTTAGCTGGAGCACTGTGAGAAATAGAAATTACTTATGTACATCATTCTCTATGGACTATTACATAAAATCAGATATTCGAACATTTCGAGGAGTTCTTTATGCCCAGCTTTTCCAAGCGAGTAGTTTCGAATCAGGGTACCTGATTTGCCTGAAAGCGGCGTATACTAATTGTTGCCAACTGTATTCTAGAATAGGGAATCCTGTCCATTTTGTACGCATAAAATCAGTTTCTTTTCCCTTTTGCGAGGAGAAAAGTTTAATGATTTGGGAAGTTTCCGAATCATCGACGGCGACTGCGGGTGGAACTCTTTGATTGCCCGGACACCATAAAGATGCCCATCGAGGTCTAAGAGTTCGCAAAGGCAAATGCAAATCACTTCACCTCGGTCGCTTTTTTGGCTAACTTCAAGGTTTTGATGTTTTCTCTGTACCTATTTCCAAATCCATCTGATGTTTCAAAACCGTGCACCTTTGATATTCGTGACACTTTCGTAAAATACAAAATAATTACTTTTCTACCTATTCGTGATCGTCTAACAAGATTCCGAGGGCATCTGCCGGTCGTCTGCTTTTGCGATGAAACGAGGAGTCAGGGAAAAGTTATTGTTTCTTGCTTTCTCAAGCATGCTTGTTGGTTTTATTACGCATTGTTGTCATCCCATTCGCCAATTTCCAACCCACCGTCCTGGCTTCTGCCACTTTTTTTTTTTTAATCTAGTTCCTTTTCGCCTTTCCTCCGCCTGTCTCTTCAAAAAGGTAAGCAGTTTTTATTGAGGTCTCGACATTAAAGACAAAAGGTGGCATATGGCCAACAGTATTCAGTGTGCGGCATGGGCGTGGCAGGCTAAGAAGTTTGAGTTTGGGTCCGGATTCGGGTTATAAGTACAATAGTTCATTGCCGAGTGTCGCTTGTTTGCCAGCGAAATCTGCGATCGAGATAAAATTAACCAGCTGGAGAGAAGAAATAAAGAGAATGCATTTGTCATGACCTCGAAACGGAAACAATTGAAAAAAGCTTTTCCTATCGTGGCAACGACAACGACAACGAATTCGGTTTGTCGTGCGTTCGGTGGGTTGAAGCAGAGGGTGCGTGGGCGACCCCGGCTTTTCTGGGTGCCGTCGGTGTCATAGAGCACCTCAATCTCCGCCCCGACCTCCGACCTTGCCCGCTGCCGCCCGCCCCACAACGCAACTGTAGCACACACCGAAATGCAGCTGACATAGAAAAACGGCTTTTTATGTTCACCCAGCAAATATCTGTGTAAAAGTATATACATACATAGATACATGCACCGCCGGTTGGACCCATGAAAAGCAAACCGTTAGAAGTCCTACAAATACATTGACTATGCTATCGCATATTAGTTTCTCTTTTATGGGCTATCCTTATGTCCTAGCACCTCTATGTACGTCCAACCGAATAGATGAGCACATCTTTGTGAAGAGTATTTTCGAGACTTGAGTTGTGCGGACTTCTGGACTTCTGCTGCAGTTGGTCGGTCCACCCTAATTTGCCCAGCACATACCGGACACAGTATATAGTCAGACTTTCTCTTAGTTGCTGTATGAAGTCGCTCTTCTTTTTTGTGCTCACACAATGCAGTGGACCCCGTCCGGCAGCAAAAACATTCAACTTACTGCCAAGAAAATTCCTTTTCTCTGTGCTTTTCCTAGTTCCTGCTGTTTGTTTGGCATTGAGCAAAGTAAGTCAACTGGTCCAAAAAAGAGTCGAAAAAGGTTGGCAGGGGGCGTCGAAGGGGACTGAGATTTAAACGGGTTATAGCCTCTGTCCGAACAGTTTGACATCCCACACGCACCGTCGAGCCAGGTGAAAAGCACCGGTTACCCCGGAAAAGCGCAGAAAATTGGCCTAATCCGCTTGCCAAAAGTCGGCTTGCTGGGCAAACTTTGCACTCACTGGGCAAATAATCTTGTTTTCATTGGAGTTGTAAAAGTGTTTTTTAAGTTTTGGCAAACCTTTCGACTTTAATTGTTCTTCAAAAATTACATATGAATCCGCTAAATAAAAATATTTCAGCTTTTATAGATGAGCACATGTTTTGTATGTTTTGTTTGGCAAAAATGTTGGGTTTTGATTGAAAATCCAAAATAAAAATAAGCAAATTTCCTTAAAATTCATTTCTACAAAGTCAAACTACGAGCTTATAATGCGGTAAGAATGATGCCAAATAAATCAATAAAGTGCAGATTTGCAACAAATTTCAATATATATAATATTGTTGATCCATTGTGGCACAACAAATCTTATTTATGATTTAGCAGTAACAATTGATACACTTTCCCCTTCACCAATGTGAATTGTGTGAAAATGCATTTATGATCTCATCAATAATGCATATTAATGTTATGAAAGCTATGTATATAAAGCCATGGTTAGTGTTCAGTTCTCACCAATTTTGCGCACAAACGGAGGTCCACAATAAATCGAACTACGTTGCAAATACATCTTGGTTTAATGCGAGCAAGCAAATAAAAATTGAAAACGTTTAATTTAATTGATTAAGCGTGAAATCGTCAAATTAAACTAATGTGATTGCAAACCGAAATGGGTTTATTTTCGAGCATTAGATAAGTGCAAATAGCTTTAAGCGGTGCGACTATTTGTAAATTCCCTTGCACAGAAGAAGACTTCACAACTATATTATGCATGAAAACTAAATACATCCATGAATATTCCATCTAACGTTGGTCCTGTTTGAAGCCCTTTAGCAGAAGTGCCCCAGGATGTTGGCCTTAAATGTGTGAACCAGTTACAGGGGGATCTTGAACCCGTTTTGGCCGAGCACAGCACAAGCTGAAATTTAATTACGCTTCAACTTCATTATTTTGCATGCCTGAACATATTTGCTTTGCCGCTGCACCCACTCAAAACTTCACTTGAACTCCTCCGGCGTAAGCTTTTCTTTTTAGTTTCAGTTTGGGCCTGGCTGACACCATTTTGCGCATGGTCAATATTTCAAACAGATTAGAGAGGCAACAAAATGAGCCTTAATTGAATGGCCCGGGCTCAGGACCTCGCCAGGCAGCTGCTCCGTACAAGACATCCATATTTAATGAGCCACCAACACGTCGCGACGCATTTCTAGCCGCATTCTTCGAGGCAGCTCCAGCCAGCTCCTCCGCCTGATGTCGACCCATCCAGTGCCATCCTTTCCATTCCATTCCATTCCATTCCCTTTGCTCTTCCTCCGCGGCACGGCACGCACCGCCCATTTATCGTTTATGCGGCGAGAACTACGGGAATTGCCCACGCCGCATCGCTGACAAATTAACGATGCATGAAGTTGCAGTTTGCTACAATCACCTTTCCCAATGACAGATAATTAAACATTTAATTTAATCCGCAGGTAGTAAGCACGCCACAAATCGAGCACTGAATCTAAAAGTCAAAATCAATTTAACATTTAAGCACATCCTCGCCATACATCATCGCATATGCACATACATATGTATATATTTGCAGCAGGATATGGTTTCGGGATAAGTCAGCTTCGAGCAATTTAATTGAGGAGTGGCAAGTCGCAGTTGCTGCTAACCCATAAACTCGGCATTCCGCTTGGGGCATCGTTAGCGGCACCTTCGAGGCGTCACGCACTCACTTACACCTACACACTCCCACACTTCCACACACACACACACGCTCACACACACAAGCACACACTCGGGGACGCCTAGTTATACGTAAGCCGAAACATAAATTTCGTTAATCATTGAACTGGAAATTTAATAGCCAAGCGAAACGCACACATACTGTGTATGTGCGTGCACTCATAAAAATGAGAGTGTATTAATATATATTTTTTTTATTTTATTTGTCTAGCCTAATTTATGGAATATTTGAAAGCATCTCGCCATCAAACAGCTCTGTCCATTGCGGTCCCAGAATGACCCCTGGCTTGTAGGATTTTTGGTCACCATAAGGTATCACACCTTTTTGCTCCGTGCAGCTAAGCTTTCATTGAGCGCGAAATAAAGTAATGCGAAATAACGCAGCGAGCAAAACAGAAATATCCATTGCACAGAGCACGTAGCAATCGCTTTGGAGCGGACTTAAGTTATACGGGCCAGGGGCTTCCCAGTTTCACTTAAGACTACGTCAAAATATATAATCATCATTTTGCTCGGAGCGGCTTTCCCCATTTTTCGGCATTCCCTCTTCTGACAATGCAATTGTGCTGTGGGCCACGTTAAAATCTCCATAATTATGTGACCGTTATTAAGCGTATAATGCGAGTTGGCCCAAAAGTTGAAAGCCAAATATAACAGAAAGTCGCCGGCGGGTAATGCCAGTCCAGTCCAGTCCAATCCAATCCTCGCCATAGATCAGGGAAGATAGCATCTGGTCCGCGGAGCACAGAAGGGGTAACCATCGCCCGTTAGCAATTTTTTTTTTTTAAGAATTATTATTATTTGAATTTCTATTATTATATGAATTTGCCGAAACTATCTTCTAAATGAACTTCAATGATCCCATAACCAAAGCAGTGCCTTGGTTGCCACCCATATAGTAGGTAAACCAAAATAATGGAGGAAGAACTGACTGTACAAAACGGGGTTATGCTTAATTGCCCTTGTTGCCAACATCCGAAGGAAAACTTCTCCGAATATTTTGACCAGGAAATTCATTCAGTTTATTTCAGATCATATTTCAGACGTGTATAAGTATAGGAATTGAGTTATGTTGGTGAGTCGTTCTTCCAGGAATTTGGTGCGATCTTCTTCTTGTAGACTGTTGATGTTTTCTTCTTGTAGAGAGTCGAAGTGTTTTTTTTTTGCAGAGATTCTTCTTTGCTTTGCTTGTCGATACACCACACTATTCATCTTTTAATTCGTGTTTTTGCCGTTCGTATTTCTCTTCCTCTTGCTTGTGCACAATTCCTGCCTGGCCAGGGTGGCCTTCATCGTCATCGTCATCCTAAAATTCATCCTCGAAGTATACTCCATCCTCATCATACCAAACTAACACCTGACCGCCTTCGATTGGAGGAAAGGTGGCGTTCGAGACCTGGAGAACCTTCGATTTGAAGACAATTTGGTCGAGCGCGTCTATGGCGCTCGTGGCCTCGCTCTCCCTAGCAAACTGGATGAACCCTTCGTTATCAACGATCAGCGAGCCAAGGATTTTGCCAAAGGGCAAGCAGAGCATAACCAGCTCCTGGCGGGTGCAAGGCGGTAGGTTTCTCACCCAGATCCTGCTCCTCGGACTCGTCGGTGCCGGGATATCGTTTCTAAACATTGTATTTTTTTCTTTTACCTTTGACCAAAATCAGCTGAATGATTATCCAAAGTTTTACTTTTTCAAAGTACCCTTTTTTTTTTTTTTGCTTTTTCGGATGACTGTCCAGTAGTGCTACCAGATAACACAAAGAAGAAAACTACTGGAATAGTGGGGTAGTCTATGGCTGGTATCTAATTCTCACAGGCCCTAGGATTAATAATTGGTGACATCCCTAGCCAGTTTTAAATGATGTTCTCCATCTGCGGTTTTAGTTGAAATATTTCCAAGACAATTAGAAACAAAACCGTTCAGGGATAACAATCTGCCAGTCTCTGTAGCTTTCGAATCGGCTTGTGTATTCTCACAGAAACTTTCTTCTTGAGCGCCAGTGCTCTAGATCGGGTTTAAGGGTCAAATCGCCTTACATTCATTTTTGAGAGGTAAATGGGTGCAGGCCAGAGCAGTGCAGCTATTAATAATTGTATACTTAACTGCATCTGACGGCGAGGACTGAGCGAGGAGCGAAGTGCACGCCGGGAGCCGTTTCAGCTTAAGCATTGCATTTCAGATCCAATCCAATCCGATTCTCCATCGCCATCGCTATCGCCTCGGCGTCTTGGGCCACGGCACTTGCATTAACTATAGCACTGGGAAATAATTGCAGTGGCATGTATATGTATAAATATTTTAAAACAAAATATTGTTTTTCGAACTGTGGGCATCAGTTGTTGTTAGAAGAGAAAAGGCCCCAGAGGGCGCAGTGATGTTCGAATCAAAGAGAATCAAATGAAATCTTTTTCACATGTCCTGCGGCTCAAAGGAGTTTTCATCTGCATTCGCTATTTCTCTCCGTGTAGCTGCGACAGCGGATAAGGCAGAAACCTGACTCCGGCAGTCAACTGGCGTGCCATAAAGCGAACTGCGTTAAGTCCGCCAACAATCGCTGGAGCAGCTTGTGCTGCAGTCAAAGTGGCCAGGACTGCGGCAACTCCTTTCGATCCTCGCCCCCAGTTTGCGGACTTGGTCCATTGTTGCACAAAGCTTTTTCCAGAGCAGTCACACCATAAATGCCAAGCACCCATTCAGCGCTGCACTGAGCGAAAATATGGATGCTAACGAACTAGGGCTCTGCCCTCCGTTTCGAGTCATTTTTCAAAGTGCTCAGCAAGGCAAGCACTCGATTGCCGCACTGCAGAACAATTTCGTGTTGAAATTAGCAGAAACAATTAACTTAACGGACCTTATTTGTGGAAATATTCTAATCATTTTGAATCCATTTCAGGTCGGATGTTTTATAAATTGGTTCGTTTTACAGATTTCGCCGCGTGCACTCGGCTTTCAACACTCGACTGGGCGGGCGATGATGTGGACTGTCTTTTTTCCTGGACGGCGGATTTCCCTTGGTGTTCCCTTACTTTTCGAGCTGCTTGTGGCAGTTGTGTCTTATTAGTATAACTCAACTCTTCCGCCTGACTCCATCTCCATGATGCAGATCCGCGCTCCGCACTCCTCTGGCCTTGTCAAATGGTGACGATGATGGTGCTGTCTTAGAAAATTGCCAGCACACATATATGGGGAGTAACAAAGCATACGCACATACGCATGTAAACAAGCTTTGTAAACAGGAACCAAAACGGGAAAAGCCAAAAAATGGTAAATATTTCATACACTTTGAGAAAACACTTTAACTGGTCCAGCGACCAGTGAGTAGTTGCCTACGGGAGTATTGGGTTTTGGTTTGTGATTAGTACATCAGTTTCTGTTTGGCACTTCATTCTTATTCTTAGTCCCAGTGGCATTTCGATCGAAGGACCAATAATCCAGAATAAGTTATGATATCTGCCGAGATTCTTCGAGTGCAGGGCGCGAGTTCTTGCGTTGGGCTGGGGAGCAGGGAGCCTTAGAACAGAGAGCTCAGCGGCGGAACGAAACAAGAACGCTTAACGGAATGGCTGGCCCCCTTCTTATTTGTGGAGCACTCCACGGACTTGATGTGCGCGGCGGTGTGTGCCTAGCTAGTTAGTCTTATTCTTATTTTTGACCACTCTGGTTTTGTTTAAGAAATTATCTCAGAGGCCGCCTGCCCATTTTTCCTAGTCTTTCTGCTTTAATTTCTGTGTGTGTGTATGTATGTGTTTTTCATCGCCCACATTTAATTCGATTCCGCTGCTCTGCACACACTGTTTCATTTGCTTTTCAAATTTAACTTCCATTGTGTCATCTCTCCCAGCAGTACGCTTCCTGTGGCTTTTTGACTTTATTAAAACTAATTTTATTTTTATCTTTCCATTTTGTGATACATTTTTTCTATTCAGTTTCGAGTTGTTCATTTTGCGTCCTCCCAAAGCCCCACGAAGGATCCTTGGTCTAGCTGCCAAGCGATTTTCATTCCGAGTGCCGCTTTTTACGGCCCCACTCGCTTTATAGGCCAGAATGCACGAAATAATTTTCATAAAAGGAGCAAAACAAAGCGGCCGTATAAAAACAAAGCGCAAGATGGAGCAGCGCAGACAAACGGACGGACAAGCGGACGGACAGATGGACTTGCGGACACTCGACGGAACTCGACGGCATTCTTGAAAAAAGGACCTCACGAAGAGGAGAGACTGGAGAATAGCTTCAAAAATAAACATGCTAGATATACGAGTGAGTATATTCTTTAATGTTTTAATTAAACCAAAACAGGAAATAATAATTCTGTCATTTTTTTTGCTGCCGAAAAAGAGGTCCAAAGAGGAACAAAACCCAAAGGGATTCTCGAATTTCACGAGTGTTTTAAAGCAACGGCATTCCGGCTCCTTCTGTCGCCAAAACAAATATGCAGTCGGCGCCATGAGCGAATTTTGGTGGCTTATATGCTGGTCACTACCATTTTGTGGTACCCTGTAAATGGCCCGCAAATGTATTGCGGCATTTTATTTGCATACTTTTGTGGTCGCACACAAAATGATTTAAAATGATAATTCAGGCGGAGAGTCTATAGCCAACGCCCGCAATCCCCGAGCAGACTAGTCCGGCATGCGTACATACAGAAATTCATAGATATGCCTGCTGGTTTTTGGGGCGGCGCGAAATTTCTCCTTTTCGTAATTTCAATTAAAATTATTCCACGAGCGGGGGATAACGAGGGGCGCCAGAGAAAGCCGGCGAAAGGAAAAACGCGTACATTTCTAGTCTTTGCGGGAGGGGGCAAACAATCGAGAGGCAAGTTAACAGGCTACATAAGTAATACGCACTTGCCTAATGGGCTGCTGTTTCTCCTTCTGGAGAAGGAGAACCCCCCCTTTCCAACCGTCCCCGTGATAGTCCATCAGGCCAACCGTCGACGTCCCAAAGCGCCATTACCGCAAAAACTTTAACGCTGAGTAGGAGTAGTAGGAGTACGCTCAGCAAAAATGTTCTCAAAATTGCCAGAAAATTGCCAAACTAACTAAAGAGTTTTTCAAAGCGGTTCCGCCCGGAATATTCTAGCCTTAGGCAGTCAACTTGGGGCATCATCAGTGGGCAGTGATGTCCTAGATGTGATGCGATCGAATATGGAATTGATACAATCTATGATTGCAATGAGCCTCGAAGTGCTGGTCACTTATAGGAAGTCAAAGGGAGCTCCGTTGCCATTTTGTGTTTCAAAGAGACGCTTATTTGCCTGCGCTGAGGAACTTATGAAAAATGTTAACCTTTAAAAACTTTTGTGCTCATAATGGAAGGTATTTCTCTTCCAGAAGTAAAGGAATTTTCCCTTTTTCTAAGTGCAAAGAAACAGAAGCAGCAGCAAACGAACTTAGAAACACAAACACGCGCCACACAGACTCACTCGCTGGCACGCACACAAAGCCACATTTAAACGAACACCCCACACACACACAGACCCCCCCCCCCCCAATCGCTCAAACACACACTCACAACCACACAAGACACAAACACGCACACCGTGGCTTACAATTGTCATGTCCGTGTGCCAGTGGGCGACCATTTAAGGGTTAGGGGACAAGGCAAGGCAAAGACAACTCGGATCATCCCCCGCTGGAGTCCAAATCCAAACCAAAACCAAGTGGAGAAGTCAGGCAGACGCAGCTTAAAATATCGAAAACGTAAGGGAATTACAAAGTGTCTGAGAATGACTGAAATATCTTCAGAAACTGTTGTGGCACCGAAAGTCGACTAGCAAAAAACGATAACTAAGATGACTAACTTAAAGTGTATTGTAATATGAAGGACTTGATTTTAAAAAGAAACTGTTCGGCTGGGTTTTTAATTTGTTAAAATCATATCGGTTATTATACTCTCCATTTGGGAAATATTAATGTTAGTTCCATATCCTCAAGGACCCACTGAACTTGAAATGGCACTGTAATGGCACCGCTTTAGGCCTGGCTTGAAGCTTCGCATCCTTTTCTTGCCATAAGAACTCACCACGCAGTCCTTGCAGCGAAGCTTTCACTCATTGCTCCTTTCTGCTGCACACTCGCGTTATCCTGACGATGAGTGGCAGAAAAGCCGAGGTCCTTCGGTTGCCCGTCGTGTTTGGCCCTCGTCTGCTGGCCTTTATTTCATCTGGTCGTCGGTTCATCTCCTGCTGATGCCTTTGGCTTTGTGTAGCGCAACTCTTCCATTTGATTTCTTTGGGGGCTTCATCCGTCCTTTCTACTGGCGACGTTTTGCCTTAGCCAAAGACCAGAAAGTGGGTCACTTCAACGAGCAGGACTCGAATTCTTTGGCTCCATCTGAGACTGCAACTCAAGCCGACTGAGTCCTGACTTCTGAGTCCCGTTCCTGTTAAACAAACCATGCTGGGGTCTGTGTCCCAGAACACAGAGGAAAATAATAAAAATAATGCGTGCTTTTAAATGCTTACACATCATCTTTTTTTTTTAATTTTGAACATTTCATGAATAGGTGACAACTCTGTTTAACCCTTAGCTATTTTTGTGTGTCTTTTCTTCCCTAATCTTTGGTCACACTTTAGTTTACATTTGGGAAGCTTCAAAAAAACAACTAAGCTATGCTGATTCGCGAATTGCTTGCTTTTTGCCAACTATGGGACCAATCTATGCGAGAATTCCTGGATATTCCCGAAGAGGTAGCCGAAGTTTCAACATCATTTTGGGATCATTGATCAACGAAAACCACGTTTTGTCCAGTCTAACGTAATCACAATTGCAAACACCGCTACTATTGATCAGGTAATACGAATTGATATAAATCCAGAGAAACTGACCAAGCGATTCTTGCAGTGTAGCTATACATAGTCTTCAGAGTCCAACTGCACTTGAGGGGTTTTAATTTGCAACTTAAGGAAATGTAATATAATGGCGAACTTTAAATTTTTGATAATGCCAGCAACAGAGTCAACTGCTTGGCAACCACCAAAGGATAAGTTTGAGCAGCAGCCAGAAACAGGCTCATTCGTCCTTCGCGTGATATGCGTGTGCGGAGCCATATCTTGGTTCCTTCTCATCCTTTTGCCGCTCACACTCGAAGTGCTGTCTACATCCTAGAATTAACTGTCTTGTGCTATTTGCTAAAGCCACTGTCCCATTTTCCACAGATAACATTGATTAATTTAAGATACATATCTACCTACAGCCATGGGCTGTAGGTATATATATCCCTTGCGAGGTCAAAAAAAAAAAACCTACTCTGCGTTTCAAATTAGTCAGCTGAAAAGCAAGAATCGCCCCATTTAGCCTAAGAATATGCATTAAAGGTAAGCGCACTGGCATTTCACTTGCTGCAAGTCCTAAAATCCCTCATCTTGCTCCTGTCATCGTCTTCCATCTAAAACTCATCCGCATCTTCAACTTTGGCTCCATCGTCGTCGCCTTGATTTTGCGTAGTTGTTTTGGGAAGTGCAAACGAGCAGTTTGAAGTGCTTAAATATTTGATATTGGTTTTTTCTTTGGCACTGCAGCCCCCAACCACCAACGCGCAGCCTCTTAACCCCTTAATGCCTCCTTTGGCCTTTTACTTGAGCTGTGTGCAACGTTTTAATGATATTGTCGAATCTTCTCGAGCAATAAGTTGCAACTGGCACTGAATTCGATTTGAGGAATCGCTGAAATCTATTACATAAGTTTTAGGCAAACCCCATTTGCAAATTTACGCAAATTTAAATTTGTATAAGTGCAGTTGAATATCTAGTGCACTCAGTTACAGATAAAAATGTCTTGTACATTGTCAAAATAAATGGGCGTTTGAAAAAAAAAAAAACTTAAAATCACCAACAATATTAGGCTCTTCAATTAATAATAATAATAAATAGTTGCCAATGACCCAAAGGTATTGGTGGAATTCCCCGTATGTCCATTTCTGTAAATCGTTGTTTCGAATTAAACGGGATTATATTTCACTGATATTAATATTTGGCTGATAAAGGATAAAGACTCGATGATAATAGAAATGCAAACATTTTTTCGCAGCGACCTGCTGCTGATGTTGCTCCTGATCAGGACCAAGAAGCAGAAGACAAGGACCTCGAGGAGAACCAAGGACAACACAGAGATGCGTACAAGGATGAAAACGTATCATCAGCCCCAGAATCCGCAGGAGCAGACGAAAGATTGTGGCATCCTTCAAGTGGATTGCTGCTAGACAAGCTGAAATGAAAGCGAATGAAAGGCCAACGAGGGGGCGGTGCGTGGGTGGAATGTGGGTGGAATTCGAGTGGTGTGATGCGATCCAGGTGGTGGCACCACTGGCGAAGGAGGCGGCTCGCCACCGCAAATGGGGCCAGGCCAGATGGAATGGTGGGGGCAGCGTTGGCTTGAGATAGAGATAAGCGCAGGAAAGTTGAAGAAGCAACCGTAAAGAAGTTCATCCAGATACAATGAAAAGCGAGGATAGGAGGTTGGGAAAATCAGCTGCACGGGTGACGGGAATGGCGGGATCAGGAGTCGGGCTAACTGGGGGTGGGATTTAAAGTAAGACATTTTATATGAGAAACGAATTAAAATGGAATGAACGAAACTATCAGTGATGAAGGAGCAGATTAAAAACCATCGAAGAGGAAAGCGGCGAAAGGGTAAAAATGCCAAGAAGAAAGCGAGCGAAGGCGGGTAATAAATTGAGATAAATGGAATAGATAGGACAGATTACAGATGGAATTTATGTATGAAGGGATGCCAAAAAAATGAGAAAGTACTCCCCTCGGCAGAAAGAGTGCAAAAGAAAGCAATGGCAATAAGATGATGGGAAATTAACCGGAAAAGAAAGCTAAAGAAATGCTATGGTGTGGTTCGTACACTTCGTACTCTTTGTACGAATAGATTAAAACTTAAGGAAATGACCCAGAGATATGAAACAGAGGATAAAATGAAGATGACAGTTGGAATGAAGAGAAGAAAGCGGCTCGAAAGGAAATTATGACAGAAAGAAACCAAAGAAATGCAATTAAATCGGTTAAGAAAAAAATCAAGCTTTGTGCCTTTGTAGATACACGGCAAAAAGCAAACAAGTTTTTGCTTTCGAACATATTCCACAAAATTATATTTTCCTTCATAAAACGAGATAGATAAAATGCGTAGCATTTGAATCACTTTACAAATTGCCAGAATAAAAGAGAATAGAGCTTGCAGAAGAGAAAAAAATGGTTGGCAATATGTAGGATTGCCAGGGAATTCTTCGCACCTTCTCCTCGCATTCTCCAAGCCTCTCTCTCTCTCTCTATTTCATTCTCATCTGCAGCCAAACTCAACTGAACTCAACTCAACTTTTGTTGCCCAAAAGAATTTGCTCATTAGAACTTGGCGCAGCTGGCAAACTTTTGCCAAACAGCACACAGCCTATTTCTGCCTGCCACGCCCATTTTGAACGAAGACCGCCCTTTTTCGTTCACCATTTCCCATGTTATGTCTTAGTTAGCAAAAGTGGAGAGCATCGCGCAATTGCACCTTGACTACCGTAAAACTCATCGCGATGCATGACGCATGACTCTTAAACGCACAAAAGTGTTCGATGTACAGCACCCGACAACTAACTAGGATCGCCTACCTGCATCGGTTTCTGATACACAAGATATTGACAAGAGCTGCCATTCGTTCTTTTCATTAGTTAGAGGGAGGTACTTTTTGCTTGAACGCTGCAATGCAGCCAACCCGGAACCCCCTGCCGCCGCCACCGCTCGACAAACTGTGCGGTCTGAGAAGTGTGCGTCAAGCATGTGGCTCCAAACGCAAAAGTGGAGCAAACTTTTACGGCGATCTCCGAAGGCGGAAGAATGGACGGGGCGGAGTGGAGTGGCGGCAAATGAAGCGTGTGAAAAGAATGCACACACACACACACACACACACACACACATACGGTGGATAGAAAAACAATACATTTAATTAAAGTTGAAGATGAGTTGCAGGGTACAATGAGCAGTGAGCAGTGTGCAGTGTGCAGCTACAACCTGCAACCTGCAACACGCTGCTCACCACCCTAAACTACTTGAAAAAGTGTTGTCGGTGTTGTTGAGGGGCGGGCGAGTCCAGGGGGTCTCACTATGGACAGTCAAGGTGACTGAGAGCAAACTCTCGAATTTAATTAAAATTATATTTCCAACAATATCATAGAAATGCAAAACTTTAAAGCGTAAATTATCCCCAACCTTCTCTATCGTCCTCTATCCTCTTTTGTCCTCTCTATCTGCTCGCAAAGCGCTGTCTCTGTCGCTCTTGACCAGCAGGTATTTACCGGACTACTCACTCCCATCGGAGGCCCCATTAAACTGTATCTGTGCGATAAAACACACTCGAAGAAATCAAGCATGTGTTTGTAGATGCACATGTCTGGAGATTTTAAATGCATTTTAACTGACTTCGATACTTTGGTGGGCTCTGCTTAAAAGGTTTATCATAAACTGTTTTCGTTACCAACTCAGTTGTATCTTTCTCAGTGCATAACTCTTAGCCCAAGAATTGTTGTCGGTTCATCCTCTTGCGTGCCGGTCTATCCTCAATCCTTCTGCCCTGCTCCCCTGACTGTTGTTAAACAACGCTCGACGCTATCAGCTTGATGAATAAAACTTTCTGCGCAGTCACAGTCACGTCACAAGTCCCTGCCACGCCCCCTAACAAGTTGCCAGTTACCAGCCCGCCGGCCCCAAATCCACTCTAAGCTCCATGGAGCTACAGGGCAGACCCCCCCCTTCAGTTCCCCTTTCTCGCCATCGCCCGCGGCATGATTGTCAAGTCATGTTTTAAAATGTTGGCCAACCAAATTGGGCAAACATTTCGAAGTGCATTCGAAATTAGCAAATTGCCACTGCTAGGGCGGGGGCGTGGCTGTAGGCGTGGTCATGGCTGTGGCTAGGGCTATGGCCATGGCATCGGTATTTATATGGCATTGCGGGTCCGGAATCACCCGAAATCATTTGTGATTCAAAGTGCGCCTTGCATTGATTCTAGTCGCGTCTTGTGCCCTTCTTTAACCCGCAGGACTTGGTTTGCAAAAGGGGATTGAGTCCTTTTTGGGGCAATACCTAGTGAGCAAGGGAGTAATGCGTAATGAAAGTGCAATTGCTGCCGAAGCTGCAGCGGCTGGTGGCAACAGTTCGCAGCGCAAAATGCCATTTCCGACTGCCGTCAGCCGTTTCCTATGCTCACTTCATTGCCAGAGTCGCAAATAGGGTAGGTAGGGTGAAGAATCAGAATTCAGATCGTTTGGGCCGGCTTTAATGAACATATTTCAGCATTAAATTAAGTACTCGATGAGCCACAGAATCAACCTCGTCCTTGCAGCCAAGTCTTCTTCTTTATCGGGAGCAAACTACCCGGAATATTTGTAGTGCAGGGTAGTTTGCACGTCGGCTTTTGCGTCATAAACCGGTGTCAAGCTGCAGCCATACTTGGAGGTGCAGAAATAATCGAGTTCGCGAATGACCAGCGAAAAGGGAAGCTCGCGAGTGGAGGAGGATGTCGCGCTCGACAACAATAAATGCTAATTTCCTTCGCTGCACGCAAAACATTCTTAATTGAAAACGCTGACGTAAATGGCCCGGGCGGCTGCAGGCATCCCACAGATGGTAAATGGGGAAAACGAGTGAGTGGCCCATCAAAATTGACAGCTGCTTATGTTGGGCCCCTGCCAAGCGCCAAGCCTCCCGAGGAGTTAAAACCGCCGAGACAAGCCACGCACAGCAAACAAGCAAATAAACAAATAAACAAACACAAAATGCGACACTAGCACTCACTCACTCATACACACGGAGGACACACACCGAAAGACACGCAAGTCAAGAAAACGAGGCAGACAGATTAAGAACATGGAAACGGTGGCAGTGCAGAGTAGGAACTTCCCCAAAAGATTGACTTTTGAATACCCTAAATATTAATAATAAATGGCAGCTCTTGTATTAAATTATAAATAAAGGAATTACACAAACATACAGCAGTTGTAGTCATTACGACATACATGTCGTATACTTAATTTTTTGTACATAAAATAACGTATACGTCACGTGGGCTTGTAAAATGCCATGAAAATACGTTATACGTTATATAAGGATTTAATTTCCTGATTCAAAGAATACTCAGATCAAAATACTCTCTTCGAAAAGAGTATTAAAACAAATGGATAAAGTTTGAAAGGAAGCGGGATCAAGAAAAAGACTAAACGAGGGAAAGGACGAGAGAGACAGCACAATATGAATATAATGAATAAATTGGCATATGTAATGCGTTTGCCGCCTTAGCGGGTGGGAATAAGCCCGCGAAGTGGGCGTGGTACCTGGAGATTTGCGCTGAATGTGGCACTGATTATATGCGATGAGATTTTCATGAATGTGCGTAGCGAACGCAGCCGAACACATATGCTAGCTCATTGGTTGGGGTCGACATTCCCCGCGGGTCCTTATGGAAGGCGGAACGAAGTGCTCGTGACAAGGGGTCGACGACCAGCCTTCAACTTTGACATTTGACATTTATCTCCGTCACAGAATGCTTTACTATCTCGTTGATTTTTTTGAATTATAGCTATCGATAAGCGATAAGTGCGACAGCTTGTCATTCGATTCATCACAATCTCAGAGGTGTACACTTAAAGGTATGATCTCAGCTTACAGCAGATGGATTGCCCTTAGATTAGAGTCCAGGTGAGGGAAAGCTTGGATATATAAATATATATGTAATTCACAAAATATTGGGCGTTGATCCCATTCGATGTGTCACCAATTTACAAATTGCTTTTGCCACTTCATTTCCTTGAGACCAATTTTAAAAACCTACGATATCTCAATGGTCTTGGACTGCGAACAATGTTATATTCTCCCAACTTTATTGGCATTTCCCAGATAAAAAGCCATTCACCTTTGTCTACCAAGATAAGGATACTCATTTTTCCATTTAAAGAAACTTGTGTTCTTAAAATTACAATAATGTGTCAGTAGTTTGCAAATTGGCTTTCTGTCCGTTGATTGCTGATATTGATGAGTAATGTTTTGTGTGCTTTGCCATTAGTTCATGAATTGTTGGCAAATGCTGACGTTATTTATGCACTTCTCCAATCTGATGAGTGTGCTCCCCCTACATTATGTCCACATTTCCCATCGATTTCCCCTGCCGATGCAGTTCTTCAAATAATTTTAAGCTCCCGAGCATTTGACTGGTTTATGCGTGTAATTACAGACGATTCTATGCAGAACCGCAGCAGCGCCCAAAACCACCCAACCACCCACCACTTGGCATACGTTCTCAAATGGGTCCTACCCACCGAGAACCCACCGAGAACTCCCTCCGAAAGCCCCCTTTGGATCCCTAATGCCGCTCCTTGTGCACACAAAATTACACGACATTAGCATAATGTGATTTTGTAAGTATCTGATTTGCGCACACACACACACACAGATATGATATGCGAACGTGTTTCCCTATGTGTGTGTGAGAGAACGGTCAGAGTTGTCGTGAGCTCAACTTGTTGACTTCATTTCGCCACGCACACTGAAAAAAAAGTGTCGCCTATTAATACATATTACCAAATAGCCCGCTAGATAGTATGATGAAATCCTATATGGTTTTTATTGCGAGACTCAAAATAAATCACACAACGTCAATGGTTTGGTGGTTTGGTAAGGCTAACATGTGAGCTGTAGACATTTAAAATCATTTAAATTCCCGTACGTTTCTGTGGCACAACCAATATATATCTGTAAGCTGAGGCCATAAATTTCGGATGGAGCGTATTTCTCTGTGTGTGCACACACTCCCGCAGCGGAGAAGCTCTGCTTCCTGCCACTTTAGTCCTAAACGCTGCAAATGAGCAAGTGTCGCATGTCGGGTCGCCTGCCCGCCTCGATTTCCACCACGACTGCATTGATTTCATGTCCTGCATCCTGCATCCATGCATCCGTGCATCCTTGCGTCCTCGCGTCCTCGCGTCCTCGCCACCTTGCATACCCGAATCCCCTGGTGCCGCATCCTGCGACTGTCATTGATGCAGTCATTCATTTTTATCAGGCCAACCGAACGCGAATGCAATAAAGGCAAAAAGAAGCAGTGGCACTCGCTGCGAAATCAACTCTCGATGCAATTTCACGCGATTTGAGTGGGGCAGGCGGGAGGGTAAAATCAAGGGGGAACGCCGGAAGCCCGGGTATCGGGTATCGAAGTGAGGTAGTGGAATTGAAGTGTCTGCCACCCCATGCACACCGCTGGTCCGATGTTCATTCCGCCGTAAAACTTTGCAATCGAGGTACCAACTCGTCTTGCTAAACATACCCTTTCCGAAACTCATCACCCTTCCATCGTGTACATGCATGCCACAATTGGTATAAATATTGCTGGTATGTTTGGCTGTGTCCATTGTAGCGTTCTTAAGTAATTCGAATTTGTTCCACTCTTAGCGATCGCAGTGATCTGCAAGCGTATTTAATGATTCGCTCTTGGATGGCTTCCTTTGCTCATGCTCCTGCTCTTTTCATGGCATTCTCGTTGAACCTCTTTAGGACGCGCTTCGAAACCCGTTTCACTTGTTTCTACTCCAAATAAACCACACCAAGAGATTGCAGTTGCTTGGCGAAAACACACATGCCACAAGCTGAGATTCATTTGGCATTTTGAACGGCGTTTTTCGTCAATTTCGATTTCGATTTTGTGGAAACTCGTGCCTCTACCTTTTTCCCCCATCACTCCTCGGGTGCCCCGTCTTCCGGTTTTCCCCACTTTTCCACCTATACCCATATAACCAGCTTGTTTTGAATGCACATCTGGAGTGGAGTTGAACCAACGTATGTGCAAGCATATCTAAAGCCTCTTTGGTTACCCCTTTTCATTGCCGAATTGCACACACCGTTTTTTCTTTTCTTCTGCTTTTCAGTTGTAGGGGGTTGCACCGGAAGAAATGTGATTATTGACAGGACACAGATCTAATGGAATCTGTTTAAACGCATATTAGGCAATAGACTGATGCACTTGGCCAGCCGTAACGATGTTTTAAAATCTTAATAAATTAGATTCGAGTTGGTAAACACTTCTCATTATCAGAAGATACTTCCATTACTTACTTCCATTCCAAACTATTCAATGGAATCGAGATTTTTCCCGTGTGAAAGCAGTACGCTTGGCAATCTATCTCCATCTATGCGATTGTCTATCCGCTTCTCTTCTCGATTTGTCTGCACAACCGTATCGACTTGCTCCTTTGCCGCCCCACCCACCGTTTTCGATTTCCACCCACTGGCATTCCAGTTGTTCATCTGCTGCTTTGTTCTGGGTAGACTGCTGCATAATTTACCGTTCGAGTCAATAGTGTTTTCCCAACTTTAATTAAATTTGCGATCCTGAGGGTGCCCACCCACACGTGCGAGTGTGTCTCCCTGCTCGCTAGCAGGTGGCAACCCTACTGACTGCTGACCACCATCAGCATTCAGCAAGTGGCTGAAAATGTCTCTCACCCACGGCGTCTAAAAAGCCACCGAGCACAACAAAAGTCAAGTCAAGTCAAGTCAAATAAATAAATGGATGAAGGGGCTCCTCCATCGCATAATTGTCAGGTGGCAAAGTGGATTTAGCGGCTGATGGGGTGATTTGTTATATTTTTAATTAGCGCAATTTCTACTCTAATCATTGTTAACCGTGTGTGATTTGGACATGTTTATGGGGTTCGCTCACTGAGCTCAATTCGTTTGCAATGAATGGGCTGGTGAAACATAAATTATGGGTCAAATGATTTGTTGACAAGCGGCACGCTTGTTGAATCTCTGACTTCCTTAGAAGTGAACTTATTTCCCGTTTTGAACAAGACTTGCTTCAACTTGCTTCGTTTCGGACGAACACATTTAATTTCGCTCGCTTCGATTTCATTCGATGCCATTGTATGGCCAAATGGGCGAGTGGGCGAAGGGCTTTTGAGTACTTCGGTGCAGCAAGTTGCTTTAAGCATTACCACCCGCTGTGTGTCGATTTCTATCTATCTACCACTGGCACATGTGAACTGAACCACGGCCACCACACGTCCTTCTGCACGCATTCCCCCGCCGTATAGCACTCAATGAATTCGGTATTTGTGTGCGTAGTTCCATCAATCGCATCGAGTTCAATCCGTCGAGCTTACATTCATTCGCCCTGTGCCATTCTACGGAGGGCGAAGCCCACATGTGCACGACGCACATACAATAACATTCCATGGGGGTTCTCATCCTGGAAGCCTTCTGTTATGCCTCCTGCAAGCCCTGGCCACATACGGGGCCCGTCCGCCTCCGTCCGGCACACTGATCCCCGCCCCCTGTTTGCACCCTCCTGATTTGCTTGCACATTTAAACGACATTTAATCAATGCTGCCAGCCGTTGCAGAAACCGCACGCAAAAGCCTCCAAACTATTTACCCACACGGAGAGGCAAACAAACACACACTTGAAGAAAATACACCGCCCCAGGGATTTGCCAGCAAATCAATTCAATCAACGCTCTTCAGCTTTAGTTCCTGTTCCGCCCAAATGGATTAGTTAGAAATAAGTGCGATTTTTTCTAAATCACAATTCGCACCGCACTTTCGCAGTGCACTTGCACGCCCAAATCCACAGACACGAAGACAATCCAACTGTTGCACAAACGATGGTTGAGCCACAGGAATGGACTAATTGATAACCTCAACGGAAGCGAATCGGCCAGGAATGTTGGCTGCTCAGGTCAGAGCAGCGTCATCATAATCACTGGAGTAATTTGTCTAACAGTTTTAGCACCAAAATTCGGGCATTGTTTTGGGGCAAACAAGAATTTGGACAAGAGAATGGCTTCTTGTGAAATGGACTAATGGAAATTATTTATTATTGTTGGCAAGGTGGATTTACAGATTGTTGCTGACACACTATTCCCGCAGGTAAACTAACAATTTACACCTTGATTAATTGCATTCTCTCCAAACAAAAAACAATACATCAATTATTCACAAGTTTTCAGCAGTTTGATTTGAGCTATTCAAACAGAGAGTCTGCGAACGCAATTTGAAATAGAGAAAGACGAATTAATGCGACCTTTTTGCGGTCCTTTGGCCCAGAATTTGGTATTTGATATTTCGTAGAAGATTCGCAATTCTAAAAATATTGAAACTTTAAAAGGACGCGCGAAAAGGGTGTCAGTATTTTTTCGTGCTTGGAGACGGTAATTCAATAACAGTATAACCCAAAGCACTCGCAAAAAGTGAAAAAGTACCCAGCACTGATGCGGTGGGTGGACTTGGACGTATGTAAACAAGCCTCTGCACAATTTGATCCAATAATCGCAAGCAGCTCGACTCCCAAAGCACCTCTCGTTTCCACATCCACCATCCGTTCTCTCATTGCCCATGGGCGGCTTTCTGGCCCCCCGGTGATTTTGGGGGCACAAGCTGCTGAAAGGTGAATAGGTTGGCAAGGGCGAAGGATGGAGGATGGGGGATTGTCGATAGGGCATGGAGGATGGAGAGCGGAACGGCAACCAGCAGCTGAGACCCAGGCAAGCGTAAGCAATGCAATTAATTATAAAAGAAATGAAAACAAAAGCAGAGCGCCAAATTGATTCATACACACTTGCGCACACACGCACACACACGCCACTGACGCACACAAAGGCAGCCAACGCACACAACTCTAACACACGCTAGAGCACCAAGTGTAAAGAAGTGTTGCATGCTTTTAGGCAGCGCTCACTCATAAATTGGCACAGCTTCGTACACCGCACACACAACCACCGCCGCCCCTCCCATGCGCATTTACCGCCCCTAAGAAGCCCCACATACCACGCCCTCCGCCTCCCGGCCTCGTCCTGTTGGCTTTACGATCTCTGAAAGGGATTTTTTGTGGTGCAGAGAAAAAAATGACGAATCCCATTCTTGTGCTGTGCTGACGCCTTTATTGTTTTCATTGCCGGAAGTCCTTGCCGGAATATATTACACCTCCTATGCAAATTATTTAATCTCATAATTGATTGTATATCTTCCGCAGATCAGCTCGCTTCGTTTTTTGTTTAAGCTCGTTGATGGCATGGAAAGCATTCACAGATTCCTTAATTGCCTAAACAGAGTTTTCCAAACACAATTTGATTTGGTTAGCTCGTATTTGAATGACGAATGGCTGGCCAAGTCGGTGGGATTTTCTCGAAGTGAGCGGAAAAGCGGCAAAATGTAATGTAATGGGGAGGTGCGAAGGCACACACACACACACACACACACACACGCACGCATATATGTGCTTTGGATGTGTGCGTGCTCGTGTAAGCGTGCTGCCATCATTATGAGAGGTTATGTTTATTTAATGAACTGTTTCCCCTTCAGGGTGAATAAACAGTAGACAAGGTCAGACTCGCCCCATCCACCCACTGTCATAAATAACAATCAGCCACTCGAAAATATAATCAAACATATTTTTACCGAACAGCCAGGTCCTTGATTGCATTTTTTCATAAATCAGCTAAACGAAAGCTATAATCGAGCCATTTTAAAGACAGATTTCGGCGCAAAGCGAAACAAAGAGAAATCCCTTCGGAAAACAAGGCACTCGCAAAGTTTTTCTTATCGATTGGTCGTTAAAACACAGGAAAACACATAAGAACACCAATTGAATTGAATGCAGGAAAATTTATGGCACTTCGCCATAAGCCAGCCAACGAACCCGAACCGCGTTCATCCCGACCCGGGATTCTCCTGCCCCAGAATGCCAGTCATTAAAGGCGGTTAACTGCCTCAGACTTAACCCATTGCAGAGACCAGGTATTCGGAATTCAACTGGAGAAGAGTACGTCAATCATAAAACTTTTATTGCCCTGCTTCATTCAATAAGTTACTTGAATTTACCCCGAACAGACATAAATTATTAAGGGCACAAATAACGAGCTACACAATGTTGACACACTGCATTTTTAAACCTAAGATACACTTTTTTTATTAAACATCCTTCAAACCTCTTTGCTCTTGAATGCATTCAACTTTACATTACGAGGAATAAGTTCACAAGACTCCCCATTCAAACAGGATTAAGCCTCTTATTAATTTCAAGAAACATTCCCCAAAGATCAGTTTACCACCGAACCGAACCGAAGGTTCGTTCTGTTCCTTTCTTTCAATTTGCATTTTTGCGTCGAAATGAGTTTCCCCCGCCCTTTCATTTTCTGGTTAAATCTGATCCTGCAACTGTATGCGAGTCTTAGCTGAGTCTCGCACATCATCATTTGGCGGACATCTTCTGTGGCAGTTTAATTAAATTTGTCGCACGCCTCGCCCTGAGCCTCATTAATAATGCAGAGGACATGTTCCGGGGACCCCGCTCCCGCCCATTATCCTTTTTGCTCGATGTGCCAAGAATGTGTTCCACTATACCGATTCTCCAGACTTTCTCGGGCAGCCTGTGTTTGCCCTTCCGAGGGAACTTGGGAACTGGGGAACTAAGGCGAACTGTTAACTTCCCAAATGGCGCTGTTTGTACGGCCAACATGCCATGAGATTGCTCGTTTGTAAATACTTTTTGTCATCTGGAGATTCGCCGCAAGGAGGCGATACGATGTATCGATGTAATTAACGGGCGAATGGGGACGGAGCCAATTTTTCAAGCGGAAAACACACATGAAGAAACGAGTAACGAGAAAAAGCATCGTTTTGCAGGCTAAATTGACATGGGGAACTACCCGGAATCGAGAACCTAAACCCCCCCCCCCCCTTGCACAATACCACCCACTTAATGGGCTGGCTGCAAATGTAATGACATTTATAATCGAAATCTTTCATTAAATTAAGAACATTGTTTGTGGCCGCCACTGGTCGAAGAATGTGGAGCGGGAAAGAGAGAAAGCGAGAGGGCGGGAAAGGCGATAGAGACGGCGATAGTGCCACTTATACACACATTAACATACATAATTACAAATTAATTAGCGAACATGAATTGCAAGGTCGCAGCGAAAACAAAAGCACACTACACGACAAAAAGTTTGCCAATGCCTCACATTTCCATTGAAAATGCAGGATATTAAAGGGGAAGAACGAATGAGTTTCCAAATCGTCGACTCTAATTAAAGTTTTCAGATATGCAAATAAAAAAAAAAAAAAACGACTGATTTATTATGCAGGTATGCCGCCAAAGCATTTGCGAAAGGCCTTCGGGTCGAACAATTATTTATGCCTCTGTGGCCAATTAACCGGGAATAGCTGAGAAATTAATCAAAACTGATTAATTGTAAAGCAACAATTGCTAGTGCATAAAAAGTAATCATGTTGTGCTCATAAATACATAAAATGATAAATATATTAGAAATTCTTTTTGGTACTGGTTTGTTCATACCGAGTCTCGTAATTTCCATTCAATTGGAAAAAATCAGTTTTTCGCAGTGCAAAAATGTGAACCGGACCACAGGACCACGCCTTTTCGAGGCTCATAGGATTCGGAATCCGATTCCGCTTCGCCTTTCCGTTCCAAATGGCGACAATGTCGAGGCGGCTGGCGTTTCCGTCGTAATTCGCAAACTTTTTCCTCATTACGCACACTCACAATCACACTAGCACACACAACGCACAACTGCCGTACGTGGCAAACAGATAATACAATGTATGTGAAAACTGGCAGAGCAGGACGAAGGACTCGACCATAAGTTACCCTGTATTGAAATTTCAATGCCTATGTGAATGATAGGAGCAGGAAAGTACTACCGATTGTTCGACTGTTTCGATTGTTGTAATCTCGACCAGCAATATAATTTCCGATTCGTTTATTCTGTAGAACTTGGCTAAAAATGGTCAGAAAGCTCATAGAATTATCGTTTTTTTTTCTCAATTACCAATACTAACCATCCCTATCATTTTCTAACGGATTTTGTGAAATTCATTTTTGGTCAAAAATTTTTAAATTTTTAAAATTTCCATTTTTATACACAGTTTGATTGGGAATTTGATTACGAGCTCAACTAGATATGACTTTCCATATTTAGGCAATTATTTTTAAAATTGTGGCAAAAAAGTGATTATTTGATGAGCGAAATTCGGAAAAACAGGTTTTGCCAAAAATCTGATACTTACAAGAGGAATTTTTTTCATAACTTCGGTAAAAATTGTCATATAGATGAAAGAATAACTGTTTTGAGCAGCTATTTACCAGTGCTAACGATCTGTTTAATTTTTTTAAGGATTTAGGGAAATTAATTTTTGGGTCAATTTTCACTTTTTTTTTATTTTTTAACATCATCAAATTTGCCCAAAAATGCCAAAAAAATTGAATTTCAATTTTTGAACACAGTTCGATTGGGAATTTGAATACGAGCTCAGTGAGGTACGACATTCCATATTTGAACTATTATTTGGAAAGTTATGATAAAAAAAGTTCTGATTTCACAAAAAAAGACACAAAATCGATTTCTTGAAAAAAGTCAATATAAAGTGCTTAAAGAAGTGATTTGAATGGTTGCAAGCGCTTTCCTTAGTCTGTTACATCCTTTCCATCGGGTCGAGAATAACCTTGGCTTTGCCAGTTACAGCTAGGGAAGCATAAAAAACGACGGGGAGCGAGGGAGAGGCAAGATAAAAATATTATGTTGTTCAAGTGAAATGTGACACTCTCATGTATTCGCAATTATTTTTGCTATTCAAGCAGGACGTCCTAGGAGTCCCTGAAAACGACATTCAGCCAGGACACTGAGCACAGGACACTCAGGGAGCGGCTGTTGTCGTGACAGAAAACGCCCAACGCCCAGCGTCTATGCAACTAGGTTGCCAGGTGGACAAACGAAAAGCGACAAGGTTCGCATCTTTGGCAATTCAAGCGGAAAGCTGGCCGCTTTTTCTTTGCGTGTAAGCCGGAAATTGGCCCTCCACATAATCAGTTGTCACCTGGCGAATGCACTATTCATATCCCCGTCACCGTTCTGACTTTGATGCGTTCATTGATTGGGAGTCACAAACCCACATCACATTGAATTGGATGAAGTGGGATTAACGCTCTTAGGTATTTAAATATTTACTTAGTTGCCTGAGTTTGCGTTTCGAAATAAAAGGAACGATCCCATTCACTGCCCGCAAATTGTGGCTCCAATTAAAACGAGCATGGGTGCATGGGTGCATGGGTGCACACTTTCATCTGTTGCACACAGGCCTCACTGTACATGCAGTGACGTCATCCGGTGACAGGCGGCTGCCTGCCGCATTTTCGAATTTCCTTCCCTTTTTTCGTCTTATTCCTTGCCCCGAAGTGCGAGGAAAATTAATTTTTCTCATTCTGCGAATTGTATTTTTGTTCCATTTCGTTTAATTCGAGGAGCAGGAGCAGGCTGCCCTGCTTCACTTGGCCTGGTTATTAAAATATGGAACGGAAAACGAGCGATGAGAATGGCAAGGAATCCGCTTAAACAGCATTTTTTCCATTCTCAGTTACGATCTGCTCTTGACATTCCCGCAGACTGCCGAAAAAGTGGCGTAATATTTGTCATAAAACTTTATGATGCACAAAATTAGTTTTACAGCACTGAAACCCCGTTGGCCCCCCATTTCCAGCATTTTTGTTGCCAATCGATTTTGTAGCGACTTTAACTCGATTTATCCGCATTCCCGAGGGCTGGGACTAAGGGACATGGAGACATGGACACATGGACACACTCCCCGTTTTCGCAAAGGACAACGGCTAGTCGCTCCAGTCCTTGTGTCCACCCCATCTCGCTTGCACTCGGCTCACGCAGCCAAACCCAATATATTTATTTAGAAATTGTATGCCATTTAAGCGCGTAATTGTTTTTGCATGGCAGGCGAATCGCAAAAATTGCATTTATACTCGTATAAAGCGAGAAGGAGTGATGTGGGCAAAGAGAGCGGAAATTGACAGTTTTTGTATGGCGACCGTTGAATATCCTGTTAAGGGAAATGACTGCGGTGAATGGCTAGGAAGGCCAATCCGAATTTTCAAATAGCTGACTGAAATATTGAGTAATTTTGCGCACATACTCGTGCGAAACACTTCACATTTTACCAAGAAATGTAATCAAATCGGCACAACGAAAAAGTGCCACAGGACATGTGTTCTTCACCAAATATTTGAAATCCTTGCCCATTCTTAGCGCTGATCCTCAACGTTTCACTTCAGACACATGAATGTTGTTTGATTAGGTATTTGGCTAATATTAGACCCAGAGATCTATCTTGTATGCCAACAGCCCTTCGTTGCCTGGCATTCTTGCTCCATTTTTCATACCTATCCCCTCCTGCGACGGGGGACTTGGAAGTGGATAGGTTGGCAAAGAAATGTATGGAATTCCCGGCATTTTCCGGAGCAACTTAATCAGCAGAAATTTTGCGAGGGTATTATTTATGCATGCTGTTACAACTATTTTAAGCCGGCATGCAGTTGCAACTTTTCAGACAGCAAAATCTAAGGCGATTAAGAATAACCGAATTCAATTTGTGCACTCTTCTGCAAAAGAAAAACCCAGAAGAAATCGGACCAAATCGAAATCTCCAGTTGGCTGGTTGGCTGCCTGGTTGACTGGCTTTAAGCCCTATTGATTTCGTTCATTTTTCGAGCATAACTAATTAGCGATTTCCTTGCGGCTGCTTTACATAATGGATTTTCGACGACACCTGCGCGGCTTGTATAAAAAGCTTAATGCTGTCCAAAGATAACTTGACCCTTAATCCGATCGCCAACTGACCCCCTGTGTCCACATACCCGATAAACTTCCTGTTGGCTTCGCAAAAAGCGAGAGGCGGGATGGAGAAAAAGAAGTGACGGAGAGTGGTAATATAAATTATTAAATAAACATTTATAAATGGTTATTATTGATTTCACTCTGTGCTCTTATTTCGCCGCTGCAGTGCTGTTGTTGATGTTGTTTCAGGCCGCTCTCTCTCCCTTTGTTTTCCCCTTATATTTCCGTATATTCTGTATTCTGCATTCTGTATATTCTGATTTGTGTGTCGCTGAAGGCTTCATTTTGTTTGCATTTTATGGCGTGGAAACTATTGAAAATTATTTGCTGTTGGCCGAGCAGCATGCATTTCATTATGGCATTTTGTTGCCGTTATATCTAGTGTTATTATTCTACATTCATTATTTGTATTTTATATATATTTCGTATTTTTTCCACTCGCGCAGCGTGTTATGCGTGAGTGTGATTTTGTGTACTTAAGCATATTAAGCGACTATTGAAAGCAATCTACATAATTCACTGTAATTTCACGGCCTTAGATGTCTTCCGAAAAACATTAAGCCGCAATTAAAAAGCTCAGCATACATACGAGCTAAAGCCAAAAAAGGCAATGCATTATAGGCGTGGAAATCAGAGGACAATGCGTCGTATACGTGATATATGCATATGAAAAGCTGCTGTTCGTTCGGTCTCGTGTCTGCAAATTCCAAGGCACTGAGCTCATTTATGCTAATAAATGAATTACACGTTTAACCACCTTCTGTTTGCCCAGAATTGCGAAGCGGAAATAAAAACTACGTTATTCAGTGGGTAAAACTAAACTGAGCTGAACTCGGATAGAAACCGTGAGACACAAATACGAATTCAATTTAACTGAACAATTGTTGACCTCATTGATAAGTCAGCAGACGTAAAGTAAACTTAACCGCAAGAACAGTGTAAATCTCAATTCTGCAGGCCGCCTGGAAAACTTTGCTTCCTTTCGGGCCACTCGACAAACTTTGGTGGGATGCTCCATCACCTTTTTGCGAGCTACTTGCGAACGCCATACATTTAACTTGAGCTCTTCTCGAGTTTTCCCCTTAGAGCTGAACTCCCTTTCTGCTCGCATTCCTCTCGTTTTCACATGACAAATCATCGAGGAGTGGAAAATTGAAGGGCTGGCTGCCTTTCAGTTTTCCCACTTTTTGACAAAGACATCGGCGATGAATCTGTGAACCAAAGAATGGCGAATGGAAGTTAACAGTTATTCCATTCCGCACTCTGTCAATACGAATTTATGCAAGCTGTTGTCGCTGTCGCTTTTCCCCGTTTTCCCCGCATTTCCTCGATTCCGTCCCATTCGTCTCCCCTGAGCTTGCAAACATATGCGGGTTCCTAGCTTTGCTTTTAGCCTTCTTATGCCGTCGGCGAGCATGAAATGCCCTCTAATGCGGCTGGGTATATTAGTTTAGTAGAATAGAATAGGAAAGCATTGTTTCTAGACCTCTTTCTGAAATTTAAATTACGTTGATTCCTTTCATTCAAGGGATAGTTATGTGAGACTATGAAATATGTAATCAATCCCTTGCATAGAACGACTTTACCTCTTGCAGGGTATCCATCGGTGGAAGTTGACTGTGAGGATTATCTAGACGCTTGGGCTAAATCGCTCTTTCAGAGCCACTGCGTTTTGTTTGGGCAAGAAATACTCCCTACATACGCCCTGGTAATATAATCCACACACACACTCGCACACTCAAAATCACCACCGTACACCCAAAACCCACATGCTTGGGTAATATCTGGCCATTGTGTAGTTGTATTTCAAGTGTAGTTACATAATTTGCTGCTCGGCTGCTGTTGCTTCTGCTGCTGACACACAAATTACAGCCAAGGCCATAACATTCATGTGCCGGCTCCCAAAAATATGCAATAAAATGAAACTAAACTCCCAGCATCAGCTGCCCCGAAAGCAAGGGATATCCTAGACTTTCCCATCGTTTTCGTGGACGACGGCTTGGTGTGGAGGGTGTGGCTCGAGGATAATCAGCGCTCCATACAAAACGAAAATGGGAATACAAATGGAAGTGGGAAGTGGGCGGTGGGCGTTGGGAGATGGAATTGGGTGCGTAAGAGTGGAAGAGCGAAAACTGCAAAGCAATCAACAAGCAAATCCAATACTACCCAAGGGATCGCTAACTAACACACACTCACGGGCTTATCCTGGAGCACCCATACACGCACGCCCCTCGCTCATAAAGAATACAAATCGTATTGCCACTTAAACTGAAAATGGCTTACTACACATGTCCCTCGGTGTCCTCGTATGCATATGACCCCATCTATCAGGGTGAATCGGTGCCGCCTTCCCAAAGATGACAACGTGAGTCCGCCGACGGGCCACGTATTGGTTGCCTATTATATCGGAATATCAAATTCTACACAAGAGTCACTCGACTATGTTTGGTAATACCAGTTCCCCAGGGGCAACTAACTATCCGTTGCACTTAACAAGAATCTCCTCTTGTACATTGTTATGCTTTATGTTTTTCCATGTTTAAATTGGTAGTGCTCCTCGACAAATCACCGGATTAAGATCGCCCTCAGCTGCCATCCCTAGCGCGATGGTGATGTGCTTTCAATTATGGCTGATACTGAGCTGCCATCCAGTCCGAAACTGAAGTGTTTGAATACATTGCCATTTAGGGAACCCTGAGCGGGATGGTTGAGCGGTCGGGCGGTTGGGTGGCTGTTCGTTTGGGTAGATGGGTTGGTGTCTGGGTCGTCAGGGCGTGGCACCGCATATATATCACTTTGGAGTGCGACAGAAAGCGTAAATCAAATGATATGCGAGTGCAAGTATGACAAGTATGTATTATGTTGGTAACTATGTGTTATCAGCATCAACATTTTGTCCCCTGTGGGGCTCCAAGGTCCTCTCTCCTGTCTCCCCTGCCACCCTGTCTTCCCGCCTCGCCGCCAAAAGGACCCCCGCCGAGCTGAAAGGCCAGGACAGACATGTTTATCGCCATATTCTCCCAGCCATGACTAAAGATGCACAGGGCATAAATACTCCCTTGAAAAGCAGGCGACAAAGCGGCTCAAAATGGCACCACACTTGGCTCTTGTATCTGGAGCTTTAGAGAAGAACCCCCACCCGGAACCCCCAAATCCACCCAGAGCGTAGGCCTCCCCTTGGTGGTCACAAAAGCCCAAGGCAATCGCACTCCGACGATGACGATGACGATGACAATGACAATGGCACAATGGCCCCAATTGCCTCGATAATTGAATGAAAACTCAGCGATTGTCGACTGACATTTATGCTTAGGCCTGGAAAATTGCGCAATTATCGATAAGCGTTATTATTGTCCCAGACAAGTGTCGAGTAATCAAGACCAGAATAATGCAATAGTATTTCACAATAACTGCAGATTAATGATACTCAAGGTTGCTATTTTTATTAATTCGAGTCGGTCAGTCGAAGGACCTTAAGGCTCATCTTTCGATTGAACTATCTTGGCCAACTTAGAAACCTGTAAATTAGATCATGTAATCTAACTGAAATGTATGAAACACTTTAATATCAACATTTATATTGGCAACAAAATCACAATAAGTACTGCACTCAACTTTCCCACTCATCGATAGCACGCTTAGTGGCGCTCTAGCCAGATCAGCCAGTTCTGCGCAATTTTTCACATTGCCACAGTCTTTCCAGCCCCAAACGAATGATAAACTACCCCACACATTGCGACAGCTGTCCGTCCAGGGCCATGGCCCTTAGCCCCTATTCCACATCCCCACTTATGGAGAGGCGATAGTGGCCTGGTCCAACACCATCATCCATCTGCATAACATCCATCATCCAAAGGCCAGAAAAAAGAACAACCAGATACAATTATGGCGGGCGAGGCGGGGCTTTTCCAAAGAAAACCCCCATTTGCAAATATACGAACGAAAGTACGAACACAGAGTGACACAGGGCGATATTATCGGTTATCATTCCATCAAATTTTCAAATTTCCATTTTTTTAGAAGCTCCTGTCATTAGCACATATTAGTACATACACTCGATTCGCTTCAAGCCAATATCAAAGAGCATTCTACATTCGCACTTAATTTCGCACCCCAAACATTTTCTCGCTGTGTAGTATATCCCTCACCGTGTCACCAAATCGAGGCAGTGACTCTCGATTGGCATTCCCATGGTGCAGTATTGCCTGGGGCAACTCCGGATGGCTGGAAAAAAGAAGGCCGCTCGGAGGGGTGTAATCCCCCGCTGTCAGGCGTAAAGAAAATAAAAACAAGAAAGTGATGAAGAGCTTTGGGGAAGAGAGCTCCCAAATACCCTTAAGTACATATAAACCATTTTATACTTTTCAATTTACAAATTTTTGCTACGACGCGGTTGTGATGGAGTTTAGGCGACCCTTAAGCCCAAAATTAAAACTGTTTTTTTTTTTTTTTTTTTTTGGAAATGAAGGATTCCCCACATGATGGCCTTATGCGAAAGTCTTAGCACCCGGCAAAGGCAGCGTATCGACAGAAAAAAGCGTTATAGAGATGTCAGCTGTGAAAATTTGCGTTGCCCAACGACGATCTCGGTTCAGTTCGGTTGGATTCTCTTGGGTCCGGACTACGGACTACGGACTACGGACTACGGACTCCCCTACTTCCCGATTTTCGAATGCCCTCTCCGTTTGTCACCAATCGAGTGTGCGAATGTGTGTGGTGAGCCAATATATATCGTGTTTAAGCCAACACCCAGAAACAAACAGCAGGGAATGTGGAAGGCCAAATACATGGAGATCGAGTGGTGGCAGGCAAATCGAGGGGCACATCGAGGGCCTCCATTGTGTGGCCAACTGTGTGGAACTGTGCGAAGGCGTTGAAGCATAAACAGTTTTTGACATTGTCAGGCCAAGACACATGCTAATGCCACACTGACTGAATGCCGAGGGTGCGGGCCACGATGGATGGCAGTACAGTACCCATTTGGTGCACACAAAAGATCCTTCTAGCTCGCATACATCCCAAACAGAATAGAATCCAACAAAGGTCAGAGCAGCTTGCGGAGTACAGGAATCTTGACCATCATAACCGAATTTCTTTTGAGTGTACGACAGCTTGGATGTGCGTACTGCTGAGTAAGAGATCAGGAACGGGAATGTGTTTATTGTCGAGCACGCGAAGAAACAACTGATCCCAGTTTTGAAACGTCATTGAAAAAATTGAGTTATACCTCCTTATGGTCAGTGTGGATCAAGCCATTGGTAAAACTATCTTTTAAATACTGACGTATTAAGAGTCTCAGATGAAACAAGATTCTAACTCGATATAAACTCATTTGACCAAAAGATTTGAATAAGCAAGAGTAAGTCGCATATTGGCAAACAATATACAATAAATACAGACAGTTTAAAAAATATGAATTCAGGCTAAAATGCCTGCAAACATGAGTAGCCACTCACTATGTGTGAAACAGCCAATAAACACCCAATAAAAGCATCAATAAATGCCGAATAAAAGGGTAGAAAACTGGCAGAACCCAGTTTAAATGCCCTCATTGTACCTGTCAAATATGTTTAGCCACACTTTTCATCTATGGCCTGTGAACCTTGCGGCCATTCGCATTCTCTGCCGGCCTTCCATGTGGGCATTTTCTGGTAGTGTAGGCCCTTTACATACACATGTGGTTGTTGCCAAACCCAGTCAGCCGTAAACGTTATCTTTCGCTCCATGCCCTAAACCTGCTCCTCGTTGTCCTGACTCTTCCTGCCTCTTTCAGCAAAATGCAACTTGTGTGTACCTACCTACGTACATGTACATACATATACATATATAAGCCTCATATCTATAGAGCCGCATAACCGTACTATATCTTTTGGCTTTTGTAGCTCTCACCGAGATTCACGTTTTTAGGGTCCCGGCCTTTGGACTTTATGGACTCATTTGGTGACTGGACGTGATGTGAAAGTTGTGCCACAAAAACACAAGCAAGCACAAACACACGCACAAACACCGTGCGTGGGTAAACCGATTTGTCATTATTATTGAAGACCATAAAGTTAACCGGACTGCCACGATTCGGAATATGACGGCAAGCAGAAACGTTTACCCAGCGCTTAAAGAGCAAACATTGCAGTTCAAGGACAAATGGATCAGGTATCATGCATCATCGCCGCCATTAAATTGTGGCACAATTGCGTATCCAGCGGCAACTCAAGACGGGAAATGTTAAAAAACCGGACAAAGATTTTGGGCAAACTTGGTCAAAGGTTTGGATAGCTGGATCATAGAACATGGCTTAAGTATCAAGTATCAAGTTTCAAGTTAAAACAAATGGTGAATGTTTGGGCAATAAAAAAATGAAATAAGAAAAAACTTGCGGATACCACTTTTAAGCGTCTTAAGGAAAGGGAAACTAGTTGTTATTGCAAGTGATGGGAATGGAAAAAGTTTCAAGAGCAAAACGTCGGCCAAAAAGCGTACGAAAAGCAATTGACGTGCTATAAATTTCATATTTCACTCTATAAATTCAATTTTCAAAGGACTGAGTGTTGTTATTAATTCAACAAATTGCAGCAAGCCCCGGGTGTCCCTTTTTTGCTGGACAAGACAGACAGCCAGTACAGTCCAGGACAAAGCAGGAAGGGAAAGGGAAGGCAGTACCGTGGGGATTTCGCTTTGAGAACACTCTTATTTCTTCTCCAAATGAAGGTGTGAATTGTCAGTGGCAGAGAAAAAAGGGATGCAAAATCCGAGATGCAGTTCCAGATGCTGCTGCTGATGCTGATGCAGATGACCCCGTCTCGCATTTGTGGGACACCCGGCACTACATTATGGAATTTCCTTTGTACTTTATTCCAATCAGGAAAAGTGAAGTGTCCCCCGAGGAGACGGTGCGGCTGAAAATGGGTAAAATTTTGTTGTGCTGCAACCGAATGCTGCGAATGCGAATGGGAATGGGAATGCAACACTTTGTGGCAAATTTCAGCTTCCTGCAATGGCCCTTTTCCATGGCGCCCCCTCTCCCATTTTGGCCCACCAATGTTTGCTTAACCAAATTAAAGTTTTTGGCCAGAGCTGAGCAGAGGAACATGGAACAGAGGAGCGTGTGGCCTCTGTCGGTCGGGTGGTTTTCGTACTGGTTTTTCGCCATTTTCCCCAGCCGAAAAAGCCTTCTGCTTAATTAGTTGTAAGCGAATTTGTATTCAATTTGTTGGCTCTGTCGGTGGTTGGGGCATTTCGGCAGCCCTTCCTGCCACACTTCCCTGGTCTTCCCGCTTCCCTGGTCTGTTCCGGTCCGTTCCTGTTCCGCTTCCTGTTCGTAGAGCAACCGAGTCCAAGTCCACCTCCATCACATAACTTGGTCTGGCAGGCCATAAATTATGTTGCCTACGACTTGGCAATTAAGCCAGCAGAACGAGGAGTATGGAGGGATGGATGCACAAAAAAAGCGGCTAGTGGCGCGTGCCAAACCGGCAAAAATATAGTTTCGAGCCCCCGAAGTGGGATCTCTCCTCCGCTGAGCCCATCAAATTTACACCTAACAAACTTCATAACAAAGTCATAAAACCCACACACAACCGGGCCCATAAAAATGTTAAGGCCAAGAGCAACGAAGCCAAGAAGAGAGGTCGGTCCAGGCAAGGTGTCGAGCGTAGAGCCCACCCTCTACTCCACACCGAGAACAAATATTTACTGAATATCTTCTGGTGCAATGCACACTCTCATTATTAGCATATTTGCCTGATGTGTGAAGGCATCCGGAAGATTGCTCATTAGGCCACACCTCCTTTAAATTGCCCATCCTTTAAAACGAATCCCATTTTTCGCCTTGTTCCTCTGCTGTGTTAGTTTTTGATTTAAAAACCATACGAAAATGTGTCGGATATGTTTTTTGTCGTGTGTAAAGCCGCAGGCAAAATTGAAACTGAAACTGCAAAAATTTCAAACAGTAAAAGACGAGAGCTGTGCAAAAGCAACAGTGGAAAAAGGGGGAGCGGGAGTGAACAGTGGAAAAAGGGGCGTGGCACCAGAACACTTAAAGTGGCTCTTTAAACAGCCTCCCTTTTCACTTTTTTTCTCCCGCTCAACCACCCAAGCCAGGGCCAGAAAATTGCTCACTTTTGGGAAGCGCCAGCTGAAAATATGCATATGAATATAAAACCATGCGAGCCTTATGTGTGTTTACGGCTGACTGTGCGTGTGTCTGTCTATCTGTGTGTGTGTGTGTGTGTGTGCTGAAAGTTTCGCCACCATCCTTGACCCGACCCCCTTTTCGGGCAGACAGACAGTTTGTGTTTGCATGTCACTGAGCCTGTAATGTATTCTAATTGAATGTTGAACTTGACCATCTCCGCATATGCGACTAACTGAAAGCGGAAAGGACCTCACACGCACTCACACACACACTCACACGTTCGCAAGCAACAGGAAGCGCACACGTACAGCACACACAGAAAAGCAGAGAGGAAGGAAGGCAACCAGGACAACTGAGGCTCAAAATTCTCTAGAAGAGCAACCGAATTAAAGGGAAATACCAGTTAGCCAGTGATATCCGATTCAATGATTCGGACTTTCCTTTGCACTGTAATGAGCGCAAAAACAAGGACATCCCCGGAAAACGACAGGCGTCAGTTCTCCATAATTAATTTGTTCCAATTTTTTCACTATATTAATTTTGTCGCAGCAAATTCAAATCTGTTCTTTGACACATTTCTTGTGCGAGATCAGAGCAAAAAACGCGTGTTCTTCATTATACATTTTAAAAAACATGGCCAATTGGCCAATATCGCATGTTAGTTCAGTAAAATTGAAAGGCAGTGACACCGCTTGGCTGGTAATCGTCAATTATAAATTAACAATTATTTTGAGCAGTTCTTCGGAACTCGAAAACCAGAATGATTGTCATTTATTCCAGCCAATGGAGCAGTTTCATTGAAAAAATACAAATACACACATATCTGTTATTTTCTGACCTTAAAATAAATACAAAATTTCGTATTTTTTTTCTGATACACCGAGTTGTCGGGCCATAAAGTTAACAACTAACATTTCCAATCGAAATGCGGCAATGATTTGCATGAAATCAAAAATCGAGCGCCCCGAAATGCACAAATGTTTAACCAAATGGGAGCCATGCTCTGTAATTTTATTAAAAATCATTGACCACGCCCCCACTCCACGCTGATTGCATTTGTTCATGGCAAAAAACATAAAAGGCAACAATCAAACCGAGATACCCCATATCCGATAGATAGAGATAGATATAGCTATGGCTATATCTATATCTATAGAGTTGGCCAAGTAAAGAATTCAACAAATATATGCATATGTATGTATGTGTATGTATATGCGCGTATGTGTGTTCGCACACATGCCAAATGCAATTTCCATAACAAATCAAATATTTTATGGCCCCAGCCGAATGGCAACCGAAAAATGTTTTTGGCTTTAAAACGAGCAGGGCCACATTCACATCTTTTCCCATTGTTGCAAGGAAAGTGGTTGGGGCAGGTCCCTAAAACACTAGAGGCCACACACACATATATATCATCTACACTTGGATGTGTGTGTGTGTGTGTGTGTGTGTGTACATACATACATACATACTTATGTGGGTTGCTGGTTTGCGGTTGCTCCGCTGGGGAAGCCAGAAAAGGCAACAATTAGTTGGGCATTTGCTTTAAATAATATTTACCCAATGTCCCAAGCAAAATCGTCATAAATAAAGTTACGTTCTCCGGATGTCCGCCTAACGAAGTTGGATGTACCCTGGATGAAAACTTGAACTCCAATATTCCCAATCAACGGAATGCCAATCAAAATGGTTCTTGGCTGCATTGCCATTTCTGGTCACTTCTTTGGAATACTTTTTCTGGTTTCCATTATAGGGCATACGAACTTGTAGCAGATTAAGCTCCCTTATGGCTTTTAGCTATATACGTACATTTATTATTGGAACATCAGAAGAATTCCCATCGGAAATGGTCAATAGAAAATAAGGAAAGAAACTACTGGAAAGTATGTATTGTATTTAAGGAGCTGTTGGCCAGGTCTCAAGTACTAGTAATCAGCGTTTAGGTTTGCAAAAGGCCCAATGGTGTTTTATTGCAATTGTATTTTATTTCTGTATACAACAAGAAACAGATGAAATCAGGAAAACCATATATGTACACAATCTATAAACAAATGAAAGTCATTTCTTTGCAATGATCACAAATCTACGTTCTATCTATGTTCCAATTCGCTATTTGAACATTGGTTTTTTACACAAATTTCGAAGCATAGGTTGCTTTGCATTGCCGAAAATGTATTATTAAGCTGTATTATCTATCTTGAAATTTAAAATCTAATGTCTTCCTCACTCCCGTTCGTTTGATTTGTTTTCCATTTGGCGAAGAGCTCTGAAAGCTTCCAGTGCGTTGCAATGCTCAACTTTTAACCCACACAAGTGTCAAGTGCATTATGCTCGTGTGGATGTTTTCGAAAATAAATCAGTTCACTGAAAAAAAATCGCATCTCACATTCAAGTGATTCTGGTTTTCATGGCCTTGATAAAAAGTTAAAATATGGGAAAAATTATTCAAATTCCAAGCGATTCGATACCAATCTATTTTTCTGTCTGTGTGTGTGCTGTGCGGCAAAATGCGGAAAATGTGGCAAGAACATTTACACAAAGCCCGCCGGCGACAGCAGCACCAAAAACCAAACTAAACTGCAGCAATTAACTGCCAGAGCAGGCAACTCGGCCAGCGGGCAGTAGAGGGTTAAGGGAGGCAGGTGGATGGCAGGTGGCAGGTGGGTGCTTTCTGGGGTTGTGGGGTTTCGAGGCTTAGGGGCTTAGGGGCTTAGGGTACAAAACAAATCAGGCGGGGCTAAAACTTTGATGCACTTGTTTTGAACGTCCAAAGAAGCGAAAAATCGTTTAAGTAAGCGGGATTGCAAATACCACAAATCGCTTCCAGGAAGTGGAAGTGTTCCCGATGCTGCGGCTCCAAATGGTCCCAAAGTTGTTTTAAGCCTACGCAACCCTCGCCCACGAGAGAACCCATCTTCACCGCCCCTTCTACGATGGCTGGCTATCTAAATGGATAGCTGGCGGGATGAGGCTGATGAGGCTGATGCGGCATCAGTGGCCGTGCGCTGGATGGTCACTTCAACCACCCACCCAGTCCCGGCAACGTGCCGTTTGGGGAGCAGGGAATGCAACAAAAACAAATCGTTAAACCACCAAACACCAAATGCTGTCGCTGTCAGACGGTCGCATGAGGCGACGGAGGAGGATGGAGGATTGGGGCTCCGGAAGGGAAACGGGAGCCGTGGGTGTGGGTGGGCGGTAGAATGGCGGAACTGTAGGGCGGATCAGTCGGTAGCCGTTGGCTGCCAGCTGCTAAGCTTCACACGCACACTCGGAAAAAGCGGAGCCCAGTTTTGGTCCATTTTCGGTCCATCTTTTCCACAACTAAAGTGAATATTGTATGACCTTTGCCTGGGTTTTTCTGCCAGTGTTCCGGTGAATGGAGACCAAAGACCCAGTTACCGCCGAGCCCCCGCGACCCCGCAGCCCGCACCCTGTTCATTTGCGCATCTAATGAAGCTCAGCGCTGCAAATGTGCGTGGGCGGTTAAGGATGCGGGAAAGCGGAAAAGAGAAGCGTCGTCAGCTGCTGCCATCAACAATGCATTTCGGTGGAAAAAGTTTTCCCGAGCTGGGAGAGCGGCGGCATAACATAACGTTCCATTAGAGATGAGCTGATAAACATGCAGGAGCAGCGCTAACAAGGGTTAAGGTCCCACAAAAGTTTCAGAAGCCCAAAATTTGAACTGAAATGACTGCGAATTTAGATGTTAGTAAAATGTCCTTCGTACTTCAGCTTTTTGTTATGCGCGATTTCCACTCGATCCCATGGGATTTCCATACACGCAGCTCCTTTTGCAATTCGACGCGTTTGTCGCCTGTTCGTTCTGGCCACACATGGAGCTTTGTTTTTCCGGCTGATGTTTCCATTTTTATTTTGGATATTGTGCTGTCGTTGTTGTTGTTATTTTTTTTTTTTTTTTTGGTGTTATTGGTTTTGCCCTTTGTTTTCGGTGGCCCCAAAAAATTGCACAGTTTCTTGTTCAGCTGGCCTCGGCGGTGTGGCGGGGGCCACGGGACAAAGGGTCAAAGGGCAGGGTTCTGGTAGAATGCCTCGTGTGGTTGAGGGCACGACAACAACAGCGCTGAAATTTGAGTGACCGCCAGAGGGGGTGGGAGCGAGAGGCCTGCTCGTGGAAAAAGAGACGGAGACAGAGGTATTTGGCACGCCAATGCAATAACAAATTAAAGACACAAAGGATTTAGATCCTGCGGTTAACCCCCTCGTTCGCGCTCTATTCTCTGCACTGCAAGAAATCAGTGCATATCCCCAGGGATTTGCATCTCCCAAATGCGGAGTATAACATATGGCAGGTTTTTTACTCGAATCCATGAAATACATACTTCGATTACTGATTTGGTTACAAAATTGGACCATCATCGCATCAAAACTCATTTTTTTCTTCAGTGTGCTAGTGTGCGTGCAAACTGCGTAGGAAAGCGAGAAGAAAACTGAAAATGCAAATGGGGGATGAAAATGAGAATGAAGAGGAATGAATGGTGGGGGGGGGATGGGGGTTGCAGGGTTGGAGCAAAGGAGCTAAGCCTTGAGCGCACATTACCGGCGATTACCCCGTTAGCGTGCACCGTTACCGTTACCGTTAGTTGCTGCTCGAAACAAGCTTTTGCGAATGCGAATGCGGATGCGGAGGCGGGCATCCTCTTAAGCTCATCAAAGGATCAGAAACAAGAGGAGGAGTAGCTCCAAAACACAACGAAGTGTTGACCGACCGATGGGTGGCGGGGGGGAGTGGGAGTAAAGTTTGATTATAGGACTTTGATAAAGTTATCACACAATCGAAGGCGAGCTGCCCGTTTAAGTGCTTAAGTAGGCAAGTTTTCGCAACCATCCAATTACGCGGCAGTCAACTGGGCGGCTTGATTGCATGATTGATTGATTGACTGCTTGATTGACGCTCTGACACTGCGACAGGTGCGATGAAGGATGGCTTTCAGCCCTTAAGACATCCTGCTGGCAACAGGTGTCGGCAAAGTGGTTCACTGTAACACGCGACGGCACCTGCATGGAATAGGCTAATAGTCGACACAGTAATTCGCTTCCTCCTTGAAAATCCCACCCCCCTTTTCACCGATCCACGCCTTCTCCCATTGGCATTGTGTTCTTCCAGGCGCACTACTCAAAATCCCACTCAGCCGCACACCTGGCGGATTGTCGCTAGCTGAGGGAAAGCGTTGAATGCAATAACTTGCATAAAACTGTGCACCTTCTAAGGCGCGGCTTCCACCAGGGATGAGGGCGTGACACGCGACCACGACGACCGAGCTGTTCCAGGACCACTTTCTTTTTGGAGAGAGCGAATCAACTGGGCGCAGTAAGCTTAGATAGATGCGTTGAAGTGGTGGAGTCAAGCCCGTGTACTACAACCAGTTCAAAGCCAGCACTTACTGACTGACTACTCATCCCTAGCATAACATGCTGAAAATGGGTGGCTATACATAAACTTTAAGCGCCAATGAGGGACATTACATTATTGAGTTGGCGATGGCCGTCGATGGTTTGCGGTAGAATGGTCGGCCAAAGTCGGCGAGACGGGGCATCGGGGATTTGGGGAATCGGGGGATTGGGGGAATCGGGCCAGGTGCTGATGGAGATGGAAGTGCAGGTGGTGGGTTCGTGGCTTGGCATCCTGGCTCCTGCGGTGCGGAGCTTGGGCATTAGTTTGACATTTACTTGGGCACGTCGTTAGCAGCTGAGTGCCACATGCACCCATGCCAGTGTGTGTGTGTGGGTGTGAGCACTGGAAAAAGTACTCGGTAGTCAGGTCCCAACATTGTTTAAAACTTCTATCGATTATCTGGTATTTAGTAATAAGGTTTAATATCCACTTTATCACTCCTTGGACATGTCATGATTCTACGTTTGTATACAATATTTTGATATTCAGATACTGAACAGGAAACTTCGCTCAGTGTAATTGGGGACAGTGTGTGTGCGTAAACGGCACTCTAATGCTCTTGCCATGGCTCGGCAATTCAAATAGTTGAAATTGTTTGAGCTTGATTTAGGCAGACACACCTCAGCACATACACATATACACACATACACACACCTTGGACACAGCGACAAGTTATGTGAAGCACTTTAGCCATTCCAACACCCACCACCCACCACCCAGCAGCCATCAATCCCCCGAAAGCCACCCACTAAAAGCACCCCTCCGCACTCTCCCATAATGTTTCCTTAGCCAGACCGAAAGCACAACAAATTAAGCCTTTTAACAAACACAAACAAAAGTCCAATTTGTTGCCAAGTTGTGACGTTGTCCAACATGCAAAGCCGTTAACTACAGCAGTGCACCAAGAGAAATGAGTCGAGCCCCTTCAATTAAAGCAATATTGCTAGCAGTACACCTTAGATATCATATCTCATCAGTCCTAAGATCCGGCAGCAAAGCGAGTAGTACAACTATTTTATACTAAATGCAAAGTTCTTTCAGTGGTTTTTCTTTCGGTGCACGTCCCACTCCGAGCCCACTTCGCACACCCTTAACACTGTGCCCCGATCGTCGGAGGTGAAAAAGTTTTGGCGCTCGCTCGCTTCGCCCAGCTTCTGTTTGACTTAGATAATAGCGCAAAGAAATTTGCGTTCCCCCGTCATCCCCAGGCCCCACGAATCCGCTTCGCCTTTTTCGTATCCGCAGCTGGAGCTGGAGCTGATGAAATTAAACAAACTGTAGCGTGGAAAAATTTCAGTCTTGGTAGATTTCGTCATGTCTTTTATGACATGCCACTGGGAATGGTCATGGCCGCAGTGGAGAACAGTATGCGGAGTCGCTGAGGAAAGTGCTCAGAAGCAGGCGATGCGGTTAATGGGAAAGGCAAGGGCAAGGGCAAGGGTTTCTTTTGTGACCTTAAACACGGCTCCTGCATGTCAAATTCTTGTTTATTTTAATTAAAATGTACTGAGTACCATGAATGAATGAATCATGTTGCTCAAGTGCAAGATAATCTGGATTTTACAAACGCACTTCAGCCAGAGGTCCCTGGCATGGGAAATTACAATTCCTAATCAAAATAAAATTCCTAATAAAAATAAAATTCATTATAAAAAAAAAAAAAACAGAACAAACCATTGCTCCAAACACACACATCACGAGGTCAATTGTCGAAAGAAATGGTGTTTTAGGTTGAAACGAAGGGCCATCATTACTAAAACATTGCACTCTTTTGCAAACTTGATTAAATTGTAGTCGAGTGTCGGAAGGTCATGGGCGAGGTTTCTTGGAATTTGTTGCTACCATCTCATCGGCCATTAATTCTCACGACCCATTCCTCTCAAGAAACCTTGACGAGGTCCGACACTGGTCGACACTAAACCGATACCATATCCTTTAAGTTGCGACCTAAGCTCCCGCTGGGGAGTAAGCTCCGCTCTATTGCTTGCTCCTCCGCACTCCTCCGCCCGAAGGCCGCTTAATTAATATCAAATCCTGATCTATGCCACATGAGACCGGCGGGCGGGCCCCCACTGTGCCGGCCAGATTCAGATTCTGTGAAAACAAATCGCAGCACACGCCAGGAGCAGAGCAGAGCAGCCCCGACCGAACCAGACCACAGCACTAAGCCCCTACATGAGTAATCGTAATCCCGAAAAGTTTTCAGGGAAACCAACTCATAACCCGTAATCATCGCAATTAGTTTAGCCCGATGACGACGCAACGGTTGCCAAGCCGGCAAAACTGGAAAATGGAAATGGAAACGGGGAGCCCACGTAAATCAGCGAGGCGCTGCCGTGTCGTCATAGGAGCCGTAATCAGAACAGGTGCGAAGACGACACCTACGGATGCCGACTGTGGATTACCATTAAAAATATGTCGAATGTAACACAGAGTAAATTTTAATAAACGGAGCCTTCGGCCTGGGGGGGTATTGCCCCCCTTTTATATCGAAGTTGTGCTAACAGTGCTAGGTGCTGAAAACTGGTCAGATACTTTCACCTTTCTTTTTTAAAAACAATCTTTCCAACGAAATAATATACCCCTGCGACAAGCGTACATTACAGGGAGTCTACAAATCAGTAAACCGAATCACGGTGGCAATAAAGCCTCCCATTCACATGGACAGTCGCAGGCAGAGTGATCACATATACGTGAAGGGGCCAGATACCGTTGATGATGCGGATGATGGGGGCCCATAAACCGCTGAGTAAACAGGGAGGCGTTTAATTGTTTTCATGCCTGTCCGAGAATGGAAGAAAGTTAATGGATTAAAGGGTTAGTTCGCGGGGTCACCACCGCGAAAATTCTTTAGTTAAACAAACGTGGAGCGTTCATACCAGAGCTCATTCTCATTCTCAGAGAATCCCACACTACTACCACCTGCAGCATCCCAAGTAGGGTGATCCTTAGTCGCTAGATTAGCGCAATTGGCATAAGCATCGCTTTGTTTTCCCTCGACTATAGGCAAACAAAGATGATTTGAGGCCCCAGCGCCGTCTGGAAGATATAACGTATCCGCCCAACGGCCCAGCTTCAGTTAGCAGAGGCGACCCAAACAATACGCACGATGAGCGAGCCCAGTGAATCCGGCGATCCCAAGCCTCACAAGACTGCCGAGCACCAAATTGGGGATCCTCCCCAAAAAGAGGCGGCAGCTGATTTCGAGGCAGCCATCGATGCCGCTGGCTTTGGAATGTTCAACATCCTCCTGCTGGTGGCCGCCGTGCCAGCGGCCATGGGCACCGTCTACGAGACCTCCACGATGTCCTACATCCTGCCCAGCGCCGAGTGTGATCTTAAGCTGAGCCTCCTGGACAAGGGCATCCTGAATGCCATTACCTATGCGGGCATGATCAGTTCGGCGGTGCTTTGGGGCTACTTGGCCGACATCAAGGGCAGAAGAAACCTCCTGATTGTGGGCTATGCCGCCGATACGATATGCGTTTTGGGCGGAGCACTCAGTCAAAGTAGGATCCAACTGATGGTTTTTAAATACCTTGGAGGCTTTTGGTAAGTAACTAACCTCTTCCCAGTTGCAAATGAGCCTACTGCAGCATCTGTGCTATTAATGCAGTATGAGTGGCCCCTTTGCCGTTCTTATGACCTATTTGACGGAACTCCATGGACGGAAGCATCGACAGCGTATCATGATGATGGTGGGCATCATGTTCTCAATTGCAACGCTAACGCTACCGGGACTGGCCATGCTGATATTGCCCGAGACGTGGAACATTCAGATCTGGACTTTGTCGTGTAAGTCCCGAGGGTATGTTACGTGTTTGGCTGTGTTATTGTCTTATTATCAGTGGTTGTGAGGAGTGATATGAAGATAGCAGATGATAATGCCGGAGGCCCCATCCCCCTTGGGAACAATCATCAAAAAATATATGAACTCCACGCGCCACTAACGCTACCTAAATACAGATACAGCTTAAAAGATTTTATTGAGAGCAAATACGAGTATAGCAGTAGTGTAGCAAGTTGATAACAAGAAGCTGTGATAACAGAAGCAAGTGATCTTAAGCAATTTAAGATTTAAGTATTAAATCAAGGCCCTAGTTAATCGATAGATCAAATAACTTTTCTAATTGCAACATCGAACCCTTTCAGTGACATCCTGGCAGTTTTTCGTCGCCGTCACCGCACTTCCCAGTCTTCTGAGCTTTGTGCTTTTCTTTTTCTTCCCGGAGAGTCCCAAGTTTCTCATGTCCAAGGGGCGCAACCGGGAAGCCCTGGATGCCTTCAAGTTCATGTATCACCTGAACTCGAGAAAACCCAAGGACTCGTTTCCAGTATGTATACTCAACTATGACGAAATATTTAATCATCAATGCATGTATTCTAAAACAGATCAAATTGCTGGCCAATGAAGTAATTGTTCCGGTAAAAAAGCACGCGAAGGATGAAACAATTCCGACTGAGCTTAAACTTCCGACGGAGTGCGTCGAAGTTCAGGATCCAGAGAATCAGGACTCGAAAAAGAGCTCCCTGCGTTCGGGCTTCACGCAGCTTCGTCCCCTTTTCACCAAACCCTACTTGGGCCTATCCCTTTGGGTGTATCTCCTCAACTTTTGCGTGCTCTTGGGGTAAGTTTACTAAATACAACGAAGATTCGTTTATATTGCAGCGATATAGGGCCTTGATCATGAAGTAATACTGTGATATTATTTTGGATTAATATATGTTGTATCGTTATTAGACAAAACACCATGCGATTGTGGCTGCCACAACTGTTTGCATCCATCAACGAGTACGAAAACTTGATGAGCGGAGAATCACAATCGACGAGCATCTGCAACATCTTGGAGTACAGTGTTAATCGCACCCAAAGCCAGCTGGAGGCAGTAACTCGGAATGATCCCACGGTCGAGTGCCATGTAATTATAACACCCTCCACCTACACCAACAATCTGATTGTGGCCGGTGCTGGCTTTGTGGCATACATGCTGGCTGGGTTCCTGGTAAACTTGGTTGGCGTCAAGCTTATAATGAGTAAGTACTGCCAATACCAATCGGTGGAACAAATGAATGGATTTGTAACCTTCCATAAACTTTAGCCAGTGGACTCCTCATAGCGGCCGGCTGTTCCATTGGGATGTACTGGTCCAGCTCAGCAGCATCCACGGTCGCACTTGCTTCGCTTTTTGTGACCATGGGCAGCATATCGGCCACATCAGTGATCAGCGCCTCAGTCAGCCTCTTTCCCACCTCACTCAGGTGCGTTTTTGATCACTTCGGCAATGTGATTCTGGAAATAACTGGTTTACAATCTCTTTAGGACGATGATTGTCTCGCTGGAAATGATGTTCGGCCGTCTGGGGTCTCTGTTGGGCAACATTTTCTTCCCGGCTTTGATGGGACTGGGCTGTGTGCCGCCGTTCCTCATGATCAGTGCATTCATGCTGGGTAAGTTTATCGAAGTCTTAGCCCAAATCGATTCTTATCCCTGTTTCTTGTTGCACAGCCGGGTGCTTTATGGCCGCATTCCTGCCGCTGAAGAACAAGGCTGCTCTCAAGTGAGCTCCTTTGGACTGAACCGCCAGAGGATTCCAGTTTGGTTCCATTCCACCGCTGTACATAGTGTATTTAACTTATTTCTTAGCTTCGTTGATTGCTAACGCGGAAAAAGCGTCCTTCGCCAGAAACCTTCATTTTCAACTCAAGTTAATCAATGCAATCTGCACGGCTATTAAAGTTGAGTTTCGTTTGCTACTATTTTCCATTTTCCTATTTTGTTTTTTTGTTTTTTTTTTGTTTTTGTTTTGTTTGTTGTGTCCTTCTTCTTTGGTTTAATTAAAAGTTAATTTATTTTAGATTGCAAGTTCCTAGGTTTAAGCAATTTGTATGCAATTTCGTTTCACTTGTCAATTACATGAATTCCTCTCCATCAATTTCCATAAACCGCTGTCACTTATCAATGCATCCTTGAGCTGGGACGAGGACTTCTGTTCTCCGTTTCGTTCCATTCCGTTTTCCGATGTCCTGCCACTGGCGTCAAAAGTGACTGCTGGCCAAGAAGCCAAGCAAGTAATTCAGGCGGGGATCGGTGGAATTGGCAGCCAGGACTTACCACGTTTGCCAGTACAACATTGTGGCACTCCACCCAGAACAAATTGAGTTGCGTCGAAGGACTTGAAAGTGCAGAGCAGTGTGGCTGGAGTATCCTTATTTCCTCGATGGAGATGAAGCCTCCGTTCGCATACAAGCCCGTACAATTTTATTGATTAAAATCATTAAGATCGCAAAACAAATCATTTCCATCTTAGCACTTAAAGAAATCTGAATCAAATACGCCAGTTTAGCTGGCGGAAATGATGAGCGTGGAAACAAGATTGGAGAAATAAAATGCATTTGCTGCCTCCTGCCTACATTGCTACGCTATTTTAATTAATTAATCCACTCAGTCATAGATTTTGAATAATTGCCGAGTCAGAGAGAATCGCTTAGCAAGGAAAACGATTAGTGCCAAATACACCATCAAAAGCACAGAACTTTTTGGGCCGAATCGTACACAAGTACAGTGTGACCTCGTCAACAAAACGCGGCCCTGGGTCGGCACGTCGACACGTCGACACGTCTTTAAGTGGATATAAATGAAGTGAGCAACGGGTCGCTCCTATCTTGACATTCTGTTCATTCACTCCCATTCATCTTGGCCAAATGGCGATTGGAGGTACTGGGCCTCCACTGTACCATAATCGCTCGCAATGTCCTCCAGCTGGAACCCCTGGCGTCTTATCTACGCGAGGAGGCGTTGATATACGAGTGCGCACTCAAGCCAAATGGAAATGCTAATTATCTGACAACGGAGGCGCTCAACTCGAAGTTCGGCGGCAGCGGTGGCGTTTTCGGAGGCCCGTCTTCTAGGAGATATGCCTTGATTTCGCTAATGCTTGAAATCAGACAAGACCCACGGAAAGTTTTAATTAAAAACTTTCGGCTCTGACTTTTAAAAACCCGAGTCGAGGCATCGCGGCTGCTAATGCGATGCTAGAGCATCGATAAAGACCCTCGGAGACCCAAGGTGAACCTCTACAGGTTGTTTTTCCGGAGAGAGCAACGAGCGATTCACGTCACGTCCGCACTGCGAAAAAATGCTTGGAGCTTTTCAGCGAATTCCAAAGTTAAAATAAAGCACAACTAGCTTTAAGAGAAGCCACTGATTATATGTAAATCATTGGAAATCGTAACTCAAATTATTATATAATTTACCTTTGCAAGGTCAAAAGCATCCACTTATATGTACATATGAACATATGTTTTTAATGAATTAACGAAATAGTAGCTTGCTAACAAGCAAATTATGCCATAAATTACAACCACTTTTTGGAAGGCGGAGTTGAGTTGCTTGCTTTTTCTTTTCCCAGATAATTTTTTGTGAAGTGCAGCACTAATCTTATCTGAGGCAGAAGAGAGCTCGCCCATAAATTCCGCCGCCAGGCTACTCCGACTCCAGTGTTTCAATATGAGTCTCAGCAACAAGGTGGTGATCGTGACGGGAGCTAGCAGCGGAATTGGTGCCGCCATCGCCCAAGTTCTTGCTCGCGAAGGTGCCACTTTGGCGCTGGTGGGTCGCAATGTGGCCAATCTGGAGGCCACGAAGAAGAGCCTGAAGGGCACGCAGGCAGAAATCGTGGTGGCCGATGTGACCAAGGATGCGGACGCGATTGTCCAGCAAACGTTGGCCAAGTTCGGACGCATCGACGTGCTTGTCAACAATGCCGGCATTCTGGGCAAGGGTGGCCTCATCGATCTGGACATCGAGGAATTCGACGCGGTGCTCAATACCAATCTGCGTGGTGTCATTCTGTTGACCAAGGCGGTGCTCCCGCACCTCCTGAAGACCAAGGGAGCCGTGGTCAACGTGAGCAGCTGTGCCGGCATTCGTCCCTTCGCCGGAGCACTGAGCTATGGAGTTTCGAAGGCCGCCCTCGATCAGTTCACCAAGATTGTGGCCCTCGAAATGGCGCCTCAGGGTGTGCGCGTGAACTCGGTGAATCCCGGCTTCGTGGTGACCAACATCCATCGGAACATTGGCATCGTCGACGAGGAGTACAACGGAATGCTCCAGCGGGCCATCAATTCGCATCCCATGGGCCGTGTAGGCGACGTCACCGAAGTGGCCGAGGCAGTGGCCTTTTTGGCCAGCTCCAAGGCAAGTTTCACCACCGGCGCCCTCTTCCCCATCGATGGTGGCAAGCACAATCTGACGCCTCGTTAAGCGTGTTCCCCGTAATTACGTTTCCTCCATCCTTTTTTTTTTCAATAAATAAGTAGTAACCACAATGAACCAAAAATGTGTTTTTACCACATCGAAATAGGAAAAGTTGGTTAAACAGAACAGAATTAAGCTGAATTAAATCATCTAACGCGGCCAGATGGCATGTAGAATACACATATGTAAGTACAAAACAGCATTTCTGGGTATCGTATCATTCGTCTTGTTTGCGGGGGTGACCCCAAAACGACCGCCATGGTTGCTGTGTCAGACACTCAACAGACTTATCAGGCCCATCATCAGCCGGTAGTTGATAAGATGCCTTGTCAGCGTCAGGAGACGCAGAACCACAGAACCGATTGCTGCGGTTTAATCTCCGCCAGCTTCTTATCACGAAGCACTCAAAGATAACTGCGGATTCCGCTGTTTATTTGCAGGTGGCAGGGGGTAACCGCGTGTTCCCCGATGCGGTCAACGCTTTATGTGCTGGTAATGTAGGTCATAATGGACATTGATTCATGAGTCCACGCCCCTCAAATACGGTAAACAGTTTGGGAAATTAGGACAACTTTGGGACTAACATCTAGGGGACAATTGAGGTGAGAAGCTCCTCAGCTCAGCCTAAGGATGCAAACCGAAAAGCTTTTACGCCGGTTAAGTACACAGCTTTTGGAAGCATAAGCCATGGCAGGATCTATTGGTGGCTTTTAATAAAAACTCTAAATAACCGAATGTAAGCTTAATGTGAGCTTTTTTTATTAAGTAGTCTTGAATAGAACGAATATCCTGCAGAAACTTTTACCATTTAAAATGTTACTTGCAATGCTTTCCCAGTTAGCAAAGGCAATAACCTAACGAATTTCGTTAGCGATAGCTTAAAGCTACACTTTCATCCCCAAACGACAGGGAAACCCCACTGAGAAAAGCCCCCAATGTTCTGAACTTTCGGAGAAATTGTCAGTGCGTCAGAAACCGTGGCCGCGCGCTCGTCGTTTTATCCACACATCCCCCTGGCACACAAACTTCTCGAAACAAACAGCGAAAGAGCAGGAGAGAGCAAGGGAGCTGGGCCAGCTGGCACAGAAAGCGGAACAAGCCATCGATTGATTTTTCTCGAGCGTAGGAAACACAAAAACAGTGGAAACAAACGACGCTGGGTAAGGCAATCCCCTGCAGCATTTCCATATGGAAATGAAAATGGCAGAGGCCCAGGAAACCAAGGACTCTTGCTCGACGATCGAAGGCCAGCTGCCAGCTGGACCTGTTCGTGCTGAAGATGAGGAGGAAGAAGTGGAGGTCGAACAAGAGCAGCAGGAGCTGCTAAGCGAACGGTGGTCGCCGTTGGGAGCCAACTACGATGACGCGAATAGCGCCAGTTCTGGCGTGGATTGCGAACTAGAACCAGGACTGGAAAAGTCAGAAGCGCGACGTGGAAGCACTGGCAGCGAACTGGCCCGTCTGCGAAGCATAGAGGAGGAGCAGGAGCTTCTGACAAGTTCTCTGCTGGCTTTGACCTCCCACTTTGCTCACGTCCAGCTTAGAGTCCGCCAAATCGTGGAGGCGCCAGCGGAGGAGCGGGATCAACTTTTACGCGACCTCGAGGACTTCGCCTTCCAAGGAATTCCAGACGCAGTCCAGTCCAAGGAATCCCATCCAGATAAGCCCGCAAGCGATGGTGAAAAGGACCATGGTCCTGATAGCCAGCTCATCCAACAACTGAAGTCCCAGCTGACTGAGCTGGAACAAATAGCCTACGAGGCTGGCGAACCTGGCATCCTGCCGCAGCACGTATTGCTCGAGAAGCAAAAGTTTATCCTGGACGAGCTGCGCGCCAAGCTCAATCTCCAGGTAGAGCAGCACGAACTGCCGGCCCTTAGCACGGAACAACTGCGCCACCAGGTCGACAATGCCATCGGCGAGTTTGTGGGCCCTCTGAAGATGAAGGAGCAACTGGTGGCCCAACTGAAGACGCAGATAACTGACTTGGAGCGCTTCATTGCCTTCCTTCAGTGCGATGCCATTGAGGGATCCGTTGGGGATCGACTGAAGCTTCTATCCGGTGCGTACAACAGCTACGCTGCAAAGCAGACAGCACGGAGTTCACAGGCAAGTTACGTTGCCACAAACGCTCCAGCTACGACAGCTACTACCCCGCCATCCTCGGGATTGGGTGCCCATTCTTCCGGCGAGAGCTTGCACAGCAAGGCACATGGCTTGCTGGACAAGGCTTCGGTCCTCATGCAAATGTTCGCCAGCACGCATCTGGTGAAACCACGAACTCACGACGAATTCCAGCAAAATTCGCTGAAGAAGACGCACAAGGGCAACCACTGGGGGTAAGATCCATTTTCTCACGGCCCAATTACTAGCATTCGATATACATTTTAGATAAGACTTTGAGACCTTTACTAATAGCTTTGCGTAAAAGAGAATCTTTTAGGCTTAGATCGAAATGGATTTTAGCCAAGGAGATACCCCCACTTATTAACCCGCCACAAATAATCACCTAAATGTTTCCATTTCCAAAAGTATTAATGTTATTTAAAGATAAACTTAAGATTTTAAGTTTGGAAATCGTAAGCACCAACACCAAAGTAAAGAACACCAACCTGACTTGATCATTCACCCAATTTAGGGATCTACGTGCCCAGCTTGAGGTGGACATCCAGGAAGTAGCTGCACTGGCCGCCACTTTGAGCTGCGACCGCGAGAAGTTGGCCAACATCAAGAGAGCTTTGCGCAAACAGCAACAACAGGCGGAGTCAACCGAATTCTCCGACACTGGCAATCCGGTTATTAACTCACAAAACGGAGCACTGACCCTGCCGCCTCGTTGCCGGCGAGCAGTGCCAACTGGTCACGAACTGGCTCCATATGCGTCCGGGGGCGCCATATCCTCCGACTCCGACGAAGACATTAGCTACTCCAACTTCGAGTGGGAAAAGGAGAGCAAGAGCCGGCGGACGACGCATGCACGCGGTGATTCCATTGCCACTATTGGCAGGGAATTGACTACGGTTGTGCGGAAGAACTTTGCCCGCACATTGCAGCAGCTTATACAACACGGACTTCGCATACCAGCGGAATCGGCTGCCTCCAGTTTGATGGTTCCCTTCATGAGGTGCCTGCACCCTGGGCCTCCGGTAGTGCCGCCCGCCGTCGGAGGAGACTCGCAGTTCCTCGGCTTGGGCAGGGCCATGCACGCCTGGGAACTAGTACTAGCCTATTATAGGTTGAAACACGGCGAGGAGTACAACAACACGCCTGCCAGAAAGTTGTCGCAGAGCTTCCAGCTGGACATCGTGGACGCGCAGGCTGTGACCGCCAAGCAAAGTTTGCTCAGCGCCGTGGGCATGATTCTGGCAATGCATCGTCCATACAAACGGAGTAACAACGCGCACTTTAAAGCCTTCGTCTGCGCCGGACTCAAGTGAGTTATTTACATGGGCTAAACGCTGGGAAATCGAAGGAATGTTAGTTAAGATGAATTTACAAGCCGCATAACTTTGCAATACCATATTATTTACAGGTGCATAGTTTGAAGCACTAGCCTTTTACATCTTCAAATCTTCATTTTATAGTTATTTTCCTGGCAAAGAGGAATCTTAAAGAGCAAGAGACACACAAACTTTTTATAATTACAAGTGTCCAAAATCAAAATATTCTTACTGCAATTATCAGCAATTCTGCGGTAATGTCAATTCTCTACTGTCTTAAACTTTTTTATCAATGAATTGCTTAATCGATTTTTTGCTTTAACATGTAAATATAAATATGTAAATATTAATATATTTAGCTAGGTGCAGGTAGCTTTTGACTTTGCAGTCTGCCGAATTAATTTAAGCATAAGGCTAACAGGGACGCGGGGATAGACCTTTACCTTGGCTTTTATCACACTTCTTTCATTCGAAATGCTTTTCTCTTCCTTCAAACAGTTCCCATTTGCTGGTGGAGTGGCTGAACCTGATCCTCAGCTGCCATGAACTGGTGGACACGTACTACTCAGCAGACAGCTACGTGGCCCGCACCGGATTCCGCGACTCACTGCGCTCCATCGATGCTCTTTCTCGATTTGACTTCGACCTGCCGGTGGACCTGGCCATCCGGCACTTCCGCAACATCTAAGGGCGGCTGACTTGTACATTTTTTGGCTTAGACTAGATCACACTATTCAATGTCCAACGTATTCTCTCTCTCACTTATGTATAAACTCGTGTATATAACCTTAGATATGTCCCATAAAATCAATTGCTAATCCTAACGAAAGTGCGTGCTGTAGAATTCGTGTAGGCACTGGCTGATCTTGTCGCCCAGTGGACGTTCCAGGGGTCCACACGGGATGCTGGCGAGGAGTAGCCTGGCCTGCTTTTGGTCTGCACACTCCGCGTATGCGTCCAGCAGCCAGCGTGGAGTGGGGTATCTTTCCACAATAGCCATGGCGCGTTCGAGGGAAAGGGAATGCAGCTGTAGCAACTGTTGCACGAAAACCTCGCGCACTGTGAGCTGGGCATTCTTTGCGGAATCCTCATATAGGGCCCGAAACTTGAGCAACCCCAGGTCGGAATGCGTGAGCAGGCAGGTGGATTGGTCGATGGCGCCGCGATCCACGCTGTGCAACTTCTTGCCGGCGAATATCTGGCCAAGGGTGCGACTCATTCCGGCCAAATAGCTCATGGATCGGTAATGATTCGCCGTGCGCACCACTCGGACACCAGTTTGAACTTTGGCATTAGTCAGAGCCTGCTGCAAGGAGTCCAGTGGAAGGCCCAGCTGCTCGTTATCGCCATAGTCCTCGACCAGGTAGATGATGTGCTGCAGGCCGCAGTGCTGCAGCCTGTGCTTCTGTTCGTGGAAGCGACCATCCCGAATACTCGATGCCAGGTCGTCCATCCTCTTGCGCTCCACAATGTAGGGTAAAACCAGTTCATTGCCCTCTTGATCCTGGGCCACCCAAAGGAAATCGCCGATTGTCAGGCGACGCACTTCATGACGGGCTCCCAAGGACTCCAAGTAGCTCCTCGTCTGGTCCAGAACTCTCTTGTTTTTGCCACTGGTTTCCTGAGTATCCACCAAAAGGAGTAACTGGAATTGACCTGGTTTCATTCGCACGACGCGCTCCCGCTCTTCAAGGGCTGCCAGCTCCGCCAGATCTTTTTTGGTTAGCTTCCTGGGCCTGTCGCATTTATTCTGGCGTTTCTGGTGTTCCAGCTGCTTCTCCTGAACCTTGCGTACTACCGCCTGGACCTGCTGCTCGTAGCGCTCCTGAACCACGGCCTCCTGTGGCAGCAATTGGAGGCCTCTGTGATGGCGAAGTTCCTCGTCGATTAGCTGGCAGAGGGTGCCCCCAAAGCCGCGCAGAATGGAACAGTCTCGTCCGCTGGCCAATGGCAGAGGGTAGCTTTTTAGGGACTCCAACGCCTGGCGCAGGCTAAACTGGGACTTCTGTTCTCGGCGCTCCGCTTCGCGCAGCCAGCGCTCCAGCCAACGGGTGAACAATGGATTCGGCTCCCGCAAGAGCACTTCCAGTCGGGTCTCCATTGCTTCACAACTTTTATTATGTAAAACAATGCCAAATAATAAAACTAATGCACGGCAAATAAACGCGCTTCAATTGCCGGCTTCTGGTGGTGGCATTTTTATTACTGTACAACTAGTTTAAAGCTTATTATGGCTTTCGATATATACGGTATGTTCTAAACTCTTCGGTATTTTTTTTTGATTTGTTTTTTTGGCGGGCAAGCAAAAACTGAACTGGCAAAACTGAAGATGTGTGATTCCACGAAGGCTGCTGCGATTAAGGGAGTGTGTTAACTATGTAATGGCCGACATGTTTCCACGCAGGATAAAAAGCAGCAACAACAGCTGATGTTTGTTGGTATCTGAAGCGAATTCAGGCGGCGCAAAGAGCACACTTTCCATAGGACGGTCACACTGCCTCTGCACGCTTGTTTTTGCGCCTCCTGTTTTTGTTTTGATTCTTAGTGAAGCCGTGAGAGAAATGGCAGAGGGAGTGGAGAGCATCAAGCTGGAGGCGCTGTCGCTGAGCGAGGGAATCCGGGAGTCGCCCGTGTGCATACTGGTGCTGGGAATGGCCGGCAGCGGGAAGACCACGTTCACACAGAAGCTCATCCAGCACGCCCAGGAGAAGTTCAATCCGTACGTGGTCAACCTGGATCCGGCGTGCAGGGAAGTACCGTACGCGGCGCACGTGGACATACGGGACACGGTCAACTACCGGGAGGTGATGAAGCAGTACCAACTGGGTCCCAACGGTGGCATTGTGACCGCGCTCAATATGTTCACCACCAAAATGGCACAGTTTGCGGAGCTAGTGCGTCGCGCTGGCGAGCGCGGACACAAGTGGTGTGTGATCGACACGCCCGGACAGATCGAGGTGTTTAACTGGTCGGCTTCCGGGAGCATCATAACCGAGGGACTGGCCACCATGTTTCCCACCATTGTGGTCTATGTAATGGATGTGGAGCGCAGTGCTTGCCCTACCACCTTCATGTCCAACATGCTGTACGCCTGCTCCATCCTGTACAAGACCCGTTTGCCCTTCCTTGTGGCGCTGAACAAGGTAACGACTTTCCCGGCAACCCAGATATCCAGATGTATAGAAAACTTCTTTTCCGCTTCAAACAGATCGACCTAAAGGACTGCGGATTTGTGATGGATTGGATGACAGACTTCGAGGCCTTCCAGGAGGCCCAGGAGGAGGAGCACAGCTTCGTGAGCAACCTCACGCGCACCATGTCGCTCACCCTGGACACCTTCTACGAGAATCTAAGAACGTGCGGCGTCTCGGCCAAGACAGGCGTAGGCTTCACCCAGCTACTGACGAAGATTCTCGAAAGCGTGGACGAGTACGAGACGGACTACAAGCCTGTTTACGAAAAGAAGCGCCAAGAGCGACTGGCGGAGAGTGCGACGGGTCCAAAGCCAGTGGATCATGTGGAAGAGGACGGCCATGCCGTTCCCCTGGGATTGTCGCTTCAGGTAGGAACAGTTCCTCGGCTATTTGTGCACCCACTGCAGGGTCTTAACTATTTCAGGACCCACCGCCGCACACTGGAAACAGCATTTTCCTAATGGCACCTAGTCTGGTGCCCGAGTCGGCGGAAATCGAAGACGAGGAGGAGATGGAGGAGGACGCGAAGGGCACCGCCGAAGAACAAAACTTCCACAGCTTCGTGCAGAACCACCTGACTGCCCAGCAGAGCAAGCGGGACAAACTGCAGCAGGAACAGGAACAGGCTCAGCCGTAAATGGGCGGATTGTGATCCTCGATGGCTATGGATTTCGTGATTTCGAGTTTTCATTTTTATTATTTACTTTAACAAGCAAAAACATTCAATATAGTGTGTGTTCGTCACTTGCACCTCCGATATTTGGTTTGTATATATGGACTTAGTTTAGCTTTGCAAATTAGTGATAACATATACATATGGAGGATATATCCCGCTCGTAAATGTAAATGCAAGCCTCATACTTTGCGTAACTTACTCTGTATATATATATATGTATGCAGATAAATATATATATATTTACATTTATGCTGTATGTATCATGTGTGGTGTGTACTGCGTTGAGCAAATAAATTGTGTGTCGCGTGTGTTGGCTGCTGCGCCCGATATCTTACGCTTTATAGTTGCTTCTCTGGATTTGGTTGTCTCGTTATTGGCTGCCGCTTTAAATATTACGCTTACAAAAATACAGATCATCTCAAATACTTGTCAATGCCTCACAGTTATACACAGTTTATATAGACGAACAGTAGTCCCCCGCTACGGTTTCTCACCGCCCTACTGCTCACTGCCCAACTGTCCCATCTGAATCGAATCGAATCGAATCGCCAAGCGTTTTGGGCCAAGACGGACTTGCATCCCCATCCCCATCCCCGCCTGCCTGTGCTGCAAATTAGGTGTAGTCGCTTGCAAAAAAATATTCATATCTCTGGACGTTTCATTTGATTTGAGTGCGTTTTCCGAGGGCTGTGCCTCGGTGCTTTTGTGCCTCGGTGCTCCCTTTTCCGCGATGCGTCCACCAATTGGTTTCAGAGCAGCAGGAACAGCAGACACAAAAGGTGGATTGTGTTTAAAAAGCTCGGTTAGTTTGGAAAGTACTTCGGATGAGATCGAACATTGTCACATCTTCGTGCCGAGAGCCCAGCTATTGGTGGTGCACGGAGGGGCTCAGTGGCCAGCGTGGACACCACCACATCCCTCGCACGTCAAGTTATCAAGCTAGCTCTTGCATTTATGCATATTTATAAGTAACGGGTATCTTGGGGATCACACACACACACATACACACACACTATCAGCACACACACGCACACAGTTTTGTAAGGATGGGTGATTGGTAAGAGGGGGGGGACAGTGCGGGGTGAAGACAAGCATTGGAAAAATTTGGGGATAGCTAAACAGTAGTTTCAGAAACAGTCTTCTTCGTGCTTGGATTACTCTTTGCTCCGCCTTCCGCCTGCCTCATGGCCAGAAGCGGAGGGGAAATTTGGGGATCGGGATCGGGATTAGCATACTGGATCAGCTGGCGTGGAGCCATCTCAGCAGGTCCAGGTGTCTGGGTAATCGTGTGTGTCTCAAACGGATGGGCGAAGTGGGCGATGGCCCAGCCAGCGACTTTGGATCGCTCAAGCAGGCCGGAAATCAAAAGCTGGAACCGAGGGCGAACAGGGAATCATCTGAACGAGCTCCAATTAGTCGTCGTCCGACAGGTTGGTGGTGGTCAGCAGGGTGGCGTTGTCCTCGGCGCCCTGTTCCTCGATGTCCTGCAAGAGAGAAAAGTTATTCAGGCTTCGGATCACCATATGGATCACCTTGGGGTAATCACCAGGACAATGGGAAGTTGCAGGAGAAGGAGGAGGAGCAATTGAAAACACGCAGTGTGGGCTTTGCTTTTCTCTTTTGTTGTATTTGTTTCTTTTTTCATTTTTTTTTTTTGTATGTATAAAAATAAAAAAAATTTGTTTTAAAAATGACGTAAACTTAAATGAAACAAAACATTTAGGCTAAGAAATAGTTCGTTCTTTTGTGTGTCGAGGAAGTAAATGCAGCAGAAATGTTGCAGTGGTAGTTTTGAGCTAACGAGATTACATCAAACAGGGAGCCAAGTAGCCAGTGTTCAGTGGTCAGTGGCAAGTGTCCACCAATCCAACCTGGGCTCCTGTCCATGGTGCTGCTCTCTCTATCTCTCATTCGTTTTGAATTGGAAGTGTGCGGAAGATTTTGTTGCTCTGCTCGGCCGGGACGGCTCTCACTTGAGCTTCTGCTTGATGGGACTGGGCGAGGTCTGGTCCGCCTCAGGCAGGTCGCTCTCCTTCTTGCGCTTCACCTTGTCCTTGGGCGTCTTGGCTGGCTTTTTGGTCTGCAGCGCCAGCTTGGCCTCCCGCTTGGCCTCCTTCTTGGCCTCGCGCTTGGCGCGCAGCTGCTCCGTGATGAAGGAGAAGACCAGGTAGCCCTGCAGGGCGATCAGGCCGCCCAAGGCCAGCAGGGATCGCACACCCCCGATGCCGTAGTACAGCGTGAGCACACCGATCACGGACGTAGCGAAGCGGATCAGGAAAAAGACGGCATTGTTCACCACCCGCAGCTTGGCCAGTCGCTCCTCGCGGTCGAACACGCCGATCAGCTGGAAGACGTGCGACAGCAGCTCGCTGAAGTAGTGCAGCGTGAGCAGCACGAGGGCCAGGCGCTGGAAGCTAAGCGTGTAGGCCAGGACGATCAGGGTGAAGCCGCTGATCGAGTGCACGATCTTGGGCTGCTGCTCCTCCTTGGTCTTGATCTTCTGGAAGTAGAGCTCCGGCAGCATGTGTAGGTAGTAGGCCAGCTGCACCACAAAGTAGAACTTGTGCAGAAAGCTCATGGGATGGTCGGGGAAGCCCTCCCACAGCTGGGCCACCTGTCCGAGGTAGCCCTCCTTCAGCAGCACGTGGGCGCCCCAGACGAAGGAGAGCAGGTAGAAGGCCACCAGTTGGCCGGACTCGTTGAAGCGGGCCAGCTTGAACTTGGACAGGTGTAGTTTTTTGCTGATCTTGTCCAGCACGAACTCCTGGATGATCGCGTGCATGATTATGCAGGTCAGCGTGTAGAAGAATATCGCGCAGTAATCCTTGATGCCGGCGATGTAGGTGTATGGCTTGCCATATGGCTGCTCCCGGCTGGGGTCCTCACCGCTGACGTTGTGGTGCAGGGATATGAACGCGCTGGCGAACGCCGCCGTCGACTCGTTCATCAGGCCGACCACGAAGACCATGGCTACGCAGGAGATGATGTCCGCGTGGTTCTGGATCACAAACTCGTGGCTCAGGATAGGCGGGTTCTTGTTGCTGGTCTTGCGACCGAGTCCCGGTTTAATGGCCATTGCTCTGGTTCAGGGGTTTCTGAAATGGTTTATGAGTTGGTTATTCAAGATCTGCTGGCTGTTCGCCTTTCCCTGCGTGACTTCCTGCCCTTGTTGTTGCGGGGGAGCATCTGTAGTAGCCTCGCATATGTGACACGTCGCCCTTTCAGCTTGGCCGTCTGTTGCATCGGTTGAATGATGCCGTCGATGCTGCCCGGAGTGGCTTTTAGCAACGAACACCAACTGAGTAGCAGTGCGCTCCAATGGTGCTACTCCGCATCCCGGCTCCAATCTGCCAGCCACAAGTGCCCACAAGTGCGGTCCGGCACAACTGATACCTGCGCGCTCGCCTGGCATATTCCGCGCCTCTGCCCACTTTCCATGAATGGGAACCTGTGCACACAGCTGCCGAATGGTGTCGTGCTCGGGCGAATACCCTTTGAGCGCCTCCTGGCGCTCCGAGGAGTGACTACTTTGGTCAAGATGCTCCCCAACAGCAAACACACATTTTGCCTTGTTGGCACTGCTCACCGACGCTCGCACACACACGCACGCACACGGCTGCGCGCTCCCACTCACTCACACACACGCACGCACACTGGGAGACTCCAAGCGACACGCTGGCAAAACTGTTGTTGCACGCTTGCCATTTTTACTCACAGGATTTTCGCCAATCTTCCGGCCAACTGGTGACTTGCAGCGTGATTTTGCTGACGTAGACGTTGCCTTGCGTTCCGTTCCGTTGCGTTGCGTCTGGCACACACTGGCGGCTCCGATTCGGGTTGTGATCTGGAACTGAATCTGAATCTCAATCGGCACAATCGACGCAAACTGAAGTATCTGCTCTGGGCGCTCTGCCTCTGCCGCTGCCTGCGCCGCTGCTGCTGTCGACTGCGCTACTGGTGCTCACCTGTGTGCCGCCTGCGCGTGTGTGTGTGTGTGTGTGCGTGTTTACACCAGGGATGGCACATCGCGCACTTCTCACTTTTTGTTTGCTTGCACTTTTCACTGTGAAGCCGATTTGTTGGCCGAACTATTTATTCTTGTCACACTCAGCTTGCAAATTTCGAAGGTATTTTTCGCTGGTTCCAATTTGTGGTTTGCCCAGCCCTGGCTAAAGTGCCACGCACTCTCTCTGCGCGACTGCCGTCTTGCTCGCACCCGCGCCGACGCCGTCTCTGCTGTGGTGGTTTTGGTATTTTTTGGTCCTTGTTGCCATGGCGATCTTCGTGCGATGATTTTCCGCACTGCCATCGCTCACGACCAGGGCTGCAGTTCGATTTGGCGCCAAATATATTTTTATTCAAAGTTTTGGTTCTTTATACACAATTATTCAAGATTTGCACTATTTTCACACTTCACTTAACAGCTTAAAGGTAAACAAAAGACCGCACCACCTCTTTCACTGTGCTACACGAACAGCGCGCAGCTCGAATTAGTCGATTATGTTTGGAGCTCGATGCAGTGCAGGTGGAACACCTTGGAACACCTAGCCATGCAGACTTAATGCTAGGATTCGTGATTCAATCGCGATGCCGAACAACAACAACAAAAACAACTACAACGGCAGGAGAACGGGCTCAAGGACGCGCTACCACCCACGCACCCGCTCACGCGCCGCTCACCAAGCGAACACCCAACCTCCCACTTCCGGTTCGTTGGTCAAGCCAAATGCACAGTATACTCACATTGCGATTCCGCTTGCGGACGGAGGACACAATGGTGCGCTTGTTGCGTGCCACCAGGCAGACCGTGATGATCAAAATCACTCCGATGAGGGCGAAGCCCAGCAGAGCGGGCAGCAGCACGCTATCCTCGTCCTTGTAGCCCTGCAATGGGAGTAATGGGAGTTAGTGGCGGCCAACAGGGCAGCTAAGTTGTGGCGTGCGACTTACGCTCCATTGGAAGTACGTCGATGGATCGATGTAGGCCCAGTGCGTCTTTATCCAGGCACCGTTGCTCTTTTGCCCTCCGCCCTCCGATTGCGATTCCGATTCCAATTTCGATTGCGACTCGTGCTCCGTGCCCGCCTGTACCTGCAGCCTGGAGTTTTGGCCTCCTCCGGCCTGGATCTGCGGCCCCTGGACTTTGGCCAGCACTGGCGGCATTATGGGCTTCTTGGCGGCGGACTTGAGTAGGGGCACCTGGATGATGCGGGTGGTGATCGTGGTCGCCGGCGGAGGCGGCGGCGGGGCCGGGTACCTCGGAGTGGTCACCGGCGGCTCCCTGGTTGTCGTAGTGGTGGTGCTTGTGCTTGTGGGGGCTGGAGCGGTTGTCGTCGTCGTTGTGGTGGAGGTGCTGCTGCTGCTGCTGGAACTGGTGGCCACGATGTTGGGGCCAGTGGTGGTGCTCCTGGTGGTGCTAGCACTCGGATTGGTTTTGTTCACCCGAATTACGAACTGCTCAATGCCATTCCGGTTCACAATTTTCACATTCCGGCCCACGTTCTGCTGCAGAAAGGGCGATCCTGTGGGCAGTATGGAGGAAGTGCCAGCCGAATCTCCACCGCCTGGCTGCGGACTGTGGATCAGGGCCGCCTTGGTCTTCAAGAACCATTCTGCGGGGTTCGGCAGACATTCGGCGGACACAAGGAAGGGTATGAGCACGGCGCCAATGATCACGGTGCACACGAAGATCAAGCCCAAGTAGGCGAAGAAGGATCGCCGGCGTCGCTGGCCCTTGGCCTTGACGGAGGCGGTGGAGGAGGCTCCCCCGCCGGCGGAGCCCGATCGTCCCGAGCCCGAGAGCTTGCCCTCGATGCGGAAGTCGTCGTTCTGGGGCAGAATCGTGTACTGCAAGCTGTTCTCCCCGTGCCTGATGGTCTTGTACATCTTGTCCTGTTCTTCGTATGCGCTTGGGATGCTTCCGCGGCTGCCTCGATCCTCTGGAGCTTTCTTCCCTGGACCTGACTGGTTCACCTGGCTGCTCAGAGCCTCAGATGGGCCCTGGTCCAAAAGAGTTTGGTTATTCGAGTCACAACTGCCTCCACTTCCGCGACCCCCCCCCCCCCCCTCCTCCAACACTTTTCCCAGTTGTTACCTTTGCGACAGCAAATCCTCAATGTTCACTCTTGCGGGCTGCAGACCTGGTAGCTGCGTATCCTCTGTCCTCGAAGCTCCTGCCAATCGAATGTGGCTTTCTCGGCCTCAACGGAAGGTGCTGTGCGTTCTGTTGGAGTCCTTGGGGAATATTGTTTTTGTCCTGTTCCTGTTCCTGCTGCTGATGCTGATGCTCCTTGCGCACTAAATTTTATGTTTTTATTGATTAGGCGCTTGTTGTTTTCCGGCGCAGGCGCGATTTCCGAGTGTTGGCAAGTGCTCTTCGCGTCCCTTAAGGACATTTTCTAGTGTTGGCAATGGGAGTCTGGCACTTGAAGCACTTGAATCGAATTCTAACGGCTAGGTTTCAGCACTCCAGCTAGTTTTCACATCCATCGACTTGGAAAATCTCTCTTTTGGCGAGATTGTCAGCTCCAGAGCCCCACTACATCCAGTCGGGTCACATCCAAGTACCCACGAACACATTTGCTGAAGCACTCGGTCTATGCAATTTTTTATCTTGGCCAATCGTTGTGGAACTTCTACGCAAGCAGACTTTGCACCAGAAGATAGCCTGCACCACGGCTATCTGGAGCTGGCTATCGGCCGCTCCTGGCGACGATGACGATGACGAGTCCAGCTAATGTATCAATCAGAAATCGCGAGCGCAGACAGATCCAGATTTAGCGAGCTAGTCATGCATCGCCGCAAAGCCCGTCGATTCCGACCCGATAAGCCCAGTCCGAGGAGGTGGGGCCGAAAAGTGGGTTTAGACGGTGGCGGCTTATCGAGTGGCGATAAGCGGGACACAAGACCCACTTCCCCACACATTGTCCAGTGCAGGCCTCGCAGTCGCGTCCAATTGGCCAAGCCGTTCGGTAACGGAGCATTTTTGACGAGGATCGACATTCCGCGGAACTCCAAAGAGGATTTAATTTTGAACAGATTTTGAGCATCTTGGGACACAACATGATCGCAGCGCTCGGGCTGATCTTCGGCATTCTAACGGCCTTGGTGGTCGTGGCACTTAAGCTACTGGGCCTGAAGCCGCCACTAATCTTCGGCAAGTACCCACTGAAAGGCATCTTTTACCGGGTGAAGTTCTGGATCGCCCTGCTTGTCCTTCGCCGCCTGAGGTACCGCATCTACCGTCGGAACGAGGAGCTGCTCGGCTCCGAGGAGCACCTGGCCAAGGTCGACAGGCCGCAGCAGCTCAGCAACGACCCGAAGAGCTATGACGTGGTCAGCTTCATGGCGGCCAACAAGGAGGGCCAGAAACTAATGGTCACCTTGGAGCGAAGGAGGCGCGGAGTCCTCAAGGCGGCACTGTACCTGTGGCTTCCCGAAAGCGGCCTGTTCAGTTCGCCGAATCTGCCCGATATGGTATACTTCACCACCGCGGATGGAGCGGAGAGCAACGCGTTCCAGGGTGGAGGCTTCCACGTCTACCAGGAGGCATCTATGCGTGTGTGGCGGCTCAAGTACTCCGGACTGCTGAAAACTCAAGGGCCGGACGTGCAGGACGTAGCCGTGGACTTGGACCTCCGTTTCGAAAGCTCCTCCGCTGAGCACTTCGACTACAACAGAGATCTGAGCAGCGCCCTGATAGCCGACTCCATAGCCAGAGAGGCCTGGAACGAAAAGTTCTACAGCCTGCTGCGCAGCGTCAACCACATCGTAGAGAAGCGCACCCACTACGAACAGAACGGAGAACTGGCCGGCCAGGTCACGCTCGATGGCAAGGAGCTGGCGCTGAAAATGGTGGGCTTCCGGGACCACAGCTTCGGCACCGAGCGCTGCCTAAGCTCCATCAACCGGTACGTGTACTTTGCCCTCTTTATGGACGATGGCAGCAGCATGGTGGTGGGCAGCCTCAGTCAGCCGTCCTTCTTCCTGTCCTCCCTGAAGGTGGGCTACGTGTGCAGCCCCGAGCGGCAGTATCAGCCGCTGACCGGGAGCAACTTCGAGCTGTACTCGTACGGCGAAAAGGGAACGCCGCCGCAGCACCAGAATTTCATTGTGCGCACCGAGGAGCGGGAGTACCTCGTGCAAATCCAGGTGGAGGCCTCCGCGCTGCGCTACGTCGGCGGCGACTGGGAGTCTAAGGTGTTCAACCAGTTTGTGGCCTGCACGGTCAACGGAGTTCCCGGCCAGGGCCACGCCGAGTTCCTGTACCGCCACAAGGGCGGCAGGCCGGAGGATATATCGTCCGGGGACCCCGGCTGGTACCAGGACATCAAGCGCTTCGAGAGAAGCCTCTCGTTGCTGGAAGAGGAGGGCCAGGACGAAGACTTCATCTTCTAGGACGCCGACGAATTGTTTTTGTTTTCAGTTTAAGATAGCATGTAAAAGTATGGGGGAGACCCATCCTATCAAAATAAAGAGATTTTGTTTGAATGACATTCGAGATTCTGAAGTCATTGGCCGCGCTGATGTCATCGGTAAGTCCAAACTAATTCAGTTAACCAACAATCCAACAGCAATATCCACTGGAGGCCATCCGGTGCAGCTGCAATCTGGTGGACTCGGGTCGATGAGGAAGATTACCGAATCGCTGGTGGAGGAATTGGACCCCCCGTGAGGATTAGTCGCCCATAAATTAGCATGCGACAGACGAACGGATTAGATTGGACAGCTACTTCGGTTTTTCTCCCAATAAATAATGGCGATTCGGGCCATCGGTTTATGGCACCCAAAAGACAACGGGCCCCACTTATCGCTCCGTCGGGCCAATAAAACCCAAGACCAGGCACCAAGACTGGGCCCAAGTGCCCAGGTGTCGCAGATAAGAGGCGAGCGGCGGGGCAGATAGCTTCAATCCAACAAAATAAACCATGCTCGGGATCTGAATGGAGCATTATGCTGCCGTCCGGTTCCGACCTGCCGCAATGTCAGCTTATGGTGGGCCGATAAGTGCCGGGCATGACCCTCCCTTCAGTGTCCAGTCCACAGCCCATATCTGGGCTCATGAGCAGGTAGCTCCGATAACGCAACCGCCGACAGATATTGGCCACCGATTTGCCCGGAATTCGGCAAATCATGCACTGTTTCTGGAATTCGCCTTCATTAATTATGCACGTAACTCTGAAGTGGTATTCCTCGTAGGCGAAATTATTTGTTAGATTACGCAGTTATTGTAATCAAAAATGCGATTGCTTCTGGGCAAATCCAAGGAATCATCAGCCGAATTTTCGTTCCCAGTAGTAGGCCGGTTTCTGTGGAAATCAAGGAACAGCTTTGATCTAGCATAGTAGTTTCCAAGTGCCCAGTCGCAGAGCTGGAATATACTTGTAGATTTATATACATATATGTTGCCAAATTTCGAAGTTATTGCACCGAATTGCACAATGATTGGGATGGCTGACAGCGCGGAGGGGGTTACCCAGGAAGACAGCCACACGGAGTCGAGGGCAGACGGCATCAGCGGGTCCTTGCGCTCCCTGGGCACATATACCCAGGAGTCCACAGAGCCGGCTTTGAGTCCGGCGGACCTTCCCGCCCGCAGCCGGAAGGCCTTTCTGCGGCACATGATCGGCCAGCTGGCGGAGCCCGTGCAGAACCGCATACGGGCACTGCGGCACAATCAGCTGCAACAGGTACGCATTTCGGAGCAGTTCTTCCGGGAAGTCTACGAGCTGGAGCGACGTTTCTACGGCCAGAGCTGCGCGCTCTTCGATGCGAGGCGGGATATTTTGGAGGGTTCGGTGGAGCCACCGATCCAAACGGAGAAGACCTGGCCCGAGGACCCGCAGGATGCTCTGTACCTGGACTTCGGGAACAACGAGGAGCTGCGACAGCTGAGGCAAAAACTGGCTCCGGTTTCGCCGACTACGCTGGGTGTTCCACGCTTTTGGCTGACAGTTTTCCAGAACGTGCCCCTGCTCTCGGAGTTGGTCCAGGATCACGACGAGCCGCTTCTGGAGAGCCTAATGGATGTGCGCCTGGCTTACGACCAGGACAGCTACATGGTCATCTTTCAGTTTCGGCCCAATAGCTTCCTGCACGATTCCTCGCTGCTGCTCACGAAGCGCTACTTTCTGCAGCACTCGGCGGACCCGGAGTATCCCTTTCTGTTCGAAGGGCCCGAAATAGTTCGTTGCGAAGGCTGCCACATCCACTGGCGCGATGGCTCCAATCTCACTCTCCAAACGGTGGAAAGCAGGCGAAGGAACAGAGCACACCGAGTCACCAAGGTCATGCCTCGGGAGTCCTTCTTTCGCTTCTTTGCTCCGCCGCAGGCCTTGGACCTGTCGCTCGCGGATGAAAAGACCAAGCTGATCCTTGGCAACGATTTCGAAGTGGGCTTCCTGCTACGCACCCAAATCGTCCCGAAGGCGGTGCTCTTTTACACGGGCGACCTAGTTGACAGCCTGAGCGCGGCCTCTCCGGACAGTCGCTCCTTGTCCTCGGAGGCGGAACAGGAGCAGGTCTTGTGAGTGCGACGCGACTAGCTGTTTGCTAAACAAAATTTACAAGTGAATGTGGTAATGATTTCTTATTAAATTCTACAGTTCGGCCAAAGCCAGTTCATCACAAATAAGGTGAACCCCTTCCCCTCCTAGCGCTACTTAAAAATGCTGGTGTAGTACTCCTCCTCCAGGTCGTACAAGTCCATGGCCATTTCGTCCCTAAGTTTCATCAGCTTCTTGTCGCACTCGCTCTGTGTGTTCCTGAACAGCTGCGAATTGTTTGTGATGGCCTCGTTGACCGAGTGAAAGTCGTTGAGGATTAGGTACTGTTTTAGGTCGGCCACCAGCTTCATCAGAGACTCGCCGGCACGGACTATAAAGCGGAATGCATGAAGGAAATGGCTCGAATCTGGTTCCCAGGGAGTGGATTTACTCACCCATGTTGGCCGCGCGGACCTGCATTTCCAGGGCATCCTGTTCGCACTGCGTGGTCTTCGAAATCTGGCTGTGGCTCTCACGGCGCGCCAGCTTGAGTATTTCTGGAGGAGAACACGGTATTACAATCTATTGCTCGGAGCAACTGAGCCGCACTTACCTTCAAAATTCTCCAGCATGCTGCGAACGTCGTCCTTGAGGCGCGCATTATAGGACTTCAGAAGCGCCTCCTTCGACTGGGGCAAAATGGTTGTCCTGGATCCGCTGGCCATTGTCCTAATTCTACCTTAACTTAGTTCAACAATTTATTTTAGACAAACCCGCTTCTCGTCGTTTTTTATATGTACAGTGTGACCACGTATTTTCCGACCATAAATACCGTCCTAACTCACCGACGCCAACTTGACGCAAATTCATTTGACACACATTATATACCAAAGACATGCCGCCCGCCAACTGCAAAGCGTCACAAAAAGTTCAGTTTTCTGGTTAAGCGGTTGGTTAAAATCGTAATAATTGTGTTTGTGCTTAAATATCCTACGTTCGATGGCGTCTTTAAATGCAAGCCAACAAAATGAACTACGAAGTCAGCGACGAAATTCTCGTCGGCCGCTAATGCCACCAGAACGTGGTGAGTCTGCACACAATTTTAAAAATTTAAAAAGAATGGGCAAAGAGACACGCCTGCCCCACATTGAACCCATTTCAAGTGGGCGCCACGCGGCAATGCTAAGGAACATTTAGTTTTAAGTTAAATTCCAAGTTCTTTATTGGAAAAGTAAAGTTAACAGTTTCTACCGTTATAATGGTTCGGTTCAGTTAAATCTTCCGTGCGAGAGTGTATGTGTGTGAACTATAGCGAACAGTGTGAAATATACCAAATACCATGGCTATACTGTTGCGTTATCGATAGCCGATAACAGCTACGAGTTAAGCTGCGAATGTATACAATTGCATATAAAATCTGGAATTTGTGAAAACCGGAGCACGATTACCCACAACGAGGACGACGGAGGATCCTTCCGGCGTGTGATGAATTAATGCTAAAGTCGATCAGCGGAGGCGTTGGCGTGGCATCCACGGAACGAGGTGGTGGCGGAGGAGGCTGCGGAGGAGGTGGAGCAGGAGGAAGCGCCTCTGGGAGCAGGAGTACCAGCGGAAGCGGGCGCGCTAGCTGTGGGCTGGGCTCCAGTTCGATTTCCAGTGGATTGAGTGCGGTGTGCGGATTTGTGACCGGAGCTAGTGGCGGAGGTGGATTTGAGCGGGATCGCGACAGGGACAGAGGATTAGCCAACATCAGCGGTGGCAGCACTCCTGCCGGGATCCTTTATTGCCCCGCTTGTATGGCAGCTGCCAATCAGCAGAGTCCCAGCCAGAATTCGAGTCCGCACCACGAGAGTTTCTTCTTGCGCAGCTCCTTCAAGTCGAGCAAACGGAACAAGGCCAGGAAAAGCGCCTCCACCGCCGGCTGCTTAGACGCCCAGCACATACGGGCGAATCTCCGAATGTCCATGTCCAGTTCAATGAGAAGCTCTAGAGGGAATGGCGGTGGTGGAGCGGCCTCCTCCTCGCATCCTCCGGGCAGCAGCTGCAGCAGCGGACCAGGAGGATCGGGATGTAGTATGGCATATGACGCGGCAAGCAATGCCAGCAGTGGAAGTGGCAGTGGAAGCGGAAAGGCCACTTCCCCGGGTAGCTACAGCTGCAATGCCCTGAACGTGGACTTCACCTCCTACACGGCCACGCATCAGTGGACCAGGATGCTCGAATGCGCCGAGTTCGTGGGCGCCAAGTGAGTTGTGAAGCCATATAGATGAAAATATCTATATTCCCTATCCCTTTCTTCCCAATCAGGCGAAGCAAGCACACAGTGGTGGCCTACAAGGATGCGATGTTTGTATTCGGAGGTGACAACGGCAAGAACATGCTAAACGACCTGATTCGCTTCGGCGTTAAGGACAAGTCATGGGGCCGCGCATGTGCAACAGGAACTCCGCCTGCTCCGCGATACCACCACTCGGCGGTGGTGGCCGGCAGCTCTATGTTCATCTTTGGGGGTTACACCGGCGACATTCACTCCAACTCAAACTTGACCAACAAGAACGATCTGTTCGAATACAAGTTCCAGAGCGCCATGTGGGTGGAATGGAAGTTCTCCGGACGCCAGCCGGTTCCTCGATCCGCTCACGGAGCAGCCGTGTATGACAACAAAATGTGGATCTATGCGGGCTACGATGGCAATGCTCGGCTGAACGACATGTGGACGCTAAACCTCACCGGTGAAAATCAGTGGGAGGAGGTGGATCAGCTGGGCGATCGTCCGCCCACGTGCTGCAATTTCCCCGTGGCAGTGGCCAGGGACGCCATGTACGTCTTTTCGGGGCAGAGTGGCTTGCAGATAACGAACTCGCTCTTTGAGTTCCACTTCAAGACGCGAACTTGGCGACGCATTTCCAATGAGCCCGTCTTGCGAGGCGCTACCTCAGCTCCGCCCTCGCGACGATATGGCCACACGATGGTGCATCACGATCGGTTCCTGTATGTCTTCGGGGGATCGGCGGACTCAACGCTGCCCAACGATTTACACTGCTACGATCTAGACTCGCAGGTCTGGTCCGTCATCCAGCCTGAACAGAATTCGGATGTGCCTTCGGGTAGAGTGTTCCATGCCTCGGCAGTCATCTGCGATGCCATGTACATATTTGGCGGAACCGTGGACAATAGTGTGAGAAGGGGCGACACCTATCGCTTCCAGTTCTCGTCGTACCCGAAGTGCACGCTGCGCGATGACTTCGGAAAATTCTTCCAGGACAAACAGTTCTGCGACATTCAGTTTATTGTCGGAGCGGAGGAGATTCGCATACTAGCACACATCGCCTTTGTGGCGGCGCGCTCGAAGTATCTGAGGAACAAGATTTTGGCAGCCCGGGAGGCACGCCAGCAGCAGATGGAGAAGGTCTACGGGGTGGGCCAGGTAGATGCACTGGCTCTGAATGCGGGCGCGGGCGGGGACCGCGGACCCATGTTGGAGGTGCGACTGGCCAACGCCTCCCCCGAGGCCTTTGAAATCATATTGAATTACATTTACACCGATCGAATTGACTTGAAGGACACTTACAGCAAGAACATCATCATTCTGATCACAGATATTTACCAACTTGCCGGTTTGTTTACCATGCCGCGGCTGGCCCACGGCTGTATCCAGTATTTGGACTACAAGATTAACAAGCTTAACGTGCTGGAGGCGCTCTACAATGCGGATAAGAGCAAGTGAGAGCAGATATAGCCTTTGGATCGTATTTAAATGAAACTAATTTATGTAAACACTCCCCAACACAGTATTAAGATCATTAAGGATCACTGCATGCAGTTCATCATCAAGGAGGAGAACTTCACTGACGTGGTCATGTCCAGTGAGTTTAGCGATTTGGACAAGCCTCTGCTGGTCGAGATCATCCGCAAGCGCCTGTATCCCAGCAAGCTGGTGATAGATACCAGCTATGAAGGCAATATAGGTACGGTTCGTCGATAGTTGACAAATTGGTAGCTGAAGGTATAATTTTTGATTAGGAACCACTTTGGAGATCGATCTGTGTGCCTTTTTGGAGTCCACTGGCAAAGATTTCTGCGACATTAGCCTGGTGCTAGAAGATCATGTGATACCAGCCCACAAATCTGTGTTGTCATCGCGCTGCACCTACTTTCAGGGCATGTTCCGATCCTTTATGCCACCGGACAACACAGTCAATGTGAGTTGAACTTTGTAGAAATCGCTGATTGATAAGTAGTTCCCGTGATAATAGTATACACATTTAAATTGTTGAAGCCAGTATTGATCCTGAGTAACATTCAATTCCGCTCTCACCCAGATCCAAATTGGAGAGATTTCTCCCTCGCTTGAGGCGTTCCACTCCCTGCTGCGCTACATCTACTACGGCGAGACGAAGATGCCGCCGCAGGATGCACTTTATCTCTTCCAGGCGCCGTGCTTCTATGGCCTTGCCAACAATCGGCTTCACGCATTCTGCAAATACTCTCTTGAGCACAACATTACGTTCGAGAACGTGCTGCAGACGCTGGAGGCTTCAGACATCACAAAGATCTATGATATTAAGGAGTACGCTCTCAAGCTGATCGTCAAGGACTTTGCGAAGGTCGCAAGGCTGCCGAAAATAGCCGGCTTGTCGCGCGAACTGTTGCTGGAGATCATACGCGCTGTGGCCGATTCGCACGGCGAGTTTCTCACGCGGATCAATATCAATACAGATATCTGAAAACTGGTGCTGCTCCAGCCGGCATTGCAGTTGTTGCTCGCCTGGTTGCAAATCGGACGTAGCACGTAATGCGGCAGTAGCGGTTGGCAGCGCCGAATCACATAATTTATTTATCATTAAACGATTCATCTCCCATCGATCGCCGCACCCATGCATCTGGTCAGCGATTCTCGACAGACCCCGACCCCATTGAGATATTGCATCAGAAAGAGAGAGACGAAGCGATCGCGACTCATGCAGAAAACCTACGGTATGGCTATTGTTCTTAAATGAGGCGAGCGATGGACAAGCCACCAGCAGGCGCGCTTTGAGTGAATTACTGCAGAGTTTGCATCGCGCATGCTGCCTCATATATATAAACCCTCTATATGCACTCAGTATTAACCAAGAATGCACCTCCAATCGGTTCAAATAAGATCGTATTGGGCTTCTCTGTCTCGAAACTATAGGTTTTGTTAAAACACTTGATCTTTAAACCTTATAGTTGCAGTTTACCATTTGGATACCAATTTTCCCACTTAAGCATCTAGAAGTGAACTTTGCAGTCAGGGAGGTACACAGTCTTTGCTCCAAGAGATTTAAGGACCGAATGGACCTTAAATCACGAAGGTGAGTGTGGGAACACTTTGAAAGCCGAAACCTTCACTTATATATTTTTTCAGATTGAACGCACCCTTGCTTTAACCTGATGAATCCTACTCTAGGTCCTTACAAAGTTGTATATGTTGGAAATATACAAATTTGAATACCCTTGCAAAACTAGCTTGCGTAAAACTGCTTTGTAGTCGAAAACCGAATGTCTAAACATTTCATAATACTAACATTTGGAATGCAGACTAACTTATTTTGCAAGGGTCATAGGCTTATAGTCTCCGAAGTCCGAGGGTCTTCCCTTCATGTTATACTAATACCCAAGTACAACTTACTAGTTGATATAGATCTAAATCTACTCGTTTTAATTGGTATTTAACTATATATATATATATATATATATATATGAAACTGAATGTTATAAGCTAAGGAACCATTAAAGCATCTGACACATCATCCACGTGAAAAATCGCCAAATTTGTTTACGATTGTTTGAATTTACTATAGCGTTGTGTTTTTACTGATTTGCCGGAAGTTCTTTCGACTTCGAATATAAATTTTAATTCTTGTTTCCGAAATTGTGATAAATCAGTTTATTTATGATTGCATTGTGACTATGTTTAAGCAATATTTAAGAATCTTTGGTTTCATTTCGAATATTTTCGTTATATTTTTCGTCGTTTGTTTTAGTTGCTGTCTTTGCTATATGACGAGAATTCAGAATAAACATTATTATTATACACATACGCTAGCACTGTTGATCTGTGTTAAATGGCAAATCTTTGTGGGCTTACCAAAAAAACGTGGCTAAATAATGGAATTCAAGACAAACAAACTGAGCCAATTGTTTTGGGCTGCGTTTTTCCCAGCTGGTTTGGCATAGATAAATGTATTTCAATGGAATTAAAACAAAACAAAGGCTGCAGCCGCAAGTTGGAGCTGCCGTACGGGGGTGGCAAGAACCCGGGAAGCCAGCCGAAACTGTAGCCAAGGCCAGGACAATGACAAGGACTTCACTTTGGGGGTTAGTCCTGCTCAGAGCCGCTTATCAAATGCAAATTACAAAATCAAATATGCCAACGGCAGCAGGTTAGAAGGATCTTCTCTTCGAGATGGAAATGCCACTTACAGATACAACTGACAGTAAGCCGAATTGAATTGAATTGCCATGGAGTCTGGGAAAATTATTTTGCCCAGTCCTGCCTCTCAGGTGGAGTTCAGCCTGCTTCGTGTTGCATATTTATGAGGCCATTAGTGCCCGACGTCCGACTACGAGTCCCTCGCATCCATCGCATCCTTGGCGGCTTTTGCAATGGTCAAGGTTTTCTGCAGATTATTGCAGCTCGATGGGGGAATTCGTTGTGAATAATCGATTGGCTTATCCAGTATTAGCATATTTAACATCACTAGGCGTAGTCGATCGCTTTGAATGATTACTTTGAGGTACTTCTAAGCCTAAACAATACTCAATGGGTGCTTAAGATATTAATATACTCGTATATGTTCAGAAAACAAAGTCTTAACCCATCGTTGAACCATCGTTAGCCCCCTCAGTGGCCAGTAACATGAGCTGTCGCTTACAGTTTTCCAAACAGCAGCATACCAATTATCCGGTCGAGAACAGAGGGCTTGCGTCCGGCTGCTGGAACCCGTGCCAAGAGTCCAGCTGAAACATAACCCACCTAAGTTAGACAGCAGGACGAACCCAGAGTTTAGAAATGAGGCGCACGAGCTCGAGCATTCCGTTGCCCGCTGCCAATTTATAAGCTCATATTTAGGACGGCAACACAGATGCGAGTCAATCAGCTACATATTACATAGTCAATACGGATGTGGAGGGTGAGGATGGGCTCGTTTCATGCTTTTTAATATCCGTTTCATGTGGATTTATGCGCATCAAGTTCACGCTGAGCGACGGCACATAAATTTCATGGCAATTGAAGCAGTCAAGACGAAAAAATAAAGTAGTCTTCCGAAGACCATATGATGGACTTTCTGGTACCTATTGCAGACTATATGTGCCAGGTTATTTTTTTCTACTAATCTTCCTCACTTGATCGGATTATTAAGTTTTTAAGGGGTGAAATCGAAAATTCAAAGGATTGCTTTTCCTATAACATTTTTTGGATGGCGTGTGAGTCTAAGACATCCTTTTACGCCTGCAAGTGCTGGGAATGAACCAAGTAAGGAAGGAACGGGCAAAAGAGAAACATGCGTCCTTCGAAAAGGGTTAACTGAAGTGAATGTGGGCCTGCAAAATGGACTGAAATCAGGGTTAGCCCCGAAATGGACTTTTGGAATTTTTCAAAGTTTTCTGCATTGCTGGTCACTGATGCCGACCGCTTTACGCCAGCTTCAATTAATTTATAGCGATAAGGATTTGTATCCCAGTCATGACAACTTTGCCACAGTCCACGCCGCTGGATAGGGAATCCCGTGTCACGCATAAAGTGTCATTTCAGCGGCTCCGATGCCTAATTAAAACCATCAATTTCGAAGTGAACGGGATTCGTGTGAAGGGCTGGAGGATTGGCGAAGGATTGGGCAGAATGCAGCTGCAGCAAAGTTTAATTAAAAAATCTGTATCCCTGGGTTAAACGCCTTTGCCCACTTCCCTCTGCAATTGAAGTTTAATTGCCGCACAGACTCACAAAGGTGAAATGGGACTGAATATGCAAATAAACTGAGTACGCGACTTAATGCTGACTTCATTATCCAGACGAACTGGTTCAATCGTAAATGCTATTTTTTCTATTGCTGCAACATAGTATAAAACAAAGAAGCAGAAGTGTTTCGACTGTCGGATACAAATATCCTTCACTTCAACTCATTTTACTTTACTAGCGGCCCTGGGAAAAATCGAGAGAGAATGCTATAGTCGAGTTCGCCAAATATCAGATACCCGTTGCTTAGCTAGTGGAATTGCGATTATGTTCTCCATCTTGGGCTTTAGTTAAAACATTTCCAAGACAATTAGAAACAAAACCGTTAAGGTTTCAAGACTTGTACATATAGGGTTCATCCAAGTGGTAACAATCTGAAAGTATATGTAGCTTTCGAATCGGCCTGCTTCCATGATCGAGTTCCCCTTTCGAGAACACTGTGTCTTTAAATTGCAACACAGTTGGGCCCCTTTGACGTTAGTAGGCCTGTAACCTTTAACCTCACCCCTTCTGATATAATCGTCGACGCATAAATCTCAAGACCTGCCCGGCGGCTGCAATTTACGGCACGACCGTAAATTTTTATAAATGTCCTTGTAAATAAACTCGCAAATATGCTGATTTAGCATATTTCTGATATATGTGTGTCCGCATAAGCCTGTGTGTGCGGGGGCGTGGTTCACGCCTGCGGTTTATGCCATGTGCTATGTGTGTGGCAGTTTTATTGCGAGGCTTTTTGTTCCCGCTTCTCCTGGGTATCCATGAGGAGTATATGTGGCCAATACCCTTAGTTGGTCTCAATCTTTGAATGGCTTTTGCTTTCTATCAAGCAGGCTGATAATGTTTTTCTAGATGAGAATGCTGCCCTGTTGCTCCTCTCCATATGTTTTCTAGGGTGTTCAACCAGTCGAACTTTGGCTTCTCAAGGGCCCCCTGTTCGTTTGTTTAGTGCTTTATTTTATTCTCCTTTGATTTCGTGCGTTTCCCTCAAGGGAGCTCGGAAAAAGTCAAAAACAGAACCGAACAAAAAAGGGCACAGAGATAAATAAAAAATGAAAATTTTATGTTGCATTAACTTGCGCTGGCATTGTTGTGCCGCATAAAAAGCATATGTGTAATAAAATTTATGCATATAAACAACCGATGGCAGCCCACAAAAACCAGCAACAAGCAGCACCGACAGACAATGAAAAGCGAGTTAAATATTTGATAAAGCAGCCGTGAAGTTCGCCCAATGCCTGTTGTTTTGTATTGCTGTCTAAATTTGTTGAACTGGTTGACTGGCAGACTGGTTGCCCTCCATCCTGCGAATTACGCAGGATTTTGAGCTTTGCGAAGGGACATTTTGCAAGGATGGTCACAATGGAATGGATGGTTATGGAAGGGGTTTGTGGTCATCTCGAACTTCATGACGAGCACTCGAAACTGCGTGTAATGAAACGTGTATTTAAACGGAGCCTCCGCGAATGCGAAGTTCGTGTTTTCCCATGGCGTTTCCCTGCTGTTCCTCGGATATGTGTGCACTTGACATTTTCAATTTGCCGGCAATCAACCAGCAAAATATGGATTACATTGTTAACGCTTTCGGACTACGCAAAGTTTCATAGTTTCTGCACAGAGAGAAACCTTAGGTTTGTGCTGCGTTTTCATATTAGTTTGAGCCAATTCCCAAGGAAGTTACTTATACTCTTATTTATATTGCAGAAAATACAACGAGCTGTTTCTCCATGTGAGCCTGTGATATGAAATCGTTCGCCCTCCTCGCCTCCTTTGGACTCGCCCATTTGTCAAAAGCTGCAGCAGGGTGTTATTAATGGATCCTCGACTGACAGGTACTGCCCCTTCTTCGGGCAACGCCTTTCCTCGGTTCTCTGGCCATGCACAATTGAACAAAATCTCGAAAAAATCAGTGTGCGATTAAAAAACAGTAGCTGGTAGCCAAAGACTTCACATGCGGCGTTGCATATTAAGCGGAACTAGGGAACTGCAGTCCCGAATTGTTTTTCGAAACCTCAAGTTAAAGCTGTGCTTGCCTGTTTTGTGAACATGCGAACGGGGCGTATGCGCAATGTTTACTTATTCATTATTTCTATTCCATTGTTTTCTTTTGGAGACACAGTCCGGCGGGCCGGTGAAACTTTTCGTAGCCACAACATGTGGCAGAGTGGCAGAGTGGCAGGTGGCAGGCATTTCCCAGTCTTCTGGGCATCTGTTTCCCCTCGGCCCCACGTTTTCGGCACACAGATTTCGACGTGGCCGATTTGCAGGATAGCTATTGCAGTAACCTACCCCCTGTTTGTACATCGGTTTTTACGCAAAGGAAACTGCATTTTCATGCAGCCATTGTTGCTGTACCCTTTTTCTGGCTATTGCAGCTTAAAGCGCAAGACGTGCCAGGAGTTCGCTTCACGTTCCCCTTTCCCGACTCAGGCAATATAATTTCCCATTAGCGCTCCTGACACCCACACACGCGCACTGAGAGAAAATGTGAATGTGAATGTTAGTTGGGGATTGGTTAACAGGCTCCCTTGATGGAAGGACACCCTCCGCCCTTTCTCTCTGTGTACGCAGAAGGAAAAACATGAAAACATGCCACTCACCATCCAGCTTGCTGCTGCAACTTTCCCGTTTGGCTTTTTCCGAATGCTTTGTGGGATAAAGTTGGAGCGAACATATGGCCGACTTCGACTTTGACTATTCATATTTTCACAGTCCCCGCATAGCCCCTCCCCCGCCTGCAGGAGTTTGTGTGTGTTTGCATAACAAAACTAACATTTAACAATAACATTTCCAACATTACGATGTCGACGCCAAAACTGAAAGGATAAACATTTCGCAACTCTGTTGGTGTGCTGCGGCGTAGATGTAGTTGGGCGAAAGAACATAGGAAGTGCTGGGCGAATTGCATCCCGGTAAGCATTCCAATTCCATTGATGCGAAGTTTGAGAATACTGCCTTTAATCGAATACAAACATTCGTAGGTGTTCGCAGTTGAGCGTAGTGATTATTTCATTTCGGTTTCGAATGATTTCTGCCATAAAAAGCTGGATAAATCAATTTCATATAGAGTTCTCTTTATAGTTTTCAGACATGTTTTTCTGTTCGCAAGACCCTTGATTATCATATTTCCTTCCGCGCTTCTGAAATTTTCCCTTTCCTGGCCTGCTGTCTGCTGTTCTCGCATTTCCGGCGATCCCGACATTTTCTTCGTTTCCCATTTTCCGGGTTTTGTGCGCATTTCCAAATGCATTTTTATATTTCATTTGCCCTGCGGCTGCGGCTGCCTGTGAATAAAGTTTAGCGCAACATTTTTATGCATTTTGATGTCTGGCTGGCTGCGAAGCCAGGCTGCTCATCGCTTTTGCATGACTGTTTCCATCTGGATACGGTGGCGTATGCGTAATATGCTTTTGATTGGCTTTGAATGGTGTAAAGCATTATTTGGATTGGCATTTCTCGCATCCGTCTGGGGAATATATTTTTGTTTTCTTTCGAGGCACAAACAATCTTCGATGGAAAAATCAAATCAACTGTGAGCTGAGCCCTTTGAGTTGTTCCGTGTTTTCTTAGTGGCTTCGCAGGGCGGTGTGGAAATTATCACCCTGATTGAAATAAAATAGAAATCAAACAGCATAAATAATCATGCAAGGAGAAGGTGCCACTTGTTTACGTTTCTTACGTTGATTAGCAGCTCTTTTAAAATTAAGTACACTTAATCGTCGGTCGGAGGAATAAGTTCAGGAAATAACCCTTGCCCTTTCTTCGCTTCGATTCGCTTCGCTTGGCTTGGCTTTTTGGTCGTTGAATGATGCCCTGCCAAGGCGAATGTAATCAACAAATATTTTCATGGCGAAAGGACGAATGGAAAGCGAGGATGGGGGAAGATAAAACTGAGGAAAAGCGGAAAACTCAGCTGAGGCGGGACAGTCATAAAGTGCGCCGTCGACTGTCCACTTTTCGTATGTTTGGTAATTTTTCTGCTTCACTTGGAAAAGGGCAAAAGTGGGAGGGATGCCATGGTTGGGGTCACCAGCTGCAATAACACCCAGACCAGTTCACTCCCCTCCCCCATCCACGCCTGTGACCATCAACCTTCGGTCATTGTTGTTGTCGCTCGTAATTTATGGAGCAACAAACAACACTGTTGACATTATTGACAAGAGACTCTGTTGCTGCATTTGTGGGGGCGGAGAAGCGCAGGGTGGGCGTGGCACGTGGAGGGGAATGAAGCAATTTGGTTTCCGTTTTCTGTATATGTACATATATATGCGCAGTGAAAAAAAACGCATGAAATTCCGGAGAATAATGCATTTCGTTAAGAACAATTACTTGCTAAAAAGTTGCTCACGCTCAAAATATGAAATTATCATAAAATAATTCTGCTTCTACTTTTACTGCCGAGCTATTGACGTCTGGAAGTTAAGGCTTTGAAGATCCTAGACTTACGAAAATGCGGCAGATATTTGCAAATCCGAATGACACCTGCTACCTAAACCTACCCGCCACAGGCACGATATTTGGCTGGCGAAAGTTTCGATTGGATTGGTTTGCTACACGGCTGGTGAACATAAAATGTTTATGGCCCGTCTTCTAATTAAAAGCACACCAGGCGCCCAAGGACGAAGAGTCCTGGCGGCCTCTTAAAGAACTCGCAACGAAATGGCCTCGCGACATATTGAATTAAATATTCAATCATAGGAACAAAAGCCGTGCGAAAGTTCCTAGGCGCCTGATGAGGAGATGCGGAGCACAGGACCTGCCCCCCTTATCCATACCCCCCTCGTCCCATTCACCACGCAGCAGAAGTGACACTTTATGGCAACGACGTCAGCTGAACTTGATAGACAATTTCGAGTGCGTCATAAACATTTACCGTTCGACGTGAGCCTCCAACTCGAGCAGCTCCTTCAGACCCATGGAATCCCCGGCTCTCTCGAGAGCTCAACATAAATTAACTACTACATGCCGGGCGGCGGAAAGGGGCGTGGCGTCGTCTTGCATCCGACATCGTCTGCAAGCTGATGGAGTGCCCAAATTAAGATGCTGGATAGGCAGTCAAACAGAGTGCCAATCGGCTGGTTGGTCTGCGCAGTACTTCAGAATGTGTCAGGATACAGGATACTCCGTAGTCGTGATAGAACCGGAAATGCAAGCCAGCCAAATCAAGAGGACTTCTGCAGTTGCACGCAGCTTGATGATCTCACAATTAACCCGAAACAAATTCATTGAACAACTTATTCCAGATGTCACAAGTTGATTGACGTGCTTAATTAAAGGCGTAGCTCGAGCAGTTGCCACAAGCCAGATTGTATGCCAGGCTGTATGCTCAAACATGCACTTCATGAAAGGCTTTATATCTACATATGTACATACATATATCATGTCATGGTCAAAAAGCATAAATATTTACTTAAGCCCATTATGTTGCTGATTGATTTGAAATTCATTTTGCAACCATAACGACGTTAGTGTGTAGGGAAAATCCGCCCGGCATGTGCTTAAGCACATGGACGGGGAGATTTGGGGAAAAGGCTTAAAGCTTCATAAACTATAATTTGCAATGCATGTAATTATGTGACGGCCAGAGCTCGCATCAAATATCTCTCTCTCTGTGTGTGTGTGTGTGTGCCGGCTAATAAGATTACAAATTATTTCGGCTAATTGCCACCGACATAACATAACTAATAACAGCAGCAGCTGAATGCGAAACGGAGGGATTTCCTCAGGATTTCCTCAGTATCACGTAGCAAGTTGCATGTGGCTCGGGGCATTTGCATTGCGCCTAATTGTATGCCATAAAATATTAAATTACATGCCATGCAATGCACAACGTGAACGCCTGCCCCTTTCCCCCTTTCCGCCCTTTTGACCGGATTTCCCCCGGCTTTACCAGCTGCTCTGCCCAACCCCTTGAGTAAGACTTAAGCCTTCACCTGCCTGCAGCGCAATTCCCTTTGTGGAGAGCCAGGGAAATAGGATTAGTTCTGGGTTCCTAATGGGGAGCAACGTCTATTTATCAGGGATTTAACTTCGCAGTTGCAGGGGGATAACTTGAGGTCCTGATTCCCACACAGAACGCTTGATCTCTTCCCAGAATGTAATTGGAAATTATCCCAGTTTTTGGTCTCAAAGGACTTACGTTTGTGAAAGCAAAAATGTAGAAAGTTAAAACATAAAACTCTCATTTATATGAGATATAAATATATATATAGAAAATTAATACGAATCAATTAGTGTCCACGAATGCAGCGTGGATAAGTAATGCAAACTATCCAATTATTAAATTCCATTAAATAGTTGAGACAAAAACCTAAAAGCAAGCGTTTTAGGGAATAGTAACTGTGCAAGCCATTATACGCTGACCAAAACCGCAACTGACTAAAAAATTCACCTTCATGGCGCTTAGCCGTCAACCCCTCAGTCCCTTGACCACGCGAAATGGCCATTAGCCAACCGCAATTGAATGGCAGACAAATTTTCCATTCGAACTAAAAACATTCGAGTGCTGCAAAGTGAACGCAGAAAGCTTTATGTATCGAATAGGTGCGTTAAAAAAAATAAATATTAAAAATAAAAAAAAATGTTGCTACTCGCAGCAATTGAAAAAAGTCCCAAAAAAGATTGAGAATTAATCTTTCAAGTCGGAAGATCTTCAGAAGAAGTTGCGAGCCCAAGAAGAGGTACAAATGACCGGAAGTACAGTCACGCCTATATCGATTATCGATAACTGCGCAACTGCTGATATTTCGTAGTCAGCAATGTTCAGCTGCAGTTAAGTTTAGCCCAGGAAGCAGCTAAATTGGCAAATTTATGGTCGAGTGGGAGACTCGCACTCAAGAACATCGCTGCATTTTGTTGCAATTGCGATTTCTGCACACTTACAATGCTAATTCGTGTTAACTTTTCGCGTAATGCGCAAATTTATGGACTCTAGTTGAGATACCAAAAGCGCGGAGTGTACGGTATGCATTCGGAGTGGCAACATGGCAACCCAAATTACTTTGGAATTAGTACCTATGTGTTTCAAGAAATATAAAACCATATATTTGCTTTAATGCTAGTTTAGCAATATATTGGAAATTCAAATTCGCTTTTTCTGCTCCTTTCGACCAATGTGGCCATAACTTACCCGTGTCTGTCTTGTACCAATTGACTAAAACTCCATGGCCTTTTCCACCTGTGTTGTGCGGCAAGTAGTCCTGTGTGCCGCCGAGTGTCCTTGTCCTTTGGCCAAGAGGACAGATTTATGGCCAAAAGCAAACGGCTCAAGAGGTTAATAAAACTTAATAATTCCGTTCGAGTGTTTACTGCAACCGACTTTAAGTTGGGCTTTAGTTTCGAGCCGATCCGAAAATCAAGGAGTCGTAAAGCAGGTGCTCCAAAGGTCGTAAACTTCGAGGCGGAAGCCCCGGGGGCACATCTATCAAAAATGTATTTTTACAACACACAAAAATTAAATTATATAGTCGGTCGCTCAACTTGATGAATAAGTGGCCATAAAAGGGCAGGAGAAATGGAAATGAGGAGGACGCAGGGAGCCTGGAATGGACGTCAGCATAAAAATCAATCTAATTTCATTAAAGTCAGTCAACATAATAAACGGACATCGTTTTTTGCTGCTGCTCCAAGACAATGAGAGGAGCACGGTGGAAAGAGGACACTTGGGACATCGGGCGGAATTTCATTTTCCAGCAAAAAAGAAAACGCGGAGCAACATTGAAGACCTGAGACTTCTTTAAAAACGTTTGGAACGGCAGATGGGGGTTTCGGAGCATTCCGTTTTTATTTAAAAGGCAAGCGACCGAAATATATTGAGTTTAATATATCTAACTAAAAACGAAGTCCTCACCAGCGGCCTTAATCCCCCAAAAAGTTAATCAATTACGCCAATTCGATCCTTCGGGCTAAGTTGCTTCATCTGCCTTGTGTAAAATTGGGTTAAAAGGCTTTTGAGTGTGGGCGTCTTTTAAGTTCTTAGCAGAAACAGGTACATTCCTCATGGACGTAATGTAAATCCCGTGTTAGAGCTCTCACATAATTCACGGGCCGAAACACGAGGCAATAAAACATTTTCCATTTTCCATTTTCCACCTAATGACACGCCTCCACCCCCTCCTGCCACCCGCTCACATGTGGAGAAGTGAAAATGCGGAAAAGCCAGGGGGTTCATAAATTCGATTCGCTTCGACCGTCAGCTGCAGTTGATTTTCAGTCCCAATTCCGAGTGATTTTCTTAATGTAGTTCAAAGGGAAATTGTGAAAATTCCAGGGATGTGGGACGTGTGTGCAAAGGGTTTTCCCCGCTTTTCTTAAGTGCTGCGAGATCTAATAAATTTCCACTACGCCAAGACGGCAGGTCGCCCATTTTCGGGGGCGTTACGGATTTTTGAATAATATTTCACCTGCAGGTGGGTTATGCATCATGTGTGTGTGTGTGTGTAATTGTCTGAAAAATTACCATGTCTACATGACACGCACCCACGCACGCGCCGCCATTAAATCACATTTTCCCGGGCAAATTTTCCAGAAGAGGTGGGCGGCAAAGAGCTGCGAAGTGGGTGATGGCCCTTTCAACCTAGCGTAAAATTCACAACCGGCACAACCAAGCACTTAAACTAATCAAAGTTCGGCTTATATGGGCAGCCTCCTGCATTCATCAATCAACAAATGATTACTAGAACTCTCGCAACTGCAGAAAACCAAACAAGATTTCACTATAATTTTCACATATTTTCCAACATGATTTCATCCAACGGACAACTCGCAAACTATGTAAGCATTCCACGCACCCAGGAAAAGCCATTCCATTTACCCGAATTCCCAATATAGCCGACAGAACTCCCCAAATAGTTCACACATTTTCACAGGTACTCCCAAAATACCTGTCCACCGATGTTGTGCAGTTGTCAGGCGAAAGTCAAGGCAAATCTCGGCGCTTATTTTACGTTTGATTGAAACTCTGATTAATTTCAGCAGTCGGGTCCTCAGCGCCCCCTTGTCCTTCCCCACGCTCCGGTTTCAACACCTGGGCACCTTCGCTCTCGGCTTTCATTTGTAATGAGTGCTGGGCACACGTACGGCGCATTGGTTACACGGCAGGAGACACGGCTCCGGATGCGGACGGATACGCCTGTGAATGGGTACTTGGGGCGTAGGAGGAGCAGCAGGGGTGGCGCTTTCGCCCAACACGAACCCCATGTGTTGGGGACAATCTGTCATATACAGGGTTAGGGCAAACGCGTCGGGTATGATCTAAAAGTGATGAAAAAGGTGACTTGTTACAATGCTCACATTGTGCCCCCGAAAAACTGGTCAAAATCGATGGCGGATCACAAAAACTGCAAATTTTACTTATGATGGTGTAGAAATTTGCACTTTAGTTGCGAAGAGGAAGTGCTATTTGCCAGATCTGATCTAACTGAAAAATATTTCTTGAATCAACATTACCTTAGGGTGTTGAAGGCATCGTGTTGGCCATTTTGGTCCCCAGTTGTATTCCATGATTATCACTTTGCACGTCCTTTATGCTTATAAGTACATATATGTGTGCGGCCCTCTAACCCATCTGCTCCTCTTTATACGTTTTGCGTGATCACATATGGAGTCCCCCGTGGATTTGGCTGAGTTGGCTCATAATGTTGGCAACTACCCCTCGCAAGCCTCGTGGACCTAATGGTCGCCAGGAAGTGCCTGGTGCCAAGATCTAATTGCTGAAATCAGTGTACAACCTACACCGGGCTCGCGTCCTTGCATACGTCACATCTCCGGCCGCTGCTGCTATTATCCCTAAAAGCCGGCAAGACATTGCCAAGACCGTACGGAAGTTAAAAGCAGCTAAAATAGACACCTGGGACAGGAGTGAGGAAAGCAGTTCTGCCAGGTGCAGCTGCAGATGTCCCGGCATCCTGGCTAAGTAAGTACAGCTTAGCCCAGACCAGCCCGGTTCTTTGGCCGGGATCCCAGTTCCCTCGTTCACCTCCTTCGGGGGCCAATCCAGTGCCACAGAATTTATTGACTTTGTCGCTGTCGTGTCCTCAGCATTTCCTCCTGCTTTTCGCTCTGCAATGGTAGTTGAACCTGGGACTATCACAAGCAGTCATCCTGTGCACCGAAAAAAATAGAAGCAATGCTCATATATATGTACATATGTGCTTTAAGTAATCAAAACCATTGGGTTGCCATTCGAACGAACTTTTAAAGCATATCTTTAGAAGAATCCAAACTGCCAAAATTCAAACCCATTCGGAATTCGCTCAGTGCAAGCAAAAGCTTCCCGAACAAATTAAAACCGAAGTCCAGGCCATAAATTAACCAGCGCTCGTCGTACACACCCAATCACAGCTGATCATGATGATGATGACAAAAACTGGCAAGACTCCATCCTCCATCTCAGGCGGGCATCCTATCCTGCGATGCCCTGATGTCATGTTTTGTCTCCTGTTTGCCCGACTTTAGCAGCCCAGGGGGTTGCTTTGTTGTTTATGAGCACGTGTAATCACTTTTGCCATGGTCCACTTGATGGCCATCAACTGCGACTGCGTTTCCTGCATCCCGAGCTCCCCCAGAAGGGGTGAAGCGTTGGCCATCGCAAGGACCATCGCCGGAGTCAACTTAATGTGGAATCCGTATGCAGTCTTTAAATACCCCTCACTTAAATATTTGCCTTATCCAGATGGTTTTATATGTAGATCTTTGCGTGTTGGAAATGTTTTTGCAATTGCCAGAAGTGGAGTAGAAGAGTTGCGATTGGCAGCCAGTATTGCCAAACGGTAGTGTACTCATTATATTGGTTTCGCACCATACACATTGATGTTTTCGATGGTCCCGCATGTGCCTGCCATCTGAACCCCTTTCCGTTCGGTGGAAATCTTTAAAGTGGTCCTCTTTACCTTGGTTGGATGACTCTTTGATTGCTGCAGCTTTTGCACCTGCTGCCGGACACACGGACTGAAAACCAGATAGCAGGTGGGAAAGCGGGGAAAACGAGAAAGGTACAACATGGATGGCAGACTTTTGAATTGACTCGGCCGAGTGGACAGCAACAAACGCTAGGCGGGCACAGGCACACATGTGTGAGCCAGGCGCATTCCTGTGAATTTTTGTGAATTGAAATTTTTGAAATTTCCCGTCACAGTCTGCACTCTGCAGACGGCCAGACACATTGGAATCCTGTTAATTGCTCCGGTAGGGGGTGTTGCAAGGATTGATGGGGTGGGCTGCCACGCCACGCCCCTTGTGTTAGTGGCCTTTTTGGAAAGCCTACCGAAGTTAGCAAGGGATGGTTGTTTTGGGATTATAAGAGCAATGCTAAAGCTCTTCGAAGCCGAATGATTTAAATGAGTCAACTTCACACACTACTTACATTTCGTAATAGACGACCTATAAATTGAAATCATAGGGGTCTTACAGTAATTGCTTTGTTCTGTGTTGGGATAAAACTTATTCTGGTGAAGATCCTGAATGAGTGCTTTAGCACTTAGTACATGCAATTCTATATTCAAATGCAACGGTTCCGTGGCAACAGTTCGGCTAACAGAAAGGCGAGACAACTGTAGAGCTAGGCGCTGTTGAACCGCTGTAAGGCAACAGTTGTTGCGCACTGTTGCCGTTCCACTCCAGTTCTTGCGCACGCTAACAGCGCGAAGCCACTCATGTTAACCAGAAGAAGGCAAGAAGCACTGCACTCACTCACTCAAGTTCGACCCAAAAGTTCGCCCGATGTTTGCCCAGCTTAACATGCTGCTAACAGTGTTTTTTTTCCAGCGCCCCCATCGAGTTCGTGTTTACTCCGCGCTGCTCTTTTCGGTTAGCTAGTTTAACTAACTGTGTTTTTTTTTTGCCGCGGGTGCAACAACAACAAGTGGAAACA